>NC_059365.1:17927500-18265000 GCF_019703515.2 Myxocyprinus asiaticus
TTCATTTTTGGGTGAATTATTCCTTTTAATGCCCAGAGGACACCAACAGGCAGAAAAGACAGGCATTTTTTTCTTGTGCCCCACCTCTGATCTGGTAATGGAAAAAGAAAACCCCACAACTTTTCCACACACAAAATCCATTTAGGACTAGACCAAATACTGTTCATTATATAGAGAAGTCCAGACATATATCAGTAATATTGTTACAGTACCATTGTACACTGACACAAGGTAAATGTTTAAAATGAAATATACAGTTTACCTAAGAAACAGACTTCAGAAGAAAAATATGGTGCAAACTGCAGCATAACCGGTTGTAACATGGCTGCCAAACCAATACAGTACCTCTCCTTAGGGTGTGGCCCCCTCAAGTTCGCTGTCATCTTCAGTTAGATAGACTGGCCTCATTCTTTGAAGAATGGGCTAAAATTTTTGAGGGGAATTGTTTTTACCCTCAGAGCTGTGCCTTATTCCATATGCAAAATAAATTATAAAACCTAAAAGAGAGCATTGGCACACAAAGTCAAACTCTCAGACATATTACAATGGGGAACTAAAAATATTGAAATATTCCAAGATTTTTAAAATGACTATGGTTTCTAAATACATGATGAAATTTTAAGTTCCCCTTCTGTCGATTGCAAGATGATATGCTATAACTCACCAATAGCCATCCATACTGCGAAACGAATCCATGTAGGTCCATCCATTTGCATCATTAGGTAAATGTTTACAAAGATGCTGATCAGTGGCAGAATGGGGAGCAAAGGCACCTAGAAAAGGTAGAGAAAAGATTGTTATAAACACCAAAATCTGAGGCCTTCAGAGACTAACATCCTTAAATAAATAAATACAAAGAGAAATGTAAGCAGAAAGTAATAACATAGCTCATTTCCTCAGCAACAAATCCTCTAAAATTATGTCACTCTGTACCTTGAAAGTGAGGATCTCCTTGCTCGGGGGCTGTCTCCAGATGATGAAGATGCAGATGGTGGAGAGAATAGATAGGACAACAACAGCAATGATATAAACAGGGCTTCCCTTCCGCACCTGCTCCCCAAACACTGCCAGCACCACACACAGCAAAGTGAAAAGCACAGCTGATGGGGAAAGAGTAAAATAGAAGTGGGTGGTTATCCACATGTTTCTTTTAATATTGTTTTGCTACATTATTATTTTGCATTTCCTCAAGGTAGAACACAGCTCTAAATTGCAGATTTGTAAAATGCAAATTACATGTTGCACTAACAAAAAATAATATATGATTGTGGGTTCAAAATCTGAGTAATCAAATGATTTTGAAGGAGGATTTAAAATCGGGGAATTAAAATCTTATTTAAGTCTAGAAATAAGCCCTTAGAGTACAGGTTGTGAATTTATTTTCTGCCCTCCAATACATTTTGTGTACCCTCGCAATAAATCTACCATTGGTTTTTACTATAGTAACCATATTTTAACCTTGATATTCATAGTAAAACCATAGTAATAATACAGGAAAATGAAAACTACGGTAATAAAAATTATAATTTTGTGGTTATTATGGTTTTACTTCAAATACCATTTGCACAACCCCAATTCCGAAAAAGTTGGGACAGTATGAGAAATGCTAATAAAAACAAAAAGGAGTGATTTGTAAATTGTTACACCTTTTGCTATATTGCTATATACTACAACTACACATTATATGATGTTTTTCCTTGTGAATTTCATTGTTTTTTGAAAATGTACAGTAATTTCAAATCAGATGATTGCACGCTCCAAAAAAGTTGAGACGGGCAGTTTAAGACTAATAAAAATTTGACGAGTTGAAATAACAAGGCGATGTGAAACAGGAGATGTTGAACAGGTGAGGCAATCATGTCATAATATATAAGGAGCCTCCAAAAACAGCCTAGTCCTTCAAGAGCAAGGATCATTCGAGATTTGTCAATTTGCCAACAGATGCTTCAGCAAATAATCCAGCACTTTGAGAACAATGTTCCCAAAAGACAAATTGGAAGGATTTTGGGCATTTCACCTTCTACAGTGCACAATATAGTTAAAAGATTCAAGGAATCTGGTAAAATCTCTTTGCGTAAAGGGCAAGAAGAAAACCATTTCTGAATGCGTGTGATCTCTGATACCTCAGACGTCACTGTTTTAAAAAACAGCATTCATCTTTAAATGATATCATGAACATGGGCTTGGGATAAGTTTAGTAAACCTTTGTTAGTCAACACCACTCGCCGCTGCATCCACAGATGCAAGTTAAGACTTTACTATGCAAAGCAGAAGCCATTCATCAACACTGTCCAGAAGCACTACCGACCTCTCTGGGCTCGGTCTCATCTTAGATGGAAAGTAGAACAGTAGAACTGTGTTTTTTGGTCTGAAGAGTCCACATTTCAAAAAGTCGTTGTGTTATCCGGGCCAAAGAGGAAAAGGGCTATCCACGCTGTTATTAGCGTCAGGTCCAAAAGCCAGTGTCTGTATGTGCCAGGGGTGTGTCAGTGCCCATGGCATGGGTAACTCGCACATCTGTGAGAACACCATGAATGCAGACAGATATGTACAAATTTTGGAGCAACATATACTGCCATCCAGCACCATCTTTTCCAGGGACGTTCCTGCATTTTCCAGCAGGACAACTTCAAACCACATACTGCCCGGAATTCAAGTGCATGGCTGTGTAAGTAGAGAGTGTGGGTGCTGGATTGGGCTGCCTGCAGTACTGACCTGTCTTCAATTGAGAATGTGTGGCGCATTATGAAGCACACCATACGGCAAGAAGATCCTGTACAGTTCTGCAGCTAAAGTGGGGAAAATTCCACTTTCTAAACTTAACAAACTTGTGTCTTCAGTGGCCAAATGCTTAATAAGTGTTATTAGAAGAAATGGAGTGTTTTGTAAACACTTGACTGTGTTGGAGCATGTTGCAATCATCTGATTTGACATTATTGTACATTTTCAAAAAACATCCTATAATGTGTAGTTGTAGTGCTTTCAATATAGCAAAGGGTGAATACAATTTACAAATCAGTCCTTTTTGTTCTTATTAGCATTTTTCATACTGTCCCAACTTTTTTGGAATTGGGGTTGTAGTAAAACCATAGTAACCACAAGAATCTGACCAAAAAAACATGGTTACTTAACATTTCATAGTTACTACAATATTACTTTAGAAAAACATGCTTTCTGCCAAAAAAACAAAAACAAAACATGGTTAGCCTACAACAGTCATGGTTACTACAATATTACTATAGTAAAATTTGTTGTATTTGTAGTAAAACCATAATAACAACAAAATTATGATTTTTATTACCATGGTTTTTGTTTTCCTGTATTATCACTAAGGTTTACCTATGAATATCATGGTTAAAATATGGTAACTGTTGTAAAACCATGGTAAAATTATTAGGAGGGAAGGCAAAATTTACTGCAAATGGAATGCAAACTATTGCGAGGGAATGCGATACTTATTGTTAGGGCATGCAAAACTTATTTTCACAAGTGGACACTGACTTCTAAAACCCAATGTCAGTGCATCATAAACTGGATCAATGGATAAGCAAATGGTTTTCTTAACTCAAAGGAAATGCTTACAGATTATGCCTGTTGCCGAGTAAACAATGATGCCCGAAATTTTGGTAGGTACGTTACAGCTTGGTTGCACCAGCAATCGCATTGAAAATCTCTCCTTAAAGGGTGTTGTCTCTAGCTCCTGGCCATACTCATCCCCACTATCCACATCTGCCATGGCCCCCTTTGCCTCCAGCCTCTGTAGTTCTACTGGCTTCTCATCTGCACCACTGGAGCCAAGACTGCCTGGCTGGTAACTGTGGACAGCAGATTAAAGCAAATCACTTAAAACAACATCCCATCTACACTGGCAGCCAAAAGTTTGGAATAATGTACAGATTTTGCTCTTATGGAAAGAAATCGGTACTTTTATTCACCAAAGTGGCATTCAGCTGATCACAATGTGTAGTCAGGACATTAATAATGTGAAAAATTTATATTACAATTTGAAGAAAAAAAACTTCAAAACTTAAACTACTTCAAAAAGTTCTCATCAAAAAAATCCTCCACGTGCAGCAATGACAGCTTTGCAGATCCTTGGCATTCTAGCTGTCAGTTTGTCCAGATACTCAGGTGACATTTCACCCCACACTTCCTGTAGCACTTGCCATAGATGTCTTGTCGGGCACTTCTCACGCACCTTACAGTCCAGCTGATCCCACAAAATCTCAATGGGGTTAAGATCCATAACACACTTTTCCAATTATCTGATGTCCGATGTCTGTGTTTCTTTGCTCAATCTAACCTTTTCTTTTTGTTTTTCTGTTTCAAAAGTGGCTTTTTCTTTGCAATTCTTCCCATAAGGCCTGCACCCCTGAGTCTTCTCTTTACTGTTGTACATGAAACTGGTGTTGAGCAGGTAGAATTCAATGAAGCTGTCAGCTGAGGACATGTGAGGTGTCTATTTCTCAAACTAGAGATTCTGATGTACTTATGCTCTTGTTTAGTTGTACATCTGGCCTTCCACATCTCTTTCTGTCCTTGTTAAAGCCAGTTGTCCTTTGTCTTTGAAGACTGTAGTGTACACCTTTGTATGAAATCTTCAGTTTTTTGGCAATTTCAAGCATTGTATAGACTTCATTCCTCAAAACAATGATTGACTGACAAGTTTCTAGAGAAAGCTGTTTCTTTTTTTGCCATTTTTGACCTAATATTGACCTTAAGACATGCCAGTCTATTGCATAATGTGGCAACTCAATATCAAACACAAAGACAATGTTAAGCTTCATTTAACAAACCAAATAGTGAGGCATGGGTAGCTCAGTGAGTAATGACACTGACTACCACCCCTGGAGTCACGAGTTCAAATCCAGGGTGTGCTGAGTGACTCCAGCCAGGTCTCCTAAGCAACCAAATTGGCCCAGTTGCTTGGGAGGGTTAAGTCACATGGGGTAACCTCCTCGTGGTCGTGATTAGGGGTTCTTCTTAGGGGTTCTCTCAATGGGGCGCGTGGTAAGTTGTGTGTGGATCGCAGAGAGTCTCCACGGTGTCATGCACAATGAGCCACATGATAAGATGCATGGATTGATGGTCTCAGAAGCAGAGGCAACTGAGACTTGTCCTCCACCACCTGGATTGAGGTGAGTAACCACGCCACCACGAAGACCTACTAAGTAGTGGGAATTGGGCATTCCAAATTGGGAGAAAAGGGGATAAAAAAATAAAAAAAAACTAACCAAATAGCTTTCAGCAGTGTTTGATATAATGGCAAGTGATTTTCTAGTACCAAATTAGCAATTTTATTGATTAATGATTACTCAAGGATAAGGTTATAGAGTGATGGCTGATGGAAATGGGGCCTGTCTAGATTTGATCAAAAATGACTTTTTTCAAATAGTGATGGTGCTGTTTACATCAGTAATGTCCTGACTATACTTTGTGATCAGTTGAATGCCACTGTGGTGAATTAAAGTACCAGTTTCCTTCCGAAACAGCAAAATCTGTACATTATTCCAAACTTTTGGCCGCCAGTGTATCTAAATTCACAAGGGTCAGTGAATTCAATATGAGTATCATGGGTCCAACACTTTTTGACCAACAACCCTGGAGTATGAATGGCACAGCATGTGAATGAAGGTGCACTCACCGGAGAATGAGTACACACACGGCAACCAGTGTGTATGCCAGCAGGGTCCCAGTTGACATCAAATCCACTAAGGCAGCGAGATCAAAGAGGAAGGCCATCAGAGCTAGAGGAAGGGAATGAGAAATATTCCAGAAGTTAGGCACTTATTAAAACAGTGAATAATCCACTGACATTTATTACAAAAGTAATACTGCAGTCTTACCTGCTACAGTGCCAGACACAATGGTGGCCAAGATGGGTGTTTTGGTTTTTTTGTGCATGCGGGAGAGGAAACGGAAGAGCAAACCGTCCTCAGCCATAGCATAAATCACACGAGGCATTGGGAACATAGAGCCTAATAAACTGAAGAACAACATTAATAAATAATCAGAATAAAGCCATATGTTTTCCTGCTTGCAAAAAACTATATTAGAGCAAAACATGAAATCAAAACTGACCATATTTACTTGCTTAATACATTCCTGCAAAATTCATTAATGCATGTTATTCCAAAGGAAAATATTTTTTTACATTAAAATGTAATAACTTGCTCTGCGTCAGCAGTAAATTTTTACACAGTTTTTTGTTTTAGTCTTTTGATGAAAATGTCCTTTAAAAGTAGTAAATTTTTTAGTCAGTTTTATTCTGATTAAAATGGTATATAATTTTAATCAACTAAAATAATATATTTTAGTTGATGACAATGTGCAAAAGGACAAAAGCGAGTGTCAAACAGTAGCATCCATCCATCCATCCATCTTCTATAGCTGCTTGTCCTATTTAGGGTCACAGGTAGTGCTGGAGCCTATCCCAGCTGTCTCGGGCCGAAGGCAGGGGAACACCCTGGACAGGTGGCCAGTCCATCACAGGTTAAACACACACAGACATACACATTCACACTCTCACTCTCACCTATGGGCAATTTCGAATTTCCAATTAATTTGTGTTCTGCTGAGGAAAGAAAGACATACACATCCGGGATGTCATAGGGGTGAGTAAATGATGAGATAATTTTCATTTTTGCATGAACTTTAAAATTTTAAGAAGGCTGTTATGGTCATTACCGCTGCCATGTGTCGTGCGTGAGTGTAGCATTAAATCCAGTGTTGGGTAAGTTACTTAAAAATAGTAATCCACTACAAATTACTACTTATTTCTCAAAATTTTAATCAGATTATTTTACTCATGTAGAATTAGGTGTATTTTTAATTGTAACAGTCAGATGGTATTACATTGCAACTGTGCCTCAGATGCAAATCCATTACAGCTGTGTTTGTTAAATAGGACAGATTAATCAAACCTGTCTATTGGTTGGGTTACCCTCAGGAAGTTTCTGAGAGACCCCATTTGCTGGGTTCTTCTCAGGAGCATCAAGTGGATGCTACCTGCTGTGTTCCGCTCAGGAGGTCCTGTGGAATCTCCTGTATGTATAGTTAGCACATTTGCTATCAGGTATAAAGATCTGTCACACAGACAGAACTTTGGGTTAATATTCAGAAGAGCTATGCTATATGATCGACATCAATAAACTCTTTTCCCCACGAGCACTTGGTCTGGCTTACTCTTCTTTATGTATTAGAAGAACTCTGATACATTGGCGAGCTACCGATATCTGGTCAGCCAAATACAAGAAGATCTAACACTAAGTACTTCATTTAAAAAGTAATCACATTACTAATTACTTTACTTTGAAGTTACTTTCTAAAAAAAATTTCCACTCAACAAATTCAAAATAATGTCTATATTTCTTCCTTGTTTATTCTTACACACAAGTCACACACTCAGCACCTCAAATTTTTCCTTCACAATGGCTCGATACGGGGCCATAATTCATGTATTCTACATAATTAATATATTCGAAATAAGCATAACCCTATAATGTACTTAAAAGGAATTCAATTAATTGAAAGTTGGTAACTGTAATCTGATTACAAGAAATTTAAATGTAATGCGTTACAATAATTTTTAATACTAAAAGGTAATTATATTAAAGTAACTAGTTACTTTGTAATTGGATTACACCCAACACTGATTACATCCATCCAAGTAAAGTAATGACAGCAGCTTGCATAACGTGAATGTGAAAATGACAAGTTTGACGGATAAAATTATACATTGACAAATTTTACAGCTCAGTCTGTCAAAGTGATGGATAATGATTATTGGCAGTGCAACCTCTGGTCCTGCCCTACATTGAATATCTCTTTACCTCTGAATTACAGCAGTAAAATGGGAATATTAAATATATTATGTATTCTTTATACTTTATTCCTTAACTATCCCTTTAAGTGAACAATCAGTTTTCCTTTAACCACAAATGTAATACTACTCTCTGAATTGTTAAAAAACGTACCTAGTGGAAAGGGCGCAAAGAGAGCCCCCAGCCACAATATAGCGAGCAGGGCCCCAGCCCACATAGCTGAAGGCCTCGGGCAGTGGACTCTGAACATCCAGCATGTAATAGGGCATCATAAGGGTGAGGGCTGCAGAAACTCCAAAGTAGGCAAAAAAGCAGATGAGCAGAGAGGCCACGATGCCTATCGGGATGGAACGCATGGGGTTTTTGGCCTCCTCACCTATGAATTGAAAAGAGGTGGAGTGAGTTTGGTTTTACAAGTAGGACATACTGGTTTGAAATGAGATGATTTGCATGTAGCACTTACTTGTTGTTGCAATACAGTCAAAACCTACAAATGCATAGAAGCATGTGGCAGCGCCAGAAAGGATTCCATTAAAGCCAAATGGTGCAAAGCTGCCTGAGCCAAAGTCTTTTTCAATGTCTCTGCGAAAGAGACATTTTCAATTTAAAGACACTTCAATCTCTCTCACTATATATTCTTTAATTACATTTTTCTTTGTAACCTTTACTTTTTATATAAAAATAATTTTGTATTATTATTATTACAGTTCGGACTGCTGAGCGGATTGTTGGCTGCCCTCTGCCCTCTCTTCAAGGACTGTACACTTCCAGAGTGAGGAAAAGGGCTGGAAAAATCACTCTGGCCCCCACTCACCCAGCCCACTAAATTTTTTAACTGTTGCCTTCTGGCCGGCACTACAGAGCACTGGGCACCATAACCATCAGGCACAGGAACAGTTTTTTCCCTCTGGCTATCCATCTCATGAACAGTTAAAACTGCCCCATTGAGCAATAATTATGTGCAATACACAGCTTAGTCTATTTATATTTATCCAACATATCCTACCTCTTCTGCCATTACATTCCCTTGCACTATCTGTAACAGATTTGTACATATATATATATATATATAGTCTTATTGTGTATTTCTATATAGACTTATATTTTCTATTCACTTTTTCTTTTTATTCTATTTTTTATTATCTCTGTCTTGTTGTTGTTTTGTTTGTGCACTGGAAGCTTCTGTCACCAAGACAAATTCCTTGTATGTGTAAGTATACTTGGCAATAAAGCTCATTCTGATTCTGATATATACATACAATGTTCCTTTTTGGGTGAACAGTCCATTTAAGTATGTTTGACAAAACAACCCCCTGATATGTCAATATTTCCCTTAACAAAAGTGTCTGTAATCAGTAAATAAGATAATGACCTAATTGCTAGTTGCCGTTCTATGTACTTGATTTCTACTGCTTATTCTACTTCTACACCTAACAGCTGAAGCAATGTGACTCACTGTGCCATTTGTAAGTGGTTGGTGCTGTTAATGTAGTCCTCCACAGTGAGATTCCAGTTGGCAGTGTCGCCTTTCACAAAGGCCGATATGATGACAAATGTCAAAACCACCAGGTTGATTCCTGTGAAGATCTTGTTGACAAGTGCAGACTCACTCACTCCAAATGCCAATAATCCTGTAGCGTGGGAGGTGAGAGATAGCAAATTCACACCATTATGGTCTTTTGCATTGCAATGGTGAAAAGAAAACAAGTCCCATTACTAATAGGATTGTTGGGGAAGAGGATTTTTTAAAATTAGTTATTTACTTCAGTTTAGCTGGTGTGAAACAATCAACCATTGTTTCCCTTTTGGGTCCCTTGCCAAACACATACAAACAAGAACCAGGAGTCAGAAAAGAACCGACCAAAACTGGAGCCAGAAAAGATTAACTTTGAAACAAAGATCCAATCACTGGCTTAATTGAATAATGGAACATTTTGACTTTGGGAAGGCAGATCTGTAAAACATCAGCGTGTAGTGTGTGAATTGAGAAGTAACTGGGCACCTCATTAGAACTGAGCGATTCTTTGTAAGAGAATAAATAGTTCTCACCAGTAAGCAACATGACCAGGATGAGGGCAAACAGGTCTGGATACTCAGCTAATACTTTTCCAGTGTCTGGGATTGACATGGATCCATTGAAGAAAATAGAGATCTTTTTCTCCACTAGATTGTCAAAAGTTGAGCTCCAAGCTCTGGCCACACTAGCTGTGCCTGTGAAATGGAGACAAGAATATGTCACTACGAGTAGACTTCTCTCTTCTGGATATGCCAAACCTAAGTTCTTCTCTAGAGCTTTTCATTCTCCAGATGAGTAAACACTTCAAACAGTTTCAAACTCACTTCAACTCATCCGTAATTACATATAATTGGTCAAACTCTTGGGCTTGCATTTAGAATGAACTCTTAGGAGATGATGATTGATTAGAACATTTGGATTCAAAAGGGAAAAGCATGTCATAAAATATTCCTGTACACTACAGTGCCCTTCTGAAAGTTATTCATCTAAACGTAATATTCTCTGAAAGAATACAGTGCCCCCAAATGTATTTAGGCACTTAACCCACACTTAAAAACATATGAATGTCTTTGCATTGTTTAACTGCCAATGCAGAAATGTCAAACCAAAGGAAACAATTTTAAAGAAATATAGCACAAACATACTTTTCAAGCAAAACATTTCACAATGGATTGATGGATGGATATTTTGCATTTAATGCAAAGACATTCCGGCATTTTTAAGTGTCCAAAATCTTTTGGGGGCCACTACATATCCAGTATTTTTTGGTCAAAATTAAAGAATTATCTTTTGCTCACCTATCACATATGACAGAATGAGGTTCCATCCCGTGATGAAAGCCCATATTTCACCCACTGTCACATAACTGTAGATGTAAGCAGATCCTGTTTTGGGAACCCGTGCACCAAATTCAGCATAGCACAAACCGGCAAGGACAGAAGACAAGGCTGCAATGAGGAACGATAGCACAATGGCAGGCCCAGCCTTCTCTCTGGCCACTTCCCCAGCCAGAACATAGACACCTGCGCCCAGTGTTGCCCCCACACCAAGAGCTATGAGGTCCAGAGTGGTGAGACAACGGGAGAAGCGGGTTTCGTCCTGTGTGGTGTCCAGCACACGACGCCTCAGCAGCATCTTCCCAAAGGAGGCCAGTTTATTCTCAGTCATGATGGCTGGTGTCGAGGAGACTAGGATAATGCTGAAGGCACTAAAGGAAGAGAGAAACTATATTAAAACTGACTTCTTGTAAAATAATTAGGGATGCACCGATGTTTCGGTTGCCAATATTTATCAGCCAATTATTGACCAAATTAAAACAATCGGCATATAATAATAATAATAAGCATGAAAATACTGATATGAAAAACCGATGGTTTATTTATAATTAATTAGTAACTCTCTTTGTAAAAACTCTGTGAATTCAAACGCCCAATTAAGAAATAATAAAAGCCACAATATGTAGAAGGGTTGGCACTCCTAAGAACATGTACTATTTAATTTGTATTCTGTCTCGTTCTCATAAACAGATGTGACAGTAGTGAAAGTTGCACTTCTCTATAGGCTACATGATAAGGGGAACCATTAGAAAAGCTTTAAAACCAGCAGACTTTTACTTCTGAGATATCAGTTTTATTTCCATTAATGCTGCATGATTGATTGAATTAAGACTGAAATTGCAATATGGCCTTGTGCAATTACTAAACCTTTAAAGGCTGCATTTTATACTGCAAAAACAGAAGTGCAATAATGTTTTAGAAGTACAAAATAACCTTTTTTCATTTATAATATTCATCATGTTATAATTTTCTGTCATTTTTAGTATCTTTTTATCATGTATGTCCCTTTCACTGTGGCTCTCTTTAAAAATTGTGTCTGTCATGTGTTCAATAGATCCAGTGTTCAATGGATATTATTTATTGTTAGAACAGTAAAAAAGCTTTTGTACCTCTTTGTACAGTTTTAAAGCATAATTCCTAAATAAAACAAAATGACAAAATAAGGAAAGTTGCAAAATATCAGTATTGGCCAATAGTTTTAGTTAAAATCAGAATCGGACAAAGATTTTCATATAGGTGCATCCCTAAAAATAATATTGTCTTCTTTGCTAAGAGGTCAATTAAATTGTAAGCCAGATTTAGATGTCACATTATTTTGTTCACATGAAGAAAAATTACTCAACACATTGGCTACGGTTAGGTCATGTCAACAAGTGTTTTGTTCAATCGTTGATGGAGATTTTATTTATTAAGAGAATATTCTGGTTTCAGTACCAGCCAAGGTTAATTAACAGCATTTGTGGTATAACGTTGATTCCAGGTCTTACAGAAAGAAAGAAAGAAAGAAAGAAAGAGTATCTTAAAGCAGATTAAAGGGCTTGTGTGTACGTTTTGACAGCTGAAATTTGAAATCATGAGCATTCAAAAACAGACACTTAAAAATTCTATTCATATAATTTTGGCTTACATGATACCTTCACAGCACTTTTCGATGAGAGAATAATAATGGTAGCCAAGCTGTAGGGTCATTGCAAACAGAATTTACAATGAAATTACCAAATTACCACTATTTTTGAGCCCCACACCTTTCAGCCCTTCGATGCTCTCACAATGGAGGTCTTTAAAGTAAATAGGGAGTATAGGGATGATCACTTCTGAATGGAACGCACCCCATCATTCAGATGAGTTAGAAAAGGTATAGCAGCACAAGCTAGAACTGCTAGAACTCTTTGCCAAGTTTCACCAAATCCATATGTACATGCTGTAGGAGTCTATTTGTTAAATTCTTTATATTTAAAGTGTTTGATGAAGTTAAAATATGTCATAATGTATTATTGCCCATATAAATATATGCATGTGTAACAGTTCAAGGACGGACAAGGAGGCGGCAGGAACCGGCTGAATGCACTCCCCTCCCCTCCCCTCCCTTCCTGGAGGGGGGGGGGGCGTTGTCCTTCCGGCCGTGCCTGCCGGCAGGTCTTCCCCGCCTTTCTGGAGTCCTGGGAGAGACAAGTGGAGAGAAAGGGTAGAGGGAAAGATCGAGGTGGGGTGACAGAGAGAGTGAGAGCAAGAGAGAAAGAGAGAGAGAGAGAGAGAGAGAGAGAGAGAGAGGGAGGAGAGAGAGAGGAGAGAGAGAAAAAGTTGCTCGCCGGCTCCCGGAAGCACTGTCGCCTGGTCCTCAACCGCTCCAGAGTCAACGTAAAGTTTAATCAGAAACTTAACTTAAAACAAACATAAACATACACAGAAACACATGCAACGCAGCCATGTGCTTCTCTCTTTCTCTCGAACTGGTGCCTCTGGCTAGTCTTTATTCCCCTCCCGGCCTAAAAGAAAATGGGCCCCAGTCATAATCCGCCCCTGCCCTATTTCTACATTTAATTCTTACCCTATGACCAGACCAAGACAGTATCTACAGACTTTTTTGGTTTTTCACATTTTCTGTGCTGAATTTGTAGAGGAAAATCTGCAGAATGGATTTGAACATGGTCAAACTGACAGTCCTCTCTTAGTGGTAGAGTATGCTACAGAATTCTTTCGGAAATCTGTGGTACTTTCGGTTTGGGCCTGCCTATGACTAAACATTACCAAAGCATGTTAAATTCTACCACACAAAAAGGGCAAGGCTCGTAAATCTAATATAATCTTATACTAGTTGTCACATGTAAAGGAGGGCACATATAAGGGCGACTGTGGTCTTTGAATGTGTCCCACCACACCCGCAGACACAGACAGAACAATCAGTTCTAAGCACTTTATGAACAACTCATATGACCACAGGGCAGTTCAGTCCAGCAGGAAAATGTATTGCCAGAAGATAATCTAATTAATCTACAGTAAGAGGTTTTATAAGGCCTTTTCATTACTGAGTCATAATTGAATAAGTACAAAAGAATCAAAGCCCACATAAAGAGCATTTACATTGGTGTGGAAACAATTTTCAGGCATGACCAAACTGATTAATCACAATCTGTCGGCGAGATGGAAAAATGACTACATCCGGGTCAAAGAAAAAAATAATTGCAGACAATTAGCACTAGAAAAGGGAGTACACAGAGGTAACTCACCCTAAGATTAATATTTTAAAAAGGTCAGTGTAACAAAGTTTGTGATGGGGAGCCAGGATGAAGCGGGAGTTGGCGAGTTCCAACACAAAAGGTATTTATTTTGTAAAACAAAATTTTGTAAAACTTTTCAGCACTACAATCTTTAAACTTTGACACATGCCTCTCTGGGCACGTAGCAGCTCTCTCTCTCTCTCTCTCTCACTGGCGTCTGGCTCACTCTTAAATTTGTCTCCAACTCTCACTGCAATGACAAACAGCTGTAAGAGACAATCATTGCCAGGTGATGATACTTACATTCTCATCTCCTGATTTTGCTCTCCATTCACAAGCCGGCGCTCAACTACGCCCCCACCACCACATACCCCCACCGCCCGACTCAGGCCAGGGAGTCATCCGGCCTGCCAAGTACACCCCCCCCACCCCATTTCTGGAGAGGAAGTCCGCAACAGCCATCTGTGCCCCATCGAGGTGGACCACCTCGAACTTAAAAGGCTGAGGAGCCAGATACTAATGGGTGATCCACGCGTTGGTATCCTTCATGCGATGGAGCCACTGGAGCGGGGTGTGGTCCGAACATAGGGTAAAAGCCCATCCCAGGAGGTAGTACCGAAGGGTGAGCACCATTCACTTGATGGCCAGACACTCCTTCTCAACAGTGCTGTACCTTGCCTCTCTCGCCGAAAGCTTCCGGCTGATGTATAGCACCGGGCGCTCACCCTCCTCGATCACCTAGGACAACACAGCTCCCAACCCCCTGTCCGACATGTCGGTCTGTACGACAAAAGGGAGAGAAAAATCAGGAGCATGTAACAACAGCCCACCACAAAGTGCAGCTTTCACCTGCATAAAAGCCTGTTGGCACGGCTCTGATCACTTGACCGGGTCTGGGGCTCCCTTTGTAGTTAGATCAGTCAGCGGGCTGGTGACGACCGAATAATTAGGCAAAAACCTTCTATAATAACCAGCCAGCCCCAAGAAATGTCTCACATCCTTTTTGGTCTTGGGTCTCAGGCAGGCCGCAAACACTGCGGTCTTATCAATTTGAGGACACACCTGCCCTTGACCCAAGTGGAACCCTAGATACTGTACCTCCACCCGTCCAATTGTGCACTTCTTGGGGTTTGCCGTGAGTCCCACCAGTTGCAGCGACCTCAGAACTGCCCGCAGATGCTGCATTTATCACCAAATCATTACTGTATATAATGATGTCATCCAGCGTACGCAGAATGTGGTCTGAGGACTTGGTCCATAAGGCACTGAAACATAGCTGGGGACCAAACAAACCGAACAGAAGGGTCAGGAATTGGTGTAAGCCAAGCGGTGTGGAGAATGCTGTTTTCTCATGGGACATTGGTGTTAAGGGGATCTGCCAATAACCCTTCGTTAAATCTAGTGTCGAATAAAATGAGCCGCGCCCAACTGATCGAACAGTTCGTCAATACGAGGCATTGGAAATGCGTCAAATTTAGACACCGCATTGACCTTTCTGTAATCCACACAGAACCGGACCGAGCCATCGCTCTTCAGAACCAGCACCACTGGGCTAGCCCAGTCACTGTGGGATTCTGCTAATACCTCCATATCGAGCATGGCCTTTAATTCTTCCCGAACCACCTTTTTTTGTGCTCAGGTACTCGGTAGGGGTAACTGTGTACCTCTACCCCTGGGGTTGTTTCGATATGGTGTTTTATGAGGTTCGTACGACCGGGAAGTGGCGAGAACATGTCCGAGAATTCTCTTTGCAACTGGGCCACGTCCATGTTTTGCGACGGTGAAAGGTGGTCTCCGCAAGTGACCGGGGTGCCTCGATTGAATTCTAAGTTCACCTCCGGCCCGAGCTCCTCCCTCTCCGGTACCACCATCGCCAAAGCCATGGGGACCACCGCCACAGTTTTAAGAGGTTGAGGTGGTAAATTTGCCATGCTCCGCCCCATCCATTCGTTTAACCTCATAATCGACTTCCAGACTCGCCGTGTTACCTCAAAGTGCCCTTGCCACTTTGCGAGTAATTTAGAGCTTGATGTGGGTAGTAATACAAAGACTTTATCTCCCTGTGTAAATTCCCATAGCTGAGCTCCCCTGTTATACTGCCAGGACTGACGTTCTTGAGCCTGTAGCAAATTCTTCTGTGATGGTTGCCCCAGTGTGTGGAGTTTTGCTCTCAGGTCAAGAATGTATTGAATTTCGTTTTTGCTGTGTGAAGGTCCCTCATCCCAATTTTCCCTCACGACCTCTAAGACACCACGGGACTTACGCCCATACAATAATTCAAACGGGGAGAACCCAGTGGAGGCTGTAGTGCCTTGATCAGTGAGGATTTATTTCAGAATCCCTCTGCAACACTACATGCTGAAATGTTGTGTAGTGGCACTGCTTCCAGATATCGCGTTGCATAGTCCACCAAAACCAACATAAAGCAATGCCCGTGTGCCGTCTGCTCTAATGGCCCAACGAGGTCCATACCAATTCTTTCGAAGGGGACCTCGATCAAAGGAAGCAGGCACAAAGGCGCTCTTGGGGTGGCCAGCGGATTCTCCAGCTGACATTCACGGAATGCCGCACACCATCTGCGGACATTTCCACTAATGCCCGGGCAATAGAAACGGGCCATTAGATGGTTCAGTGTCTATTCCTGCCCTAAGAGACCCGACATCGGATTATAATGAGCCGTCTGGAATAACATTTCCCGACGACTATTCAGTATCAAAAAATGGGTTGTATCTTCTTTTGTCTGAGCGTCCTGCGTCACTTGATACAACCGGCCATTTATAATAGAAAAGTACGGATATGCGAGTGCAATGTCTGGCTGAAGACGTTGATCATCTATCACTTTCACTTGGTCGAAGTGCTCCATTTCCCTGCTCCAGAGGGAAATCCCCGGTGGGGAATCCTCTAAGGGCTGGGGAAGCCGAGACTTCCTCCTCCCTTACGTCATCCTGATGCGGAACTGATGTAGATGGCCCCGGCTCCGCCTCCCCAGTCATTGCATTATAAATCCCACACCGAGACGCTCTGTTACAGGACCCATTCGCACAAATTTCCCTTAATAAAGTGGAAAAAGCTGGCCAATTCGTGCCCAAGGCAGGAACTGACCGCAGCTTCGTTACTATGCTTTTGACCCCGAAATCGAATCGTTACTGTCACTACAGGATAATCGTGGATATCTCCATGCACACACCTTACCTTCACCTTGTGACTAGCACCCAAAGCCTTGTCTTGAACCAGGCATTGATGGATAGAGGTTTGGCTGCAACCCAAATTCACCAAGGCCTGGTATGTACCCCCATTAATACTCACAGGTATGTGGTACATCCCAGCTCAATCGGGGGCAGCCTGTGGCGCGTCGGGGACCATACCAATGTCCCAACCTCCATCACAGGGCACTGGTCCCAGAAGCTCCCCGCAGCTCAAACAGACTGGCCCAGACTCAACGCCAGTGGCAGCAGATCCACCAACCTGGGAATGAGAGTGGAGAGGGGCAGGGGAAACCGGTGGGTAGTGCAGTCCCCAGAGCCGATTTGGGGAGGAGGAACAGGATGGAAAGAAGGGGAAGGAGGGGAGACAAGAGATAGAGAGAGAAAGAGAGAATGATCTTGGGGCTCGTTGGCTCCCGAATATGCCACCATGTGGTCCTCTGCCAGCTGGATGGCCGTTTGGAGCGATGCCGGGCAGTGGCACTGGACCCACTCCACCGTCCCTCTCAGAAGTCGAGCGATAAACTGCTCCAGTACCACCAGGTCGATCACAGCTCTGACGTTGCATTGCTCAGCCAGCAACCACCTCCGGCAGGCATCCCGGAACTGCTGGGTGACGGCAAATGGGCAGCCGTGCTTGCCAATGATCAGCAAGCGGAAGATTTGGCGCTGCTGCTCAGGTGTCCAGCCGACCTGTTGCAGGATGGCTTTCCTCAAGTTGCCGTACACCAGGAGGTTCTCTGTTGGTAACTGCTGCGCCGCGAGTTGGGCTTCCCCAGACAACAGTGGTATTAACCGGACCACCCACTGCGTGCTCGGCCATCCGCAAGCCCCCACTGTCCACTCAAAGTGCTCCAGGAAGGCCTCCGGATCGACTTGGGGGCCCATCTTGACTAGCAGAACATGAGGCGGGATGGTCGCAGATTCCTGGCGGCAGCACCCTCCTGGTACAGCAAGCTCCAGAGCACCTACCGGTCCTCCATTTGGGCCTGGAGGAGCGCAATAAACCGCTGCTCCTGTTCTGTGTGCAGCTCGAGGAGGGCCTGATATTGTGTCTGGTGGATGCTGGCAAGCATCTTGAAAATGTCCTCCAGAGGTGAGGCAACCATGGCGGCATTCTTCCTCCCTTAAATCCCGGGTTTTGGCACCAGTGTAACAAAGTTTGTGATGGGGTGCAAGGAGGAAGTGGGAGTCGGCGAGTTCCAACACAAAAGGTATTTATTTTGTAACACAAAATTTGCTTTTCAGCACTACACTCTTTAAACTTTCACACGTGTCTCTCTGGGCATGTGGCAGCTCTCTCTCTCACTGGCATCTGGCTCGCTCTTAAATCCATCTCCAACTCTCACTGTAATGACAAACAGCTGTTAGAGACAATAATTGCCAGGTGATGATCCTTACCATTCTCATCTCCTGATCTCGCTCTCCAGTCACAAGCTGGCGCTCAACCACGGCCCCACCACCACAGTCAGACACGCTATTGTGATTACACTGTTCCCGAAACATGACACAAAAACTAGAAACTGATGTTACACAGCTGC
Source organism: Myxocyprinus asiaticus (assembly GCF_019703515.2). Classification (NCBI taxonomy): domain Eukaryota; kingdom Metazoa; phylum Chordata; class Actinopteri; order Cypriniformes; family Catostomidae; genus Myxocyprinus; species Myxocyprinus asiaticus. Next base: position 17,946,139 of record NC_059365.1, read on the forward strand.
ACACCAAACTTTTGAAATGTTTGAAGAAAAAGTGAAGTACACCAGATTTTCTTGTAAGTACGGTAAAAGCTCCGGAGCAGGCTGGTTTTTGTCAGCATGAGCAGTCATGCATGTTTGATCAGATCCTGTCTATGGCACTAGAAGTTAACTTGCACCAGCCAAATGGTTAAAAACAACTAACCCAGACTCCTTAAATGTGTGGGGGGTTTTTTGTTTTGTTTTTTTTGTACTGAGATCTTGGAGTTTGTGGCATGTCCTCACAAATGACAATGAAATAATGATGACTTTTAAAAAGTTAACTCTGTCTACTGCTCAGCAATGTACACCTCTTTCTGCATAATTTCATTACATCACTACACAGAAAAACGGTTACTTCCTTCCACTAAGGGGCATTACATAGAATGCACCTGTGGCAGTCAACTCTCACAGAAAAAGATCACAAACCTGAAAACAAACTTTGACTAAAGAATTTATTAAATATGTATCTTCTAAATATAGGACTATTATTGTAATTATTGTTATGATTATCAATCATTACTAGTCTCAACATTAATACCACTAAATAACCATGATTAGAACATACAGAACATTATTATTCTTTTAAAAATGTGTTTTTCCGGTGGGGCTGGGTAGCTCAGCGAGTATTGATGCTGAATGCCACCCCTGGAGTTGCAAGTTGGAAATCAGGGTTTGCTGAGTGACTCCAGCCAGGTCTCCTAAGCAACCAAATTGGCCCGGTTGCTAGAGAGGGTAGAGTCACATGGGGTAACCTCCTCGTGGTCACGATAAGTGGTTCTCGCTCTGGATGGGGTGTGTGGTAAGTTGTGCGTGGATTGTGGAGAATAGCATGAGCCTCCACGTGCGGAGTCTCCGCGGTGTCGTGCACAGCGAGACACGTGATAAAATGCACGGATTGACAGTCTCAGAAACTGAGACTTGTCCTCTGCCACCCAGATTGAGGCGAGTAACCGCATCACCATGAGGACCTACTAAGTAGTTGGTATTGGGCATTCCAAACTGGGGAGAAAAAAAAAAAAAATCCAATATATTAAACAACACAAAGTTATACTTAATAATTATCACACATACACAGTGAAAATCTTCTTTTTTCCTCCACATATTCCAGCTAAGCTAGGGTCAGAGTGTAGGATCAGCCATGATATGGTGCCCCTGGAGCAGATAGGGTCATGGGCCTTGCTCAAGGGCCCAACAGTGGCATCTTGGTGGTGCTGGGGCTTGAACCCCCAACCTTCTAATCAGTAACCCAGTGCCTTAACTGCTGAGCCACCACTGCCCTTAATAAGCTAATATGCTTCCTGTTAAAGGAAATGGCACCAGAGCCATGAAGTAGATGTGATTCAGCCAAACATATTTCCTGCTCAGAGCAATTAAACAAAGAAATAAGTTCACGCAATAACTTCTCAAAACAGTACTTAATCAAACAGGTTTGGGCATGGTGAATTCACAGGTCCAGTGTGTGTAGGCTGTAACTATGGATGTCCTTGCTAGCACCTTCTTAATCCTACTGATGAGTTTTCAATATTATGCCTGAAAGGACTTACGGAGCTGGGCAAGTCCATTTTAAATATTATAGTATGAAATATCAAAATATTACTGCTTTAGAGAGACACCCAGTCAATGAGCATACAGGATGTCGACTTACATAAATTCTTTAGGCTTGATGGTATTAGTTTAGTATATGCACATGCCAGGAAATGGAATGCCATTCACAACACCAGCAATACTTGTTACGACGCACCTGTGTTTATAATAAAATTGGATTTAGAGTCGGAGAATCCAGTGTTAACGATGCTTCTGTTTTGAGAAGTTCTAGACCCACTTCACAGGGTATGAGTCACATCTACAGGTTTTGATGTATTCAGTACGAGATGACTTGTTCCCACTGAGGAATCATAATTAGATATATGAAGACCTAACATTGCTTTTTATGAAACCATGTTAAAATTAAGGCAGAGAAATATCGATGCAAGGTATATAGGAGGACAGCAAAGATTCACACAGCTCTAAATCTTAAAGAAAAAATTCCCACTTTTATTCCTCTGCAAACACTGCAGGAATGCCTGCATGTTTGACAGAAAAGTGAAATGATCACAACTGGGTAAGGCAACAGACTCATTAAAATAAAATGTGTAAATATTATTATTTTAACAAAATTACACACTATATTAAATATTCCAATTGTTCGATCATATTTAATAACAGTGTTCTGATAATTTTACATATAGTTTTGTCCGTTTATTACATTTTTCCAAAATAATTAATCCAATTCACATCTACCTTGTCATTATCTTTTTTGCTACATTGCAGGAACAGTCAAATTTCAAGGCATAAAATGAGCAAACTAATGAACACATCCATCTGAATATATAAATCAAACTGTAAAAGTGTTTTTTTTTTTTTTTTTTACATTATCTAAGATAAAGCAATTTTCGCTTCACAGTATATAGAGGATTGCAACACTTAACACTAGAAATAATTTCGATCATTCATTCTAATCTGTACATGACGTATTCGAAGAATAAGAATTTGAAGTTATAAGAAATAACGTTAGCAACATATTTACCTCTCTTGAGACGATCAAAAATCCAGCGGATGAGACAGTCTGAGGAGTGTAGTGAGCGGTCTAGAAAAATGAGTAACTTAGAAGAGCATGATGCTACACATCACCGATCCTGAAACTCCTCTTCTATAAATATAGCGCCCTGTGGAGACTGACGTTTTGCTCAAAGCCAGTTAACAGAGCGTGTGTTGTCATGGACGCAAGCGAACAAAATATTTTTTTCTTGCATCATCGAAAAGTTATTGATACATTTTACTTTTAAACCCCCAGATGACATAATGGACAATGGTTCACAGTGTCATTTATCAAACTTCAATCAATAAACCATATGAGAGAAATGTAATATATCAAGAACACGAAACTTCAATATATTTAAACATTGGGTAAATTTTATTAATAAACAGTGTCACATCTTTTAAGAAGCATATATAAATGCATATAACTGCATATAATTTCCACAACTGTTAAATACAAATTTTTCCTTGTACATTTTTTTTCTTTTAATCAGACAGACAGACAGACAGACAGACAGACAGACAGACAGAGAGAGAGATAGAGAGAGATTAAAGTTGCAGGGTATTTATGATGTTTGTTACCAAGCAAACCTTTTTTTTTCTCCAGCGTTCGCTGATGTTTAAACAGTGGGATAAACAATTCAATTGACATAAAAACATTAAAAATTTCACAAACAAAGGAAATACCTAAATTAAATAAATGAAAATTTTGTGGACATAATATAAACACCTGCTTAAATTTTCTTAATTTCCTCTGAACACATCTCAAGTTTTTCCTGCAGTGGTCCCCAGTTCTTACACTCTATTAAAAAAAAAAAGAAAAAAAAAAGGCATGATTATTAAAAAGGGATAAAAAGGACAATGTTTCAATATAGAAAAAAAAAATGAATACCTGAGCGTAATCTCACTAGTTCTTGAAGGCACCTCTCAAGTTTTTCTTGATGTTGCAAGCAATTAACACAGTCTAGGAGGAAAACGGGTTTAAAAAGATTAGAAAGGTTTAAAATATAAGAAATGATGATGGCAATTCCACCAAAATTTACCTGATTTATGTGCTCCTTCAGCTGGTTGCTCAGAATCATTTTCTACTGCAGGCCGAGCACTGGGTGCTGTAGATACAAACGGACATGAAATATATCAGAACTGTGAATACAAAAGCAGACAAGCCAAAACATTTCACAAAGCACAAATGCTGAAAAGATTTAGAGATGGTACTAGTTTTGGTAATCAAACTACACATTTGTGTTGCAATAGCTCACCCTGATTTCTCAATTGCTCATCCTCAAAAGAAAGTAGTATTTACTCACTGGAGCACTTTATTAGGAACACTGTCCCTAATAAAGTGCCCAATGTGGTCTTCTGCAGTTGTAGCCCATCCATCTCTAGATTCGTTGTGTTGTGCATTCTGAGATGCTATTCTGTTCACTACAATTGTACAGAGTGGTTATCTGAATTACTGTAGCCTTTCTGTCAGCTTGAACCAATCTGGCCATTCTCTGTTGACCTCTCTCATCAACAATCATTTTCTGTCTGCAGAACTGCCGCTCACTGGATGTTTTTTGTTTTTGGCATCATTCTGAGTAAACGCTAGAGTCTGTTGTGTGTGAAAATCCCAGGAGATCAGCAGTTATAGAAACACTCAAACCAGCCCGTCTGGCACCAACAATCATGCCATGTCAAAATCCCTGTCACATCACATTTTTCCCCATTCTGATGGTTGTTGTGAACATTAACTGAAGCTCCTGACCCGTATCTGAATGATTTTATGCATTGCACTGCTGCCACATGATTGGCTGATTAGATAATTGCATTAATTATCTAATGAATTATGAATTATTATTAATCAGGTGTAAAGGTGTTCCTAATAAAGTGCTCAGTGAGTGTATTTGTCATGAATGCACAAAACTGTCAAATTGCTATCTATAATTAAGGCAATGAATTCTAACTGGGGCATGGATGCAAAAACAACATCCTATAATCGAGTTTGTAGAACCCTATAAATCTCAATTTCAAAAAGAGTGAAGTTGCTCATTGGGGCGGCATGCACACATACACACAACTCCTTTACATGCATGAATTAAAAAGGCTTTGAAAAGGAGCACCCAAATGCACCATTCTTGTCGGCACAAATCAGAGTTAATGACAAGTCCATCCATGCAGCATGGCAATCATTGTGTACTTCAGAGAGATTTCAATCCATTATAAGCTAGTCAATTAGCTTACTCATTTTCTTATAAACCTTGCAAGAAACTAAAATGAACAAAAAAGACTTTGAAAACTACCGACAAGTATGTGGAAATTGTTGCAAGAACAACACCTTGGGAGCTTTCCGGCTGATGTTTGTAACCTGAAAGCTCAGTTTCTGTGTGCCTATTTTGACCACCAAAGGGTGGCTATTTTGAGGAATCCACATTTTGGTTTTGTACAATAACTGTGACCACAAAATATGCCTAAAACTCAGTATTAAACTACTACTTTAGTTGGCTATCCACTTATGACCTTCATTGGTAGATTTTTAGGTATTGAAAGCCTATATACAAGGTGTGTTATATACAAAGTCTCACTAATACACTTTGTATTTCTCTATTTGCTAAAAATAAGTACATTAGAAATAGAAGGACAAGAGATCGCACCATTTTTTTTTCTCTTTGCCAAAGGCAAACCATCATTGTTCATGTGCTTTTGGCCCAGACTGGGAAGGAGTGAATTCCTCGTCCTCACACCTTTCATAGATAAAATTAGAGACAACATTATTTTTAATTGCAGAGCATTATCAAAAAAATAGTGCCCTTCATTTTCATATTAACTGTATCTATGATTGTCTTGTAAGCATAGGACATGACTAGGGATGTGCTACGGTTGTTGACTAATCGACTAGTCATCCAACAACTTACTAGTCGATTAGTGGGGTTGACTACTTACATTCATATTTTTAGTTGTGGTGGTTTAAATGGGAGATGCAATTCTCAAATTAATTGAGACGCAACTTCTTGGAGAATGTTTTGCGTGATGATAACTTGCTGTGCTGAACAGTGAATAATAGTCAGCACGGTAAAACCCTCTGCAAGAAGTATCATCTCTTTAATGCTTAAGGTTTAGTCTTTTAATATGCTGCTGTTACAGCAAAGCGCTGCATCAACAACACAATACAAGACGATCACTGTCGGACATGAAATCCTCTGCTCTGAGTAATGTTCCTGTATTTTTGAGGTGCTTTAGAGAGATTTTGTTGATTCAGTCTGACACTGCTTAAATAAATAGTAGTTTTAACTGAAGTTAGAAAGGTTAAACTGCTCAATGTCGTGAACTAGATGTGTACATGCAATTTTACCTTGAGAATTCCAAGCTCTCTGTTTATATTAAAGCGTGTCATTCTGCATTCAGGATGCACATAAGCGGTTTTGTGTCATTCTTTATTGAAGCCTTTCTAATTACTTATATTTTTGTGCAATAAGATATTATAGTTATTTAGCTTTTTTTTGTTGAATATTCATTAGTTACCATGTTGAAGTGCTACGCTTAGCGCCGTATATATCCCTCAGAAACACGTCTGATAATTAGTGATAATCTGATAATCACGTGACCTAATTCTACATTATAATCCTTAACACCAACTAGTCGACTACTCATTCAAACAACCGACCACATAGTCGATAATAAAAATTGGTAGTTTTGCACATCCCTTTGACATGACTATGAGTACATACCTAAAATATCAAACCAGTAAACTTGATTTAACAAAAATTCCCAGATATAAAATAGACATCAGGAAACAAAACTGTCATGGTCAAACGTACCTTGTATTCCTGTTGGTTTATTACTGGACTGAGCCTGAATGGTTTCTATAGAAGATTGTGTGATCTGGGCAGACTTGAGGGCCAATCTTTTCCGAGTTGGGGGCTGTAGCCCTGATGGTTTCATTTGTGGTAAACCAGAGCTTGAATGTCTTGAAACTGAAAACAAAATGACTGCTTACATATGCATAGTTGTATTTTTTATTTTAAATCATATATCTGTTCATTTATGTAACTCACCTGCAGTGAAATTATATCCAGACACAGAAGAAACCACAGATGTCTGTTTACAAGAAAAAATTTTAAATCTGTAAACCAAATAACCTACTGCCAAAGTGGCAGTATGAATAAGCTTGCAAAAGATTTAAAAAGTTAAACCGACTCACATCTGCATAAAGCATTAAGCTTTACAGTTTCCTACCTTAACAGTGCTAGTCGATACTGTGTTCTTGGCAGCTCCAATGTTCTTTCCCTTGTTATGTTGTAACATTTTCTTGTTGCCAAGCAGAGTACCAGATGATACGTTGGACTGATGCAGGACCTGTGGTGCTTGGATAGTCTTTGGTCTTACTGCTACTGATGAGAGCAGGGATGACTGTGGCCATGGTGGAAGACAAGATTTTGGATAACTGAGCTTAGAGGAACGTTGAGGAAGCTGTCTTTTGGCTGTAGGTTTTATGGGAGGTTTGTTCTCATTTGCTGGCTCTGTTTTACTGTTACTTGAAGTGTAGTTTGACAAGACCTTTTGACTCTGGCTTGAGTTCTCAGATACCAGCACAGCATGAGTCCCATCATGAATGCTCACACCAACAAGGCTATCATTTGATTGTACCTCAATGCTGTTGATCACAGACAGCCTCTTCCTCATCGGTGTGGGCTTTACGTCTCTCAGTATTTCAAACCTGGATTCTTTGCCAAAGACAATTGGTGTGGATGTGACCATGAAGCTAGTTCTCATATCCACGGTATCATCCAGAGAAAAAATACTGTTTCTGCTGATGTTTCCCATATCAGAGTTGAGAACACACTCTCTGTCTGCACATCCAGGTCTCTCTGAGTTTTTGAGGGGTTCATCTGCTTTAAGCTCGGGAGAGTCATCGGGAGCTTCAACAGAGCAAACAAAAGCAGCGATGCTTGTCTCAACTTCTGTCTCTCTATTGTTAGAGTCTGATTTAGCATTACCCACAACTGAGTTAGAACCATCATTAGCCTGGCCTGTTAATTCTGTGCTTGAGGGTGTTATTTCTACAGTGATATTTTTCGAAACTGGATTTTCAGGGGGAGTAAGGTCAGTGGTTGTATTAGTTTTAGTAAAAGTATTCTCATCTGGCTTTAAAGCAGCAGAGCTTGAATGAACAATCTCACCAGAGGCGTGAAGAGGAGCACTGGCAGTTTGCTCCAAAATATCAAGCGTTACATTCACTTTCAAATTAGGTTCCTCTGCATTCTTTGTAATGGGACAGTTTGTTTTATCTTCCTCAGTAGCGTTAAGGCTTCCCTCTGGTTTCTCCTTGTCCAGCTCATGTTGCTGAATATTAATTGTTCCTTCAAGTTTCTCATTTGGCTGTTCTGTAGTAGTGTTTGGGGAGCTAATGTTATCAACATGGGAATTCACTTTATCATGTGTACAGTCCAGATTAAGAATATCCACAGTTGCATCACCCCCGGGGTCAGACCCCACTTTAGGGTTACTTGTTTGGGCCAGGTCAACAGTGGTATTTCCTGACTGAGTCTTTATCATGGGGACATCGATATCCACTGTTGAATTAAGTTTAGGGCCAGACTCGGAACCCTCTCTGGGCTCTTGAGATGGGACAGACTCAAAGGTACTGTTCCTCTCCCTAATATTTGGTAGATCAACAGTTGCATTAATAGCAGAGTCAGATTGTTCTTTCAAGTCTTGAGTGACATTAAAAGTGCTGTTCTTCAACTCTACACTCATTAAATCACATTTCTCTAAAGATTTACTGGATTCTGTGGCACAAGGGGTAAAATCTTTATAGTCCTCCTCATCTGCTTTGAATTTTGTTGCACTGCTAATGTCTTTATCATTCTGTATTGGTTTAGTAGACATGCTTCCATCCGCTGCCTGACAGTGTGCTCCAAGCTTTGAGGAATTATTATCAGAGTCCTCGGTCGTCACTTGTAGTGTTGCCAAAACTCCTTCATCCTTATGTTTTGTTATACTTTCTGATGGTGTGCATGCAGGGGAATTCAACGCAGTTCCTGCTTCGTTTGAAAGAAAGGATGGACCAACAGTGTCATCAAGGAATCCAGAAACCTGGGGAAAAGGTTCATCTGCAATTGAATAGAAACTAGAACACAGATCCGGCAATTTGATAGGGGGGCAAGAGGAAACAGGTTTCTGAAGAGCTGATCCACCCAAAATGTTGCCACTGGCCTGGGCGAGCCTCCGCCTTAAAAAGCTCTCCATTTCAATAGCAGATGTGTCACTGGAGGAGGGGAAAAATTTATGAAAATTATTTTGAGGCTTCCTGAAACCTACTTACTGACAACAATAATACATCTTACAACGGGATGAGAGGCTTGTTGCAAAAGATTGGCTACAAAAGGAAGCAACACGGGTCAGGTATGGCCCGTTTTTAATTAATTCCTGGAATACTGATCTACATTTCATCACCAAACTATTACATTTACCACAAAGGGAATCAAGATGAACTATAAATTAAAAAAATAATAAAAAAAAATTTTTTTAAATGCCTGGTAATAGTTGTAAAATAATTATAATTATTTACATTACATAACCTATTATTTCAAATACTAGAAGAAACTCACTTTATAACTGACAACTGCAACGAATTTTGTCAACATGATAATATAACCCCTGACTTCTGCCTATTTCAGAAAATGTGTTTTTAAAACTAACAGACTCAATATATAATTTCTAAACAAACAAACAAATCGTTTGGTGGAAAAAAAATAAATAAAAGAGTCATTCTTACCAGATCTATCAGCAGGGCGAGTGTTTGCATCCGTGTCGATTTGAAAACGGGCGACATTCCAGTCATTGGACGACGCGCTCCGTCTTTGACCAACCAGAGCGAGGCCGCGTGAAGCGTCCAAAAAACATCACAGCGCCCCCCAGCGATGGTGGTCGTAATATGGTATTCTAGAGCTTGTTCGGTTTTTCTCTCTGTAGTAAACATATTTCAGCAATAAAATAATGTCAAACCTTTCTCACAAAGTAACTCAATATCAGAACTAAAACACTTAACAAAATATTGAGAGAGGAAGTGCTAATTAACGTATATTTGACCTATAATATGATAAAGGTTTTCCTTTTTATTATGAGATATAGGCCGGCAGGTCTAAATTGAGAACTGCTTGATTACAAATATCTAAATATTTTTCAATTAGTAGTGCGATCTCTTACAAAAAACGTAAATATAGTACTAAATAATAGATGTATTATTATTATTATTATTATTGTTATTATTATGTAAAATATGAATAAAAACAACACAGACAAAGCAACCAATAATGCAAAATATGAATGTCCTGTAGTAAAAGTAAGTACAAATAAAAAGAAAGAAGTTGATGGACTTTGGCTGTGCAGCAATGCCACACATTACTGTATATACATTTACTTTTAAAATCCACAATTTAATGTGGTTGGTAAAAAGGAATAGAAATTAAACTGTGATTTGTTCTCCTCTTCAGTTTTCGCAGACAGTCTCAATTTTGTATTTTTTCTTTGGATGTTCTGAAGTAGATGTAGATGTAGTTTCTCAGCTTACATGTTGTCCACAGTGCAGATGTGTCAAATTATTGTAGCAATTCTCCAAAATATAACCTAGATAAATACATGCACAGTGTTAAGTCATGGTTAAGGTCCCAAATAGACTTGGAGCTGAGAAGTAACACAGGATATAAATTTGCAATTTATTTCAGGTGCCCATAAAACATGATCAAATATGGACTTTCATATGGACAGTTGGATTTTAATTGGATTTCTGACATCAGAAAATAATAAGGCACCTGGTGTCATTCTCGTACCTTGCTGTCTGTTTCTAACTCATTTTCCACCACCCAAATCACTGTACCTTCTCAAAACACAAGTCTCAGATTGTTATAATAACTTATAAACTTTGGTTGCTTGTGTTATGGGATGTTTTGAAAGGAAATAACACTTTTAAAATTAAAATTTATAATTTAATAAGGTAAGCAGAGACAGAAGTTTATTTGCTCTTTGTTCTAATCTAAGCTATTTCTTCTTGTGTCTGACATCCTAAATGTTTCCTGCTCCCTTAGGTTACAGTAACTTTCATATAGTTGTACTGTAAGTTGGAATTTGTTTATGTATGTTAATGTATCCGTTATAAACTAATTTAACTGTCCATGTGTGTACATCATAGAGTAAGAATGACGATGAGCTTGTGTGACATCTGAAGGTAATACAGTTTTGGGTGGGTTACTTAAAAATAGTAATCCACTACAAATGACTAATTATTTCTCTTAAATTGTAATCAGATTACTTTAATTACTTCATTAAAAGGTAATCACATAACTTATGTTACATTTTAGATACTGTAATGATGGCTAGCGCTGGCAATGACAAAGACTATGGAGTGAAGAACCCAAGTGCAATTTTATTAAAAGTGAGATCCAATAAACCCTAACTACAAACGTGAATGAAACACAAACATAAACTTGAATTCACAACCAAAAGTTACATACAACAATACCTGACAATGGAAAACATGAGGGTTAAATACATGAACATGGGAGAACACATGACAAGGATAACCAATAAACACAAAAACAAGACAATCAACCAATGAAAACAAGACACATGAACATGGAGGGAAACATGAAATCACATGACAAGGGAACCACATGACATGAAACAGGAACTAGAATTTCAAAATAAAAGACATGAAAAACATGAACCAACAAAATTCACATGACATATCCCCCCCACTAAGGAGCGGCTCCCGACGCCCCAACACATGAAAAAAACATATTAAACATGGCATTAACCCAAAGTTCTGTGTGTGTGTGTGGGGGGGTCTTGAAGCGTGGCTAGGCAAGACATGGCGTGGGGCGTGGCCTGGCATAGTCAATGTAAAGTGGGGCCCTGAGAGGCTCGAGGGGCAGAGCCGTGAGAGACTTGAGGGGCAACACCAGGGAACTTGGTGCCCGGAGAGTAGCCGATGGCTCGAAGGACCATGGTGGAGCCGGAGGTTCGGAGAACCGAGGTAGCGCCCAAGGCTCGGAAGACCGAGGTGGAGCTGAGGGATCGGAGGACAGAGGCGGAGCCAGTGGGACTGAGGACCAAGGCGGAGCTGTAGGGAAGGAGGTCCCCGGTGGAGCCGCAGGCTCGGATTGACGAAGCGTAGCTGTGGGATTGGAGAGCTCAGGTGGAGCCAGGTGACCAACTGACCAAGGCAGAGCTGGAGGGACAAGGGACCCCGGAGAAGCCGATTGGCCAAAGGACCATGGTGGAGCCGAAAGGACATAGAGCCAAGGTGAAACTGAGGGCTTGGAGAACCAAGGCGGAGTCCAAGGCTTGGAGGTTCTAGGCAAATTCGGAGGATCGGAAGTTCCCCTCGTCTGATCGTGAAGAAGCGTCCATTGGGTGGGTACAAGGGTGGGAACCATCTCCAGGTCCAATAGCTCAGATGTGGCTCTGGCGTGGCATGGAGCAGGCTCAGGCATGGCTCTGGCGTGGCATGGAGCAGGCTCAGGCGTGTCTCTGGCATGGCATGGAGCAGGCTCAGGCGTGGCTCTGGCGTGGCATGGAGCCGGCTCAGGCGTGGCTCTGGTGTGGCATGGAGCCGGCTCAGGCGTGGCTCTGGCGTGGCATGGAGCAGGCTCAGGCGTGGCTCTGGCGTGGCATGGAGCAGGCTCAGGCGTGGCTCTGGCGTGGCATGGAGCAGGCTCAGGCTTGGCACTGGCGTGGCATGGAGCAGGCTCAGGCGTGGCTGTGACGTGGCATGGAGCAGGCTCAGGTGTGGCTGTGACGTGGCATGGAGCAGGCTGAGGATCTGGGGCAAAAGATGGCGCTAGCTCAGCGACCATGACGTGGAACTCTGGCTCGCCGGCCATGACGTGGAACTCTGGCTCGCCGGCCATGACGTGGAACTCTGGCTCGTCATCCGCCTCCCCCACAGTGAACGTGGAACCAATAATCTGCAGGGCGAGGTCGATATATTGAGCCAGGCTGTGGGTACTCTGACTGCCTGGCATCAGCAAAGAGAGACTCAATCAGTCCAAACGAAAAATGTCTTTGAGGGCAACCTCATTAAAGTCCACCTGGCATGCCAGAGTGCAAAAGTCCTCCATGTAATCCTCCAGGGGACGATTCCCCTGATGTAGGCATAGGAGTTGGATTGCTGGGTTCATTTTTGTCGTTCAGGTATTCTGTAACATTAGCTGGCACTGGCAATGACAAAGACAATGACGATGGAGTGAAGAACCTGAGTGCAATTTTACTAACAAAAGTGTGATCCAATAAAACCTAACTACAAACGTGAACGAAACATAAACTTGACTTGACATGAGCTTGACTTTGACATAAACTTGACTTGCCATAAACTTGAATTCACAACCAAAGTTACATACAACAATACCTGACAATGGACAATGGAAAACATTAGGGTTAAATAGATGAACATGGGAGAACACATCACAAGGATAACCAATGAACACAAAGAACTCTAAACAAGATAACAAGACACATGAACATGGAGGAAAACATGAAATCACATGACAAGGGAACCACATGACATGAAACAGGAACTATAATTTCAAAATAAAATACATGAAAAACATGAATCAACGAAATACACATGACAGACACTTTCTAAAACATTTTTCTACTCAACAAATTCAAAATAATGTCTATATTTCTTGTTCATTGTTACACACGTCAAACATGCAGAACCTCACATTTCATCTTCACAATGACTCGTTACATAATGTAAATAGTATATCAGAAATAAACATAACCCTATAATGTACTTTAAAGTAATTAAATGAATTGAAAGTTGGTAACTGTAATTTGATTACAACAAATTCAAATGTAATGCATTAAACTACCTTTTTTTTTTTTTTTTTTTTACTAAAAAATTTATTAGATTGCAGTTAATAATTACTTGGATTACACCCAACACTGGTTAGGAACAAGATCCTGCTTTGTACTATCTACAGAATAACACTAGGGCTAGTTGTCTTTTATTCACCACTAAACTTTTAATTTTCTTTGTCAATCTTCTGTACTTTCTTTGAATGTAATTTTAACACCTGGTCAAGCAAGAAGTGGGATTCCTCAGTGATCTTTAAAATAAGAAAAATAAAATCTAAATGAATGAAAAAGTGATAACAGAACTTTTCTTTCTTTTTTGTTGCATATTTTAAATGTATAGGCTAATGTAGTGTGATATATAAGGTGCTGTTACAGCTCTTTAAAGCAAGTTTGCCTGACTGATGTAAATCCCGAATAAACTACAAATTAAAGGAACGTTCCTGGTTCAGTACAAGTTAAGCTCAATCAACAGCATTTGTAGCATAGTGTTGATTACCACAAAAAATTTATTTCAAGTCCCTTTTCTTTAAAAAAAAGCAAAAATCGAGGTTACAGTGAGGAACTTACAATGAAAGTGAATGGGGAAAATAGAAGTGAATGGGGCCAATTTTTGGAGGGTTTAAACACAGAAAATGTTAAGCGTATAATTTTATAAAAGCACTTACATGAATTATTTTGTTAAAACTTGTGTATTATTTGAGCTATAAAGTTGTTAAAATGTTGTTGTTTTTTTAGGGTTTGTTGATACTACATCGTCATGGTAACAAAGTTGTAAAATTGGCTATAACTTTACACAGTTTATTTTATCACACTAAAATCATGTTTACACACGTATCCTTTATGTGTTGTGGCTATACTTTTGAAAAAGTGAGTATTTTAACGTTAAAAAATTGGCCCCATTCACTTCCATTGTAAGTGCCTCACTGTAACCTTGATTTTTGCTTCTTTTTTCTTTTTTTTTTTTTTAAAGAAAAGGAGGGGCATGTCAAAAAATGTTTTTGTGGTTATCAACAATATGCCCCTAATGCTGTTGATTGAGCTTAACTTGTATATTAACTTGAACCCGGAACATTCCTTTGAGATTAAACAAAGACATCTACTTGAGCTTAAAAGCAATGAGCAGAGTGGTGGAATGTCAGTTTAGCTACATATTTTTATGTAAAAATTTTCCTTTTTAAATTTAAGAAGGAAAAAAAAGTGGTATTAGAATGTTTCTGTCCCGTACCATGGTATGCTCTTTCTATTCAAAACGCACAGATTTCCTATCAAAATAAATATAATGAATGTACAGAACATTTATAAATATTGACTTTAAATATCACTAAAGGCTGAGGAGTTGCATCATGCTATGCGTCCTCTTCCGCCAACAGAAGGTCCTGTGGGTATTGTAGTTCTTATCGGAGATCCGCTTGCTAATGTTCTGACAATCTTGCACGCATTTTAAAAACGCAACAGCTGACCTGGATCTAGAAAGTAGGATACATTGACAATGTCGAACTCAGTGGCGGTTACATAACACCGTTCAGCGAAAACATTTTAAGAGCTTCATTTACTATATAAACCAACTAGGGTATAATCTGTAAAAGAAACCTAAACACGCGGAAATTTCCGATAATTGTATGTTTCCATCCACTTGATCTAAATTAAGAAAGAGCTTGCAATTTCAACTGGAACCATGTAGACTGCATTGGCTAAGGGGATCTCGCGCACAGCGCCTTGCACTGGATATCCTTTTTGTTTCAAACGCTATATGAAAATCTGTGCCCTAAAATTACGAAACCATTTAGCCCCGGTGAGGACTCCCTTTCTTTCTTTATCATACAGACACACGCGGCTAGAAACTGTTACGTAACAACAATTTGGTGTGCTCAGTCTTTTTTCGAGATCCCGGTTTGCTCCGGTCGTGTTTACGATGCACAAGTATAACTCATCACATGACTGACTGCATTTCCCATCAATCCCCTTACGCATGCGCAGAACGCGTTGTCTGGCCGTGGTAAACAGACGTCAGAAGGGAGTCTTCGCCTCGAGTCAAAACAAAACACGAAAGATCGTTTGCCTATGTCCATTAACAGCACAGGGGAATGATATAGTTTTAAATCTCACTGACGACCAAGTTACTGAAGATATGCTGGTTTCTTCTGACTTTTACCGGAGGGATTTTAACTCATAAAAAGAGGAGTTGGCTAACTAGGTGGCCATCTAGTTACTCTCTCCGTAGTAAAACTACGCTTTCGAGTTTTGTCCCACACGCCGACGGATTTGCGACTGAATTCATGAAGCAGGCGAGCTACAACTTTTCGTCATATTTTGAAGAATCGTTTGGACGTCGAGTGTATTTGTATTTGGGAGGACTTCTACAAGACGGACGCATTCGGCTTACAGTGCCTGCGCGAGCATCGTGTGTAGCTGCGTCTCGAGGAACATGGCAGATGGTGACACGCGAAACTTGAACGACAATAACACAGATTTTTCCCTCTTTTTCTTTTTTGATCAAACCCAAAAAACAACCCATTATGATCGAACACGCCTGTAATACATTGACTTGGTATTTTTTATTATAACATTTTGAGTGTGATGAATTTTTAAGTTTAAAAGTGCTTTTTTCCTGTCGGCTTCTTTATTCGAATTAACATTATTTCTCAAAGCATTCGAGTTGTGCGAACTTGAGATGCATTTATTTTTTATTAAACCTTAATTTTCATGTTTTAGCTTAATAATGGATCCCGAGCAACAAAATAATATGACAGGCGGTCAATTGACTTTGACAGGCAGCTCAAACAATTAATTCCCACTCACTTAAATTCGTTTACAAGGACAGTATTCTTGCATTATATAGTAATTGCGCTAGAAACACGAAAAGACTTAGTTTACAAAAGTGGTTAGTATAGGACGTGATGCTTTCAGATGATAGTGGTTTATTTGTGGAAATAAGCAGGTTGTAGTTGGTCTACTCTAAATTTTCTAGATCTAGAGTCTAATTGCGAAATCCAATCCACCATTCGCTGCTAGAATAGGAAACAGTGGGAGGTGATTGTTTGATAGCAATTACAGCACTTATTCCCATTGGTTTTGCAATTTTACTTATTTAACTCCTCTCTACATAAATGATCCGATTGAATACTTTTTCAGGGTTTTTTGTTTTGTTTCTTTAGTGTTTATGAAGAACACATCTGGTATAAAATTTCATAGGCCGTCCCGTCACTCCAGCGTGTCCTCGTGATATATTTTCAATCCATCTCTTTTGATGTACTGATGCTACTGTAGTGAATTTCCTTTGTTCTTTCTACATAAACAAAGAGAGCCCTCTTCTATCCTTGTTTGCTCTGTGTAAATCAGAAGGTTTATGTTAGTTACTATTAAGGAGATTATTTGTCCCCTTTAATCTCCAATCTGAGGATTAACTGACGCTATATTGGTGTGTTCAGATTATACGAATTTGCTCCATTACCCTTGAGATGGGATCGGTTCGTTACGGTTAAATTTGGTGTTCACTATAGTTATATATCTGTATAACTGTTTACTTGTGATACTTATACTGTAGTGTAATATTTCAGTCAACCGTGGAAAATCCCAAATACCTAAACAAAATTATTGCACAAGTACTGGATTTTTGTATAGTTATATTTAGTAATCTGTCGTACTCTTACTTTTATCCCCCATTCTGCTATTTTATTTTAACTTATATATATATATAAAATCGCCAGAAAACAAGTTAATTTAAATATAGTCTTCGTTTGAAATTGTCTGAATTGCATCGCACAATGGAGGAAGAAAACATACCCCCGACTGACCCAGATTTTGAGCCGCAGAGCAGACCGAGGTCATGTACATGGCCGTTGCCTAG
This sequence comes from Myxocyprinus asiaticus, assembly GCF_019703515.2. Lineage (NCBI taxonomy): Eukaryota > Metazoa > Chordata > Actinopteri > Cypriniformes > Catostomidae > Myxocyprinus > Myxocyprinus asiaticus. Next base: position 17,963,423 of record NC_059365.1, read on the forward strand.
ACCCGACATCTCAGCTGTCAAAGCAGGGGGTGCAGACGGCTCAGAGTCCGCTGCAGGAAGTCCGCCCACCGAGGAAGACAAACACGAGCCTCAACCAATCATATCCGAGCCTGACAAAGTTGCGCTCTCAGAGGGCGGGGTCATCGCAGGAGTGGGCGGAGCAACGCCTCGTAAAGGCTCTTCCCGGCGTAATGCGTGGGGTAATCAGTCTTACGCAGATCTGATCAGCCAGGCGATTGAAAACTCGCCAGAAAAACGACTTACTCTGGCACAGATCTACGATTGGATGGTAAAAACGGTGCCGTACTTTAAAGATAAAGGCGACAGTAACAGTTCAGCTGGGTGGAAGGTAATGTTGGTTATTATTAATATTTGCAAGGCTCAAATCTATGTTATGCTTGTTAATATTACTGTCATTTGCAGTTGTTTAAATTAAGACTACTTAAATAAATACAAAATATTCCAGGTTCAATACAAGTTAAGCTTAACCAATAGCATTTGGGGCATAATGTTGATTACCACAAAAATTTAATTCAACTTCTCCGTCATTTTCTTTAAAAAAAAAAAAAAAAAAATCTGGGTTACAGTGAGGCACTTACAATGGAAGTGAATGGGGCCAACACATAATATGTGTGTTAACATGATTTTAGTGTGGTGAAATCGCTTACTAAACTTTTCAGTTTAAAGTTATATCCAATTTTACAACTTCTTTGCCATGATAACAAAAATTACAATTTAAACAACTTTACAGCTCACATAAAACACGAGTTTTAACAGAAGAATAATTGTAAGTACTTTAAACCCTCCAAAAATTGGCCCCATTAATTTCCATTGTAAGTGCCTCACTGTTACCTCCATTTGTTTTTTTTTTGTGGATTTTTTTAAGAATAGGAGGGACAAGTCAAAATACATTTTTGTGGTAATCAATATTGTGCCACAAATACTGTGGTATACAAATACAATTTACTGGAATAGTTCACACCCAAAAATGAAAATTCTCTCATCATTTACTCACCGTCATGCCATCCCAGATGTGTATGACTTTCTTTCTTCTGCAGAGCACAAATGAAGATTTTTAGAAGAATATTTCAGCTTTGTTGGTCCATACAGTGCAAGTGAATGGTGACCAAAAAATTGAAGCTCCAAAAAGGACATAAAGACAGCATAAAGTAATCCATAAGACTCCAGTAGTTAAATCAATGTCTTCTGAAGCGATCCAATCGGTTTTGTTTGAGAACAGACCAAAATATAAATACATTTCCATATAAATCTTGACATCTGGCTCAATTACACTTCCTAGCACCATCAAGCGCGCCTAGAGACCGCAATGGCAAGATGTACAGTAAAAAATTAGTTGCCTTTTGGTCTGTTCTCACCCAAAATCGATTGGATCGCTTCAGAAGACACAGATTAAACGTCATATGGATTACTTTTATGCTGCCTTTGTGTTTTTTGGAGCTGCAAAGTTTTATTATAGCATTGTATAGACCTATAGAGCTGAGACATTCTTCTAAAAATATTTGTTTGTGTTCTTTAGAAGAAAGAAAGTCATACACATCTGGGCTGGCATGAGGGGAAAATAATTGATGAGAGAATTTTTATTTTTTGTCGAACTATTCCTTTAACTTGTGTTGAACCCAGAATATTCTTAAGACTACATTTTATTGTCATGTTTAATTTAATGCATACCCTTATTTTGTTCTCCTACTTAGAACTCCATTCGCCACAACTTGTCCCTCCACAACAAGTTCCTGCGAGTGCACAATGAGTCCACAGGAAAGAGCTCATGGTGGATGCTTAATCCTGAGGGGGGTAAAACCGGCAAGGCCCCTCGCCGCCGTGCCGCCTCAATGGACAACAGCAGTAAACTGCTTAAAAGTCGTATTCGGGCAAAGCAGACTAAAAAGCAGGCTGGAGCGGGTGGGATTGGAGGCTCTGGAGGTGCCATGCAGGGTGATGGTGTTTCTGCCACTGGAGGTGGAGACAGTCCTGGGCCTCCGGGCCAGTTTGGGAAGTGGGGAGTAAACAGCAGCAGCCCCTCCTCTCGTGGTAGCCTGGATGACCCTGACATGTGGACAAGCTTCAGGCCACGTACAAGCTCAAATGCCAGCACACTTAGTGGTAGGCTGTCTCCCATTGCCACAGGGCAAGAAGATGAGGATGAATTACCTGAGGATGGGCTTCTTGGTGGGTATTCCACAGGTAATCTTCCCCCAACACTAACTGAGACCCTCATGGAAGAACTGGACTTGATCGATGGGCTTACTTTAATGACAGGTCCGCAAGGGGGTGCAAGCCCAAGCACAGCTCCCCCAGCTCCCCCTCAGCCACTGCCCTCTGCATCCACTCTGCTGCCTCGAGGGTCCAGCTTTCCTTCATTTAGACCGTTGCAGCCAACGAAGGCTTCACAGGGGTCAACTCCACCAGGGCCACAGAGCTCGGTCCAGTCGAGTGCTCGATCCAGCGCAAGCCCTTCCACCTTTGGAAACTCCCTCTTTAACCCTCTGCCTGGTCCTGGATCCCACAGTAGTTTCAGTACTCATGTGCCCTCCAGCCTTGAGGCTCTCCTTACCTCTGACTCACCCCCACCCAGTGATGTCATGATGAGCCAGATGGATCCTCTCATGCCGAGTCAAAGAGGCACGAGTCTTTTAGGGCTTGAGGGATCTATGTCCAGCAGCCAGGCAAAGCCAGGTCAAATGATGTTGAGCAAGACCATGGATGCAAGCACAGTGGGGCAAATGACACTCCAGCCTCAACCCCAACTCCAGCACTCACAAATGGGCTTTGGTATGATGCACTCAGGCATGGGCCAGGAGCCATCTCCGCTCACAACTATGAAGACACAGCATCAGTTGCCAGGGGGTGGGCATCTACAACATGGAACTTTTAATTCACCTGGTGGGAATGGAGGTCTGCAAGGTTTAGGCCAATTTGCTACACCACCCTGCTTTATGCCTTCCCAGGAACGTCTGCCTACAGATTTGGATATTGAGATGTTCACTGAAAACCTGGACTGTGATGTGGATTATATTATCAACAGTGATCTTATGGATGGAGACTTGGTTGACTTCAACTTTGATCCCATCATACAGAGTGGGCAGGGTTATACGGGGCCAGCGACCACACAAAGTTCCTCCCACAACTGGGTGCCTAGCTAACTCTATAGTTAAAAATGAGGACAGGTAATGTACCTATTATATCCTCTGAAGCAATTATCTGTATTTCAGTTATTGTAATTCTGAATTATCTATGTAAGGTTATTTTCCTTTTTGTCTCCTAATATGTTAATCATTCTTCTCTATCTTACAGGACAGTCCCCCGTCCTAGGCACAAAACATTGAAACAACTGTGGCACATTGCCTAGACATATTCTCAAAGTTTTGCCTCTACATTTGCCATTGTACCTCAAATACATAAACTGCTTTGGCCAAGGACAGCACACACTTGGCCAAAAAGTCTTGTGTCAGAATTTTCAATTAGATGACGAAAGCAAACCTCATTCATGTCAAGTGCCAATGTCAACTTTGACGGAACATGGTCTTGAAACATATTTTATTCTTTTTTGCATTGAAAGTTACCATTTATTTGGAGTTGTCTTGGCCAATTGAGAGAAAACACAGACTAGAGAAGCACAACTAATAAACAACTAATCATGTTTATTACAGCAGTGCCTGTGATTAGTACTACCAGAGTTGTGTAAGATGGAGAAAGTACTCCTCCTTGATCTTCTTTACCCTGAAAATGGAGCTCATTCAGCCAAGAGGATCAAACTCTGCAGCTTTTGTTTTATGTGAACGCTCATTTGTTGATCAGCAGCTGATGGGTCTGAGCAGTCTTTTTAGTCACAATACTCCATTGATGATGTGATTTCACAATTACACAGTTGACCTGTTGACATGATGTGATTGCTCTCCGACCCCCTCTGAAGAGGAAAACAACATTCCACCATAGGAATGTTATGTTGAGAACAACATGATACTCTCCATCCTCACCATCCAACATGATCCTCTGAGAGGCAAAGGTCCAAGAATATAGTACATGGTTGAACAGTTTACTGTGTGCTCTAAAAAGCTCTCTCTATCAGTGGTACGAAGTATACACTTGTTTCTTCTACATGAAAGGGGGCGAAACATTGCTGAATGATTTCATGGTGGTTTGGTAAAGCTGTGGTGTTCAATGTGCAATTTTGGCTTTCATGACCTCAGCTCTCAAGAAGGTGTATTTCCTCTATTGTACTGAAAAGTAGAGGCTGATTCTCGAATGATTTAATTGTCTGCTCTTAAAGGAATATTTAGTTCAATACAAGTTAAGCTTAATCGATAGCATTTGTGGCATAATGTTGATTACCACAAAAATTAATTTCGTCTTGTCCCTCCTTAAAGGGGTCATGACATGAAGAATCAAATATTCCTTGATCTTTTCTGTTTCGTTTCAGAACTCAAAACTTCTTCCTCACTGTAAAAAAAGAGCATAAAAACCAAGCTGACAAAACATTCTCTAATTCCTTTACATTGTGATGTCACACTGTGGTAGACATCTGCATCTGATCACCTCCACAACAACACATTTACGCCTTCTTTACCTTATCACTTCCATAGCCCTGCGTGGTGTGCAGTGAGATGGTAAGCAGAGAGAGCTGGTCTGTCAAAAGCAGAGAGCCAATCAGAACAGTGGGCGTTTATTGTCAAGTCATAAAGGAGAAGCAGCACCAAAACCGAGTGTTTCTGACAGAGGGTCATAATGTGGGTGGAAAATGCCATTTTTTTTTTTTTTTACAAATATATGGCTGTTTTTTGTGCAAAATGCTTTACTACTACTATAAGTGAACCTTAAGGAACATATTAAAATAATTTAAAAAAGGCATGTCATGACCCCTTTAAAAAGAGCAAAAATATTGGTTACAGTGAGGCACTTGCAGTGGAAATTAATGGGGCCAATCTGTATATGTTCAAATACTCAATGTTTCAAAAGTTAAGCAAAAGACGTAAACAATATTTGTGTTAACATGATTTTAATGGAATAAAATCATCATGTAACGTCAGTAACAAAGTTAATCCAGCTTGAACATTAGTCTGCCGCAAAAATGAACATTTAAACAACTTTGCAGCTCAAATAATACACAAGTTTTAACAAGTTTTTATAAAATTATAAGCTTCACATTTCTGCCTTTAAACCCTCCAAAACTTGGCCCCATTCACTTCCATTGTAAGTGCCTCACTGTTACCTCAGTTTTTGCTTTTTTGAAGAACAGGAGTGACAAGTCTAAATTATATTTGTGGTAATCAACATAATGCCACAAATGCTGTTGATTTTGCTTACCTTGTATTGAACCCGGAATAGTCCTTATATGTTTGCTAGTGATGACAACAGTGTAAAGAAATGTGATTTTACATAGGGCATTTTGATGCTTTTTTTGATTCCTTCAACAGGTAAAATGACATAGTGTTATTGTTGGAAATTGAGTGCCCTTTTGCTGAGATGCAATATCTGAAGATTTTGTGTGTGTGTGTGTGTGTGTGTGTGTGTGCAGAAGGGTGTGTGTGAGAAACATGTAATGCTCCCGAAACTTGATTCCAACACACTGATAACAGAATTCAAGGTTATGCTGAATAATTTCATTTAAAAATCAAGTCATTTTATGTACTATTTGTGAGTTTGAAGAGAACAGCTACAATAATGAGTACTTTTATGAGACGTTATGGTTCCTTGGGCATATAGACTGTGCCCACAGGGACACAGGGCATGAAGACATTTTTTTTTTCTCATTGATCAGTTTTATATAAACAGCACTACTCGTCATTTGTAGAAACATTATTAAAGAACAAAAACAGTTGAACAGTTGAATCAATTATAATTCTAATGTATGATTTAGTTTGGGCTGTTACTATTAACAGATACTAATAAGAAATGTGCTGTTAATGTTATTTTTTAATCTGAGCAGAAGCTATTTCAGATCATTTTTAACGGTAATTTTCTATGTAATTTTTTATTTTTGTAAAAAATGATGCATGTAGATTTTATACATAACCAAAGGAACACTAAAAACTGCATGCCAGACAGTGAGAGCAGGGGATAGAGGCATTGCAGTGCAGATAAGCTTTACAAAACTGTTCAGAAACTGTTCTCACCATGTAAACTAAATCACAAATTGATAAACTGCATGAGCGTATTTAACAGAAAACCATGCTCTAACATTTTAAATTTGCTATAATTGGTTATGCTGGAAGAAAAAACAAACAAAAAAAAAAACAGTTTTGCATTATGAGCACTTATCAATGTCTAGGCAATGTAACTGATTTCATCTCAAAAAGCAAGACTGGTCCAACCGAAAATTAAAAATGCAATGTTTCACTCTCAGGGTTATGAAAAATAATTAAACAACTTCTGCAAGGAAGTAATGAGATAATCATTTTGTGACTTCTTTGCTCATGGCCTTTTCTAAATTATGAAAGTCATTTATGCAAGCCAACCAGCACAGATATTGTAACATTGCAGAAATATATCTAATTTTGCAGTTTATTATGAGAGATTTATCTAATGTATGCATTTGTAGAATTCCTACAAAAACCTGTAAACTGCCAATGAACACTATAGCATGTTGCTCCAGAGCAAACCATTAAGTTTTAATGCCCTTTTCAACATGGACCTTTTTTGTAGTAGAAGGATGATATTTTATTTAATTATTTGTTCAGATGGGTTTTACACTTCGTTTAAAGCCAACATTCTGAATTATTTTTTTTTTTTTTTTTTTTTTTTGGTGGTGTATAGATTAGCTGGATATTAGTTGATCTTTTCACTTCAATGTAAGGGTCTGAGTGCATTAGATAAACTGTTAATGCACCCTCTCCTTACACAGGAATCATTTTTCTCATTCATCGGTGCTAGTTATTAAACATGACAACTAAAGAGGGCCATATTCGATTGGTGCATATTTAGATATCAGGGCCTTGAATAATTTTATGCAACACTTATTGAGTATCATTTCTTAATGGAGAAAAAAGTATGATAAATGTACCTACATTTTAATTCTCAGTTTTTGTATATCATAAATAAAGCTGTGAATGGGGAGGGAGGGGCTCGGCCATGTAGACACATAAGATGTATCAGTGCACCTCATGAATGGTGTCTGGTGTAATGTTTGTTGCAGCAGTTGATTTCAGGCTGAATTTGAATCAACGTTTACATCAATGTGCTTGTCTTTTGGGGCATACCTTTTCTCATGTTTGCATTTGTACATGTAATTGCTGTTTATACCTGCATGTTACATCTTTCAGAAAATTTGATGAAATGAATTTCCTCAAGTGACTTGACTGAATACAGAGTATTTGGTCAAGCTGAAAGTGGATTGTTAGGGTTAACACCTTGGCTAGGTTTCGCTTATTAAAGAACATGAGTTGACTGGAATGTTGAATATTGTATTAGCCCCATCAGACAGAATTTACAGGGCCGCTGCATGAAATGCAGGAATTTAACACCTTTCCTCTCTCCATATCACTCTTACTATCCTTGTTTGACATTAGCTTTTATTTTTTTTCCTTTACCTTCTTTAGAACTCTTTTTGTTCCTTTAAATTTTCAAGAGTTTGTTGAATATCCCAGCTAATAACACAAGATGGGGGGGGGTTATGGCAGGATGTAAGACTGACGAGTTGTGCATAGCCTAAATACTGTATATGTACTTGATTGCTTTTTTTTTTTTTTTTGTCCCCCTCTACTTTGTTAGCCAGAGGTCACTGAAAGCAGTCCAGCATAATAGAAATAAATCTAATCTGGTAAACTCAGACTGTTCTATGTTCATTCAGTTTCATCAGTCCATTTAACATTACCAAAAGTGAGGGTCATTCATTAATTGACAATTCATTCAAATTGTAGTTTTTGTATAAAACCACTGTCAATGTTTAAAAATGTTTTGTATATAAGTAGCCAGTGTAACAATAAATAATAAATTAAATCTGAATGACCAATTAAAGCATAGAGGCATATGTCTTAAGGGTAACTATGCCCTTACAAGGTAACAGAGAGAACTTTTATAAAGTTTTTAATACACATCACCTTAAAGGAACAGTTCACCCAAAAATAAAAATTCTCTCATCATTTACTCACCCTCATGCCATCTAAGATGTATGACTTTCTTCTGAACACAAACAAAGATTTTTAGAAGAATATCTCAGCTTTATAGATCCATACAATGCAAGTGAATGGTGACCAAAATTTTGAAGCTAAAAAAAAAAAGCACATAAAATATGCATAAAATTAATCCATAAGACTCCAGTAGTTTAATCCATGTCTTCTGAAACAAACTAATCAGTTTTGGATGAGAACAGACCAAAATATAACTCCTTTTTCATTATAAATCTTGACATCAGCAGCCTCCGTAGCGATCATGATTTCAAGCTCGATTACTCTTCCTAGTGCCATCTAGCGCTCTGCGCATACGTCAACAACTAGGAAGTATAATCAAGCTTGAAATAATGATTGTGCCTATAGCTTGCAATGGCAAGATGTACAGTAAAATGTACGTTTTGGTCTGTTTTTTGCTTCAGAAAACACAGATTAAACCACTGGAGTCATATGGATTACTTTTATGCCGCCTTTATGTCCTTTTAGGAGCTTCAAAATGTTGGTCACCATTCCCTTGCATTATATGGACCTACAGAGCTGAAATATTCTTCTAAATATCTTAATTTGTGCTCAGCAGAAGAAAGAAAGTCATACACCTCTGGGATGGCATGAGGGTGAATAAAAGATTTTTGGGTGAACTATTCCTTTAAAGGAATTTTACAGATTCAGACGAGCCTCGACAGCGTTTACGGCATAATGTTGATTACCACAAAAATAAATTTTGACTTATCCCTTTTTTATCCTACATTAAAATTATACGTTAACATGATTTTAGTGTAATAAAGTTAGGGATTTACCGGCGCTGACCAGATTACAGGGTTTACCTGCAATACATCGCCATGACGAATAACTTTGCACAGATACAGTTGGTTAGCAACTATATCACACTTAAATCATGCAGACGCCTATAATATTTACATATTATGGCTATTCTGTTGAAACAGTGAGTATTTTAATGTTTATGGATGTACAGGCCTCATTCACTTCCAATATTACTGTAACTGCTATTTTTGTTCTTTTTTATTTATTTATTTTTAATAAATGAGGTAAGAAATTATTTTTGAGGCAAATAATATTTATATTAATAAAATAATAATATAAAAATATTTTATTCCACCAGTCTACTATTGTAAATTCTCTTAAGGTCTATTTTCTCAAATAGAGTATGGAGATTTACCACTAGATGGAATGATTGCACCATATGTCTCAAACACCATAATTAAAACTTGACTCAAGTATCTCAGTGATTTGTATTCCAAATGGCCAGATTTGACTAAATCTTTTTACACAAACCACATTCATTGAGGAATTAATTTTAACCATGATGTTCATTTACCAAATCTCAATGCATTTTCCTTTTGAACTTAAACTTAAACAAAAACAAGACAAGACACAAATACGATAGTGCATATCTTTATAGAAAAAATAAGCTTTCACATTTCAAAACTTTTTTACTTGTTTTTTCAGTTTTTTCTTTTTTCTTTTTTTTTTCCTTCTTTTGGTCATTTTATTTTTATAATTCCTACATTTACGTGGTAAATAAACATTTTGGCATTAGCCATGCTTGCTGAGGCACTGTCCTTAACATCTTCCAGCTGAGGTGGTGGGGACAGTCTGGAGGTCTCCACAGATTGCAATTCAAGAATTTAGGACAGCCCTGCTTAAGGCAGAATGGCCATTCTGCAGTCCTATCCTGCTCCAGAAAGCCTCTCCATGGAGTAGTTTGTTAGTCCTAGGTGTCCATTACGGTCAGTCAGCTTTGATGATGAATGCTTTCGACTGACTCCTCTTCCTTTATATTAAATTACTGTTAATATAGTAGCATGAGGCTTAGTTCTTAGACTAAAGTCCAGTTTAGCCATTCTGATGAGATATCACATAACTCATCAGTAATCAAAAGGCACCATGCTCTCAGTACAGACTGCAGCTCCTGTATAACTCACGTTCTGTACACATTTCTGCAGTTTACATACCTTGCTTCCAAATGCCCAACAATATAATATTAGTGGACTATTGGAATGCTACTCCAACATAATAATGGAACCTTGCAACCATCACCCTTCCTCAAAAAAGACAAGACACTTGAAAAGAAACAAAAAGTAGTAATGCAATGTTTTAAAACACACATAACAAACCATAGGTGGTGCACAAGCCGTTTTGTCAACTGTAATTACGCAACAATACCACCACCCTGACTTTAACACAGTACAGGTAATTGGCCTTTCCCACAAATCTGAACATTTTATAAATTCAGGGCATCACTGGACGAATGCCTCTTCAAGCCATTTGTCAAAAACAAGAGCTGATAAGAGGCAATGTGCCACAATAGTAGGGTGCAAAAGGTTCAGTGCAGGTAAAATATGTGCAGGTCAGTTATAGGAAGGATAGACCTTTTCACCTAAGAAAGACAGAGTTGACAAAACATTTTTGTTCTGTAGTTTTGTCAGAATAAAAGTCCTTCATTTGATCTACACCAGCCAGTCAACATTAAAAATAAAAATTCTAAGCTTATTCTAAACTCCTTACTCCTCACATACATCACAAGGTGAATTTCTATTTTTACAAGGTACTTTTTTTCTTTTTTTTTTTAAACAATTCCCAATTGTGGCAGATTAATTTCTCATGAATGAAGGTCTATAAACCTAAAGGTATATAAACTATACCCTTTACTAATCCTGGACATGCCAGCACAATATTTATTAGTGCTTCTCACTGATTTCTGGTCCTTCGACTGAAACCATTCAGTGGGCTAATTATTTACGGTCTCTCATGAATTAAAGGAATATTCCGGGTTTAATACAAGTTAAGCTCAATCGATAGTATTTGTGGTGTAATGTTGATTACACCAAAAATTATTTAGACTCGTCCCTCCTTTTCTTAAAAAAACACTGAGGTTACAGTGAGGCACTCAATGGAGGTGAATGGGGCCAATTTTTGGAGGGTTTAAAGGCAGAAATTTGAAGCTTGTAATTTTTTTAAAACCACTTAAATTAATTATGTTAAAACTGGTGCATTATTTGAGCTGTAAAGTTCATTTTTATAGTAGTTTTTGAGTTTACGGCATTATTTTATCATTGCAACAATGTTGTAATATTGGATATAATTACACAGAAAAGGTTAGTGATTTAAAGTAAAGCGATTTTCTCACACTAAAATCATGTTAACACCTTTATTATTTATGCATTGTGGCTATACTTTTAAAATAGTATTTTAATGTTTACGCATTGGCTCTATTCACTTCCACTGTAAGTGACTCACTGTAACCCAGATATTTGGAGGGATGAGTTGAAAGGAGGGAAGAGTCAAAATTATTTTTGTGGTAATCAACATAATGCCACAAATGCTGTTGATTGCGCTCAACTTGTATTGAACTCAGAATATTCCTTTTAAGTCCAACTTTTAGATTTTTTTTTAAAACTGTTTTCCACACATGCTACTTATACCAAACTATCAGGCATTGTATGGGACTGTTCATTTGGACAGTCCATATAGAGCTGGTAAAACCGATTGTTTGCCCTAAAAAACAAACACTGAAAACACTATGACAACAAAGTACATTTACAACTTGAAGTAATTAAGAAAATGCAATCCTTTTCATTGTATTGCATCTCTCAAATGTAGATCTTAAAGCTTGTTTTGTTGCTGCGGAGATGAATCTGATGAATAATTAGACCAGGTGTTATGGATCCTATAAATGTCACATAAATCTTTATAGCACCCATTCGACAGGCTCGATTCATGTGGAAGATTCCGGCAAATATAAATGCGAATCAATTTGAACAGGTGAAACACAGTACTTAGACTACTTGTTGTGAGCTGAACAAAGCCACAGTCTAAAGCTTATTGATATATTGATAGATACTGTCTTAAAAGTGCTATTTAAAAAGAAAGTAACAGCCATTTAACCTTTTCCTACCCTTTTTTAAATGTTGCTCTGATCTCACCGCTCAACATTCAAATGAAACATCTGGAAGCTATGTTAAGTAATCGCATTTGTCCACTCACTCATTCTCTGTAAACAGTGACTCAAATTGGCTTAGACCTTTTTGAAAAAAGCTTCCAAATTTGATATCTCGGAAACAACCAGTTGGACACTTCTCTCTCACAAGTCAATCAACTGAACAGCAACAGCAAAAACAAACACACAAGCAAACAAAATAGGAAAATATTAATAACAACTGAATAAAAATAATTGCACATTAACCATCTGGGATCAAGATACTAAAAAGGACAGGTAGAAAAAGAAAAGTATACTCACAAAAGGACAACTATAGAAATAAATGAAGTAGGGGAAAGACATGCAAATGACAGTAGATGTGAGATCAATTGCTTTGCACCCTTCTTCCTAAAGTTTCACCTTTGGCAAAGAACAGTTTCACAGCAGTACCTTATGTCACACCAGTAAACTCAGCAAATGTCACAGAGACAACATAAACAGAGAAGGAGAGGCAACTCTAACATTGTCTCTACTTGTATCTCTTTGTCGTCTGTGATTTTCCTCTCTGTACCATGTGATTGTGTACAATGCAATTGTGTACACTCCCCTTCTGTGGCGTTGAACGCTTGTGTCCTATGCGATCATGTACTGGGTGATGGCTCTGAGTGCATAAAGTAGCTCGGCCTGCAGACGTGCCTCCATCACCAACAAATTTACATGGACCTAAAAGAGTGAGAAGGAGAAAAGAAAAACAACAGAATGATTTGTATTAACACTCTATTATGAAATTTCATCCATTTAAAGAAATAGTTCACCCAAAAATTAAACTTCTGTCATCATTTAACCACCCTCCTGATGAACACAGAATGAGTTATAACAGAAAGTCCAAGTTGTTCTTTTCCATACAGTGAAAGGTGAATGGTGACCATTAGTGTCAAGCAAGTATTTCAAGGCAAGCTTTTCAGTGAATAACAAATTTTAGTTTGTTTTTCACAAAGAGCTACTTCATTGATTCAGAAGACTTAAAATAGAGTTCAAGAGCCATTTGGCCTACTTGTTTGATGCTTTTATGCTGCTTTTTTGTCCTTTTCTGACAGACTCTGGTCACTATCAACTTTCATTTTATGGAAGAGAGCAGCATGAACATTCTTCAAACTACTCCTTTTGTGTTCCACTTCAGAAAAAGTCCTACAGGTTTGGAACAAAATGAGGGTCAGTAAGTGATGACAGAATTTGTATTTTAGGGTGAATTTATCCCTTTAAGTAGAAGGTGTATAGGGCATTACAGAACACATTTTCATAGGAAAGCAGAATAATAAAGAAAACAACCTTATCTGAAGCTTTGACAGGGGTCCAGGAGAGTGGGCATAAAGGGGTCTTGGAGGAGTCAGGGTAGCACGCCACAGCTTTTATGTAAAGTTTCAGCCCACGCTCCAGTAACCGGTTAACTTCGCCATAATCATAATCATCGTATCTGCGGACAAACAAGTTGATGTTAGTATTTTATTTTGACTTCTTGCTTTTTCAGCCAGTTCATATATATCGAATGAGTCAAAGAAAAATGTATCTCAGAGTGTGTGTTATATGGAGGCCCTGACAGAAAACATAATTTAGCATTTTCTGCACTTTTGGGGAATGGATTTAAACATGGTAAAATGTGCTGTACAGAGCTGAGAGTACTACACTCTTATTAGTATCTGAAAGCATAAGCATATTAGCCAAAAAAATTAATTACTATGCAAGAAGCGGGGAATTGTGTAGAGCCCTTCAGTTTAGAGCGGAGCATAAAATGAACTATTAAAATTACATTTCATTTTATTTCATGTTTCATTGACATTAGCTATGTTTCCATCCAAGTTGCATATTTAATATATGAGAAAAACCCTAATGTCGCAAAAACAATGTGCGAATAAAGCCACGTTTCCATACCATGTATTCAAAAGAACAAAATCATAAATTCTGGTGTGACTCTTTTATTAATAAATTACTAGCTGTTTAGTGCATGCAGACAAAACACTCTAGAAGCACTTGTTTCATGTCTGGGAGCAACAGCACATGAGCACTATGTTTGTGTGTTTCTCCTTCCTTATCTTTGAAGTGCGGATCTACAACATATTTTTCAAAAGTGTCAATAAACCTGCTCTTCGGCACAGTTCAAGTTTGTATTAGACTTATTTGCTCTGCAAACTCATTGCAGGCTTTGGATTTTCAGGACATCATTATTTTTTGTTTTATTATTGATATTCAGATTGGTGCGCTGGTTAGTCAAGTTATGAACAAGTTATTCAGTCAAATGACTGTTTTGACACGCATCTTGTATTCCTAATAAATTCAATAGGAGTTTATTCGCGAAATGCTTTTCCATCATAGTTAATGCGCATTTCTTCTTACCGAATAAAAAACCTCAAGTGAGCATATATGTTTTTATGCGCATTTTAGAGATTTAATTTGCATTTTGGTGCTTCCATCCAGTAATTTTTATGCAATATCCCAAATTGTGCATAAAAATATGTGGATGGGAACACATATTGGCTGCCTGATACTTTCCACCAACCAGATACTCTATGTGGCCAAAAGTTTGTGGACACCCCCTTTAAATGAACATGTTTAGACATTCTAGAAGAATGGAAGATGTTATAGCAGCAATGAGTGGGATTAATCCCTATGGTTTTGAAATTAAATATTCAAAAAGCACCTATGAATGTTGGTGTTCAGTTGTCCACAAACTTCTGGACACATACTGTTCAAACTGAAACAAACACCAAACCATGAATCAGAGAACTAGAGCAAGCTAATGGTACCTTATTCCATAGAAACAATGAATGTAGTTCCAGATGGCTCTTTTGAGATCAGGGCTGTGGGGGAAAGGGAGGGAGGCCACGTTGCGGAAGCGCTCATCTAACAAGTGCCCTATATCGGAGTAGAGCCTGTTCACCAGCGAGAAGCCGTGATCCTCCCACGAATAGTCCTGCACATGTAAAATAACAATAAAAACACTGTTCAAACCATCAACTCAACCAAACTCTTTTGGGGATTTTTTATAGGAGGGACATATGATTCCTATTCAAATAAAATCTTAATGAGAGGGCACTTGAATTATATGGACATTTATGAGGACTTGCCAGCAGCACAAAGTTAACTTTTAAGGTTTCAAGAGTAAAGTCAAGTGCTGACAGTCTTAAGGGAGGGCGCAAGCCATAATTCTAACCCTTAGTGGCCCATTTGGTAGGTGACACCCAATGCAGAGTGTCTGTCCCCACCTGCACCCGGAATACTTGGAAATGGTCCTCCTCCCGTCTGGCAAATTCTTGGTAGCCAAATTCTGGATCTGTGACAAAGCGGGAGGGGTCTGCTGAGCACATCATCTCCTCCTCGTCCTCCACATCTAAAATGGGGTTGCATTCAAGAAAGAGTGGTGTTACGAAAGAGTGGCAGTAAGTTTCCACAAGGGACACTTGGGTAAAAATAACTCTGAACATTCATCCCAATACAAAATTACTCTTCCTGTTTACAACAACATTGGGAATGACACACTGGCTTAAAAACGTACCTGATTGTGGGAGTGTCTGTGAATGGAGTCGATCTCCTTTTCGTTCCTTCTCCTCCTGTGTTTTTTGTATTTGTTCTCGATTGGAAGCGAGCTCACAGCTGGAGTCTAGAGACTTTAAAAAAAAAAAAAAAAATGGAGCACCGTTAAAATGCATTCCAAGAAGTCAAATATGTGTGTTTGCAGACTGCTGTACAAAATATTGCACATTTCATCAAGGCAGTTAAATGAGTACATTTGGTATGATTAATAATAAAAAAATACTATATGAACGCATTCACGCAAATCAATTCATGCCCCCATTTGCTTTAACCCTTAAATGCATACCTCAAGACTTTAGTGACCCAGCACCCCATTGCATTCCCTGTACCTCATCTATATATATATATATATATATATATATATATATATATATATATATATATATATATATATATATATATATTATATATATATATTTTATGATGGCTTAAGTACCAAAAGTATATAGGGTCATTATAGACCCTAGGTATGTAAGAGTGTCGGGGTTGATTTGTATTTATTTTTTTTGTTTTCACTTCCATAAATTACATTTGTATGATTATTTCATATCTATGCAAGTTTACTATCACATGCTATCTATTTCTTTGTTTATTACAAGAGAAATGAGTACTATATTCATACAAATAAATACTATATCATGTTGATTTTCTGTGCAACAATGGTGAATTATCGGTATCCCATATGCTTGTACACATACAACTTATACATGCTATTTGTTACTCAAGGTGGTGCTGTTGTTTCAGTGATTGACTTAATTTACATTTGACATTGAAATTTGATGAAGCAGCAAAGTGGAAGTAAACTATAGCAAGTACAACAAGTATGAATTAGCTATTGTCATTTGAGTGTACTACTGAAATTATGCAAGTTGAGCATCTATTTAGGCTCAATAAGTGCCTGAGAAAATATGTAAGATTGTTTGGTCAAATTCCAATGCATTAAAGTGTTAAAATCGATAAAATCTGCTTTTCTCCCAATTTGGAATGCCCAATTCCCACTACTTAGTAGGTCCTCGTGGTGGCGCGGCTACACACCTCAATCCGAGTGGCGGAGGACAAGTCTCAGTTGCCTCCGCTTCTGAGAACATCAATCCGCACATCTTTTCACGTGGCTCGTTGTGCATGACACCGCGGAGACTCTGCATGTGGAGGCTCATGCTACTCTTCGTGTTCCACGCACAACTTACCACGCACCCCATTGAGAGCGAGAACCACTAATCGTGACCACGAGGACGTTACCCCATGTGACTCTACCCTCCCTAGCAACCGGGCCAATTTGGTTGCTTAGGAGACCTGGCCAGAGTCACTCAGCACCCCCTGGATTTAAACTCGTGACCCCAGGTGTGGTAGTCAGCGTCAATACTTGCTGAGCTACCCAGGCCCACTTAAAATCTGCTTTTAAATCCAAACCTTAACCAAGAGTCTAAAAAATATCCTTTGACAACTGAATCTGCCAGGTGAGCGATCATCCATACCCTTCGCCGTGGTGTCTTCTCTGTTGGTCCAGCGGGGGCTGATGATAAGGCTGTGTTGCCATTGGCAGCATCACAGAGACAGAAGCCAGGGGGCGTGCCGTGAGGCACTCTGGGAGAGGGAGTGCTGTCTGAGTCAGAACCAGAACCAAAAACAAAACTGCAAAGAGAGTGACAGTGGGCCAGCAGAACAACCGCCTGAACCAGCTCGGCCATAGACAAGCAATGCTCTCCTGTCTTAAGCAGAGCCTGAAACACATGAAAGAGCAACGATACAACACTATTTATATTCAAGGCATTTAACAAAAAGTGCTTTAGCCCAACACATGAAAACCATTGCGATCAACAGATGGCAGGCATGCATTTTAGAACGTTATCTGCTAGAAAAACAAATAACTAGAGCAAATAAACCTAATATTATATAATACAACTGTATTATGTTTGTTTTAGCGGAGGAATATGTTTCAGTGATATATGAGAGCTTATGGGACACTAAATTTCTCATGTAAACAGTGGTTACTGTAAACATGACTCCTTTAGTTTCATTTCAATTACCTGTATATGTGAGCATGCCGTGAGCCAAGGTTGATGGGCCAGGACCTTATTGATGTGGTCAAGGTGCCGTAGACGTGGGGGCGCAGCCTCTAGCCCCTGAAGCCATAAGGGGTCACCTCCCACACGCAGGAACTGAGCCGAGTGCAGAGAAACCAAGTACCTACAGTGATGCCGCGCTGCAGCCTGAAACACAAACACAAAGACCTTTATCTACCTGAGGAAATTCTGTGCACTCATTCAAAAATCTTTAAGGCCTCATATGATCAAGTTTGACCATGAAATGGAAATTTGTAGCTTTTAATCCAATCTGTTAGGCTTGGAGGTCATCTTTATGTTGACATACTCCTTAACTCCTCAGTTTTGACAAAATAAACTTTTAGCAATTACAATTTACAAGGACACACAAACACACAAAAATGATTCATCTTGCACTCCATTTTTTTTTTTTTTTGTCCCTTTACCTAATAACCACCTTCCTCTTACTAGCAACAGCATGAAGCAAATCATGTTTCATGGTTCTATTTAAAAAAGGAAAGTAATGAGGCCTCTGATGTATTGGGAAGAAAACTGCACTCAAAGCCATTAATTTGGTCTTTAACATCTGCTTCAAATAGCATAAATATTTTAATATTATTTGCACCTGTTATTGCAGAAAACATGTAAATAAGACCCATCTATACTTACCATGATGGCAATGTAGTGGCGGTAGTTCAGGGGCAAAGGGCCATCCATATAGAGGATGTAGTGTTGGGTGCGCAGGAAACTCTCCAGGTACTGTGGGTGAGAGGCCATCTGCTGAGACACCGTGTCCAGACGCCCCCTGTTGACCAGAGCCTTCATACACAACAGGGAAGCACGTTCTTTCTCAGAGTTCACCATCACCTGTTAGGGGGAGAACAGTGTGATGAGAATTGTTTCCTTACAAAAAGGAGATAAAAATGGCAAACAAAAACAATAAACCACACCAAAGATATCTTTATAGAATCTCATTTTTCATTTATTTGATGCATATTTTGATCTTTTACAACCCTGCAATTCAACAATTATGATTTAAAAACAACACCACAATGCTCATTTTCAAGGTGATGACATCACAATGCTGTATTTTCCCAAAATCTGTTCAGCTGTGGTTGCAAAAAAGTACATTACAGAAACATTCCTGTCTCTTGCATTAGTGTCAGTGAATCTCAAAGAAACCAGCTTAAAATAACAGATGTACGAATGCTAGCAGCATTCCTAAAATATTTCCCAAAACAGAAAAAAGGAAAGGTAGCAAACAAACACAGCCTCTGCCATGGGACCTTTTGGCATGTCGTGGGCCAATAATAGACATTCTATACTAAGAGCAGGTCACAGTAGTTTTGACCTCCTTCAGTATACTGACTAGACAGATGTCTGTTGACCTGAATCTCCCACTTTCACACCTCAAGAGGCTTTAAATACATCCCAATTATAAAAACGGCAACCATCCTCAGACACAGCTTGGGAGTTGTCACTAAATCGTACTCATTTAGCAAAAGAAGTATATTTTAGACTATTAGACACCTTGTGGAAAGGAAATAGGTGTAAATGTGGCATTTCTGAAGCCCTCATTTAATCTGCCTTGAGATGAGACATATGCTGATTCATGCTTTTGTGCCTGTAAATGCTGACTGTGAAGGCCAAGCAAGGACCTGTGGATGTGCCCTTGCCCTGCTTTGTGTCTGACTGTGGGATTATGTAAATCCTGCCCACTCCCCTCCTGTTTCTGACAACGTCACTCAAAACACACCGACTCACAGAGAAAGAGTGGTGGCACCAGAAGAAATAGGGGATAGGAGTAGTGACAGAACAAAGAATAAAATGGACAGTTGAAATCAGTTGCCCACCAGCCACAGTGGAGGGTGAATGCCCAATTTTACCAGCTTCTTTGATATACACATATACATACATACATACATACACACATACACAGCTCTGGAAAAAATTAAGAGACTACTGCAAAATTATCAGTTTCTCTTGATATACTATTTATAGGTATGTGTTTGAGTAAAATGAACATTTTTGTTTCATTCTATAAAGTACTGACAACATTTCTCCCAAACTCCAAATAAAAATATTGTCATTTAAAGCATTTATTTGCAGAAAATGACAACTGGTCAAAATAATAAAAAAGATGCAGTGTTTTCAGACCTTGAATAATGCAAAGCAAGCAAGTTCATATTCATTTTTAAATAAAACAATACTAATGTTTTATCTTAGGAAGAGTGCAGAAATCAATATTTGGTGGATTAACCCTTATTTTTAATCACAGCTTTTATGCATCTTGGCATGCTCTCTACCAGTCTTTGACATTGCTGTTGGGTGACTTTATGCCACTCCTGGCAAAAAAAATTCAAGCAGCTTGGCTTTGTTTGATGGCTTGTGATCACCCATCGTCCTCTTGATCACATTTCAGAGGTTTTCAATGGGGTTCAGGTCTGGAGATCGGGCTGGCCATGACAGGGTCTTGATCTGGTGGTCCTCCATCCACACCTTGATTGACCTGGCTGTGCAGTATGGAGAATTGTCCTGCTTGAAAAACCAATCCTCAGAGTTGAGGAACATTGTCAGAGCAGAAGGAAGCATGTTTTCTTCCTGGATAACCTTGTACATGGCTTGATTCATGTGTCCTTCACAAAAACAAATCTGCCCGATTCCAGCCTTGCTGAAGCACCCCCAGATCAGCGATCCTCCACCAAATCTCACAGTGGGTGCGAGACACTGTGGCTTGAAGCCCTCTCCAGGTCTCCGTCTAACCATTAGACGACCAGGTGGAGGATCGGTGATAGTTTATACCTATAACTATTTTTATGCATGGCCATGTATTAATGGTGACCACTAAAATATACACTTTCTATTAAATATTCGTATTAATTTTAACCTAAAATCTTGAAGTTGATTGAAACGTGTTAGGCTAATCGACACTGAATCGACAAAATTGAAATGGATGGAGTAAAGCAAAAAAAATAAATAAATAAATAATGTATTCATAGTCTTTCATCAAAATGCAATAATGTTTTCCCCCTTTAAAACAACCTGTCTTTTCTGCTGGTGTGACCAAAGCTGAGTGGGCAGGGTAAAAGTTATTAACCAATAATATCATAGCCTACTTTTTACGATCAAATCAAATCCTGATGGATGAAAAGACTGCGAGATGGCAGTTGCATAGATAAGAAAGAAATACCATTCCTAAGTGAGAGATCTCTCTGCTTTACTTATGCAGGACATCATAAACATCCCTCCAGACAGGTTCCTCAAGTATACCTACATAAAAGTGTATGAACTTAAACCTTAAACCTGCAAATATTTGTTTCTTAACCCGATTTAACAGGCATATCCATTCAATGGACAATTTTTCAACAAAATGGAGCATGGAGTGGAATTTTACATGTACTGTGTCGATACACTGAGGTGCAGACAGTGGTTTGTGCTCTATTTGGAAAACATGTCAGGCTAACCTATGTTTTTCGAAGGTTTTTAAATGTCAGAAACTCAACATTTAATATTAAGACAATTAAAATCACACTGCAGCTAGCCGACGGCTTGTTTTAAGAGGCAGTGTACTGTTGGCAAAAGATGTGTGATGAAATAAGAACAAAGACACTGACCCACTTTCTTCTATCAAGGAAAAAATATCCATGTCAGGCTGGCATTGAAAGCTGCATTATGTTTCTGCGTGAGAGGCAGCTGTCTTGTCAGAGTCGAGGTTTGCAAACCATGTGCAAGCAAAACATACCACACAAAGTACTGTGAACTTAAATTACAGTAACCTAGAAAGTAAGGCATTTTGAAATACACCTTGGATCTATGGCATGTAGGCTAGATATCTTAGGCCTGTTTTTAAACAAAATCCATAGACATTTTTTGGATATCAGGAGTATTTTGATATTGAAGGCTATGGTAACCAAGAAAATTATTGTTAAAAACTGAATGATTTTCATGATGTTCTGTTCTGTTAATGGTTCTTGAACGAGCATTCTTCCACCAATGTGGACAGGACATCATGCTAAAATACTCTGACTGCATTTCATGTCCTACAATTCAGCAACACTTCAACACCACTACTGAATCAACAGAGCTAAACATACAGCGTGACCAGTATAGTTCAATTGCTGAAGGAATAACCCTTTTGAACCGATTCTTTTGAATCCACACCGCGAAACCGACAGCGTGACCAGTAAAGTCAGATTTCTGGATGAATGACTCTAAAGCCCCGTATCCATGCAGAAACTTTATCGCTTGATGTCGCTAGTCTCTGTACTGTGAAGTCACCAGTGGGCGTTCCTACTGCTGTCGCTCTTATGTTCTTGGTGGACTGTATGTCTGGCCATGTCTTTTGAAAATATAAATCACAGAAGAGGCATTTTGCTAGTAAAACTAAGATTTCATTCTAATTTGACAAGGAATCAGTTTTCTTGTCCCTAAAGTTTACATTCTGCAGGGGAGTGTGTTTTTATATGAACTGCAGCAGTGCTCTATGCATCATAACATTAATAAGACGAACAAACTATCAATGTACGAATCAAATTCACTAAGACTGTCGACCATTTCTTTTCCACACACCATTTTTTCATTATATCCATGTTTGTTGTTATAGACAAATCATATAGAACAGTGAAATCGAT
Organism: Myxocyprinus asiaticus; assembly: GCF_019703515.2. Classification (NCBI taxonomy): domain Eukaryota; kingdom Metazoa; phylum Chordata; class Actinopteri; order Cypriniformes; family Catostomidae; genus Myxocyprinus; species Myxocyprinus asiaticus. Next base: position 17,985,744 of record NC_059365.1, read on the forward strand.
CACAGAAACTTCTTTATCTTGCCTGCAATCAACTCCATTATCTCAAAGGAGATGGATGACATGAGTTCTACTGACACCCTCTTCAATTCTATTGGTTGTCGTTCCCGAAAGTCGCTCCTCATTTGCATCAATTTATACTTTTCTCAACTTTGTCCTGTCGCTCGCCACACCCACTTCTAGTCGTCAGAGGTCGCTGTCGCTCGCATTGTCGGAAGTCGCCATCTCTCATTGACAATGAATGAGATGAGGTCGCTTTGTCGCTGAAAGTTGCTTAATGTGTGTACTGGGATTTATGAGCTGATTCTTTTGAATCTACAGCCCGAAACATTCAGTATGACAACTGTAGTCCGATTCTACAAACCAATGACTCTTATGAACCGGTCCTTTTGAAGCCAGGGCTCGACATTAAGCATTGTCATGTGCTTGTCCTTCGGACAAGTAAATTGGTCATTCACTTGTCCGAGTAAAAAAGTTACTTGTCCAGAGACAAAAACAACAGAAAGGATGCAAGAAAGAAAAAAAAGAAAAGCCTCCATCGTCATCATTTACACCTAATAGGGATTAAGAACACAGTGCAGAAAGACTGTAAATCATTACTCACCCTCAAGCCTGTATGAATTTCTCTCTTCTGAGGAACACAAAATTAGATTTTTGTCAGAATGTTAGTCACAATCACTATTCAATGTCATTGCATCTTTTTTTTTTTTCTTCCATAAAATAAAAGTGAATTGAGACTGATACTAACATTCTCTTAACATCTTTTGAGTTCCACAGAATATATAAGTCAGACAGGTTTGGAACAACATAAATGCAAGTAATGATGACAGAATTTTTGGTAACACTTTACAATAAGGTTCCACTCATTAACATTAGATAATGCATTAGCTATCTTGAACTAACAATGAACAATATTTTACTGCATTTATCAATCTTAGTGAATGTTAGTTACTAAAAAAATACAATTGTTCATTGTATTTCATTGTTAGTGCATGAACTAATGTTAACATATCCAGTACAATTTTTTATTTTAAATGTATGAAAATGTATTAATATACTGTATGTTGGAATTAGCATTAACCAAGATTAATAAATTATATAAAAGTGGTGTTTATTGTTAGTTCATGTTAGCTGATGTAGTTAACTTATGTTAACAAATGGAACCTTTTTGTTTTGGGGGGGGGTGGGGGGGTAAATCATCTCTGAGAGTACAAGTCAATTCTCACCAGCTGCATTAAAAATGGCTGTCTAATATTGACAAAATGCATTGAAAATATTAACAGATAAAATCCTGAGAGAACCTTGCTTCTAAATCAGTTATGTTGTATATTCAAAACAGATACAGTTGAAATCAGAAGTTTACATACACTTAGTTTGAAGTCATTAAAACTCATTTTTTAACCACTCCACAGATTTCATATTGGCAAACTATAGTTTTGGCAAGTCGTTTAGGACATCTACTTTGTGCATGACATGAGTAATTTTTCCAACAATTGTTTACAGACAGATTGTTTCACTTTTAATTGACTATATCACAATTCCAGTGGGTCAGAAGTTTACATATACTAAGCTAACTGTGCCTTTAAGCAGCTTGGATAATTCCAGAAAAGGATGTCAAACCTTTAGACAATTAGCCAATTAGCTTCTGATAGGAGGTGTACTGAACTGGAGGTGTACCTGTGGATGTATTTTAAGGCCTACCTTCAAACTCAGTGCCTCTTTGCTTTAGTGCTGCAACTAACGATTAATTTGATAATCGATTAATTTAATGATTATTAGAACAATTATTCCACTATTCGGTGATTATTGCAACGATTAATCATTAGCTCTTAACCGATAATTCAGCTTGTGCCCCAATTTAAAAGGTTGTATTAAACGTGCTTACTAACAATAAAGAGGACAAAATCATCTTTTAAAAAAATGCCTCTAAAAGATATTCACTGAATTAAAGGGAAAAAATACTTTAAGTTTAATTCAGTAAAGAAATTCACTGCAAAAAAAAAAAAAAAAAAAAAACTATTGCTATCAAGTGTTTTTGTCTTGTTTTCATGGTCTAAAAATCCTTAAAACCAGATACATTTACTTGAGAAGCAACATAAGATATTTAGACTTACTTTAACAGAATGTACCTTAAATATAAGTGTATTTTGTTTATAGGTATATTTTTTATACTTCGAGTGCAGTAAAGACAAATTATACTTGTATTCAAGATATATTCTCTAAAAGCAAGTCTAAATATCTTATATGCTGCTTCTCAGGTGAATGCATCTCTTTTTAAAGGATTTTTAGATATTTAAATATATTTGTATTTTTAAAATTATATTCAACATTCTCAGATAATAAAAAAAAAATATCTTCTGCAGTATAGCTGCTAAAGAAAAAGTATGTTGTTTTAAAGGAGTTAGATATTTATATTGGAAAACGAGCCAAAACAAAAACTAATCAAAAATGTATTTTGTTGCAGTGTATAATGGGGCAAAGACTGCCCTCTCTCACCTTTCTGTTCACTTCAATCCATCTTTAACTCACAAAAAAATAAAATAAAACTATTTTATTAATAAAGCTGCATATTGCCAATTTTCTTCACGATAAGCAATGCACAGTGACATATATTATGATTCAATAAGTCTCGAGCCTTCACGTTATAATCAAGCTGCATTAAGCATGCGCGCTTGAGGGACGAGCAACCCCGCGACAGAGTGTGCCTCAGCTGGGTGCAGTTTCAATCTCTCCCCCTTAGATCGGGACATTCACGCAACTCATAGAAAAGGCGCTGACCACACAGAGAAATGGCAGTTTCAGAGTTTGTCGTTATATACATGATCTACTTCAGTATTATTTGAACTTTTATAAAGCTATGATGCATTAAATATAACTGCATTAAAGATGTAACGCCAGGTGTTTCCTTTAAAGACGCTCGACACGCAAGTTTTGCTTCAGCGGAGCGGCAGCTCCAGCTCCACAATGAGAGTGCTTCTGTATTTACATATTTTGTATTTTTGCATTATAATTCCCTGATACTTTGTGATCTACATCACCTGAAGCTGTTTGGAAAGTTTAGAGCGCATCTGGACTGTGAGCTGTGTAATTCTTCCTCTCCTCAGTCAGGCGCGAACTGCAGAGCTGCTCTCACGCATCATCATTAGAGTTTAATGTGATCTCATGTTACGTACAACGAAACGACTATTCGACAATAAAAATTTTGATCGACAATTTTTTTACTGTCGACGTTGTCGATGCCATCGACTAATCATTTCAGCCCTACTTTGCTTGACATCATGGGAAAATCAAAAGAAATCAGCCAAGACCTCAGAAAAAAAATTTAGTAATAAAATTTACTGATTCACATGGCAGGGAAAATACCTTGGATACATACATTAGATGGATATCTAGAAAGATGAGAGATGTAACGGGTGCATAAGTCTGTTTTAAGCATTTCTCTTTACTCTACAGATGGTATCATTACACAAAGCTCAACCTGGCCAAGACTGAACCCCTTGTGATCCCGGCCAGCACGTCTGTTGACCACAACCTCACCTATTCATCTTGGTTCAACTACACTAACAACAACCAGGACAGCCCAGAACCTGGGAGTTGTGGTAGATGACCAGCTTTACTTCACTGCCCAGTGTTGATGTATCTCAACAACCGCCCGGTCTTGCAGATTCACGCTTTACAACATCAGGAAAATCAAACCTTTTACTGTCTGAATATGCTGCACAGCTCCTGGTACAAGCTTTGGTCATTTCAAGACTGGACTACTATAAAGCTCTGTTGGCCAGCCTCCCAGCTAGCACAATTAAGCCACTGCAGATGGTCTAGAACGCAGCAGTGCGTCTGGTCTTCAATCAGCCAAAGAGGGCTCATCCTCCTCTTGATTTCACTCCACTGGTTACCTGTAGCTGCCCACACTAAATTCAAGGCTTTGACTCTGGCCTCCAGGACAGCCAATGTAACAGCACATTCTTACTTCAATTCACTTCTCCAAGTCCCAACTCGCTCTCTGCGGTCAATGAATGAGGGGCGCCTGGTTGTCCTGTCGCAAAGAGTCACAACGTCTATTTCATGATCATTCGCGTTCTCTGTTCCTCTATGGTGGAATGAGCTTCCAACCTCCACATGATCTGCTGAAACCATCTCAGCATTCAAGAACCAGCTCAAAACACATCAATTCTGCAAGCAATTAACCTATCCACACTTAATGCATTTAAAATTCCTTGTCTATCTCTTTTTTCTACGCTAGCTTCTATACTACTTCAGCCACTTTGAAAAGCTGGCAGTGTGATACTGCAGATACAGTTGAATTTTGTATAGCAAATTGCTTGCTATGTTCCTCATTTGTAAGTCGCTTTGGATAAAAGTGTCTGCTAAATGACTAAATGTAAATGTTAAAATACAGCATGACCAGTGTAGTCTGATTCCCATACAAATGGCTCTCATGAGCTGGTTCTTTTGATTCTACATCGCAAACCATACAGCACTTATTCCTAAATGAAGGACTCTTTTTAGTAAATGAAACACTATGAACCGCAAGTCATTTATTTTGTCATGTCTGTGCGGTGATGGGGCGGGCCGAGCAATATCTGTGGAGAGCAAGGCAGAGAGAGTGAGTATGGTAAGGATTGACACCTGTGAGAAATCACCTCTAACAGCTATTTTGTTTTGCAGTGAGAGCGGAGAGGGATTTAAAAGGGCAATCAAGACCGCCGGAGGGGAGAGAGTGTTGCACGCAGCAGTGTGCTCGTGTGTGGTCATTGTGTTGAAGCTGAAAAGCATTCTTTAAGTTTGTGTGAGAAATAAAGACACACAATGGATTGTTATCTGTCTCCCGCTTGAGGTTAGCGTCCTATCAACCTTGTCGGCAAACATACTGCTGTTCCCTACTAATGCAGCATCTAGTCAACAAATTAATTTTGTTGTCAGTTTTCTATAAAAAAATTTAAAAAAAAACAACATTAACATGTTCAAATACATTTATTTGTAATGCTACCATTTTAGCACATTAGTCAAATACTATAAATGGATGAGCCCAATTTTAAACGGAGAGCAATTTTCATTAGGCTTTAAAAACGGCATATTAATTAGTGGGAAGAAAACCCTTAACGGAAAAAAATACTGACTCCATTGATTCGTTCTTTTGGGAATGGTAGTGTTTTTTAGAAGGAAGCGTTGATAGAATTTTTTTTCCTTTCTCCCTGGTTGTAGCCTTTTTATTATAAGTGTTGGGGCTGTTTGCAACGAACGCACATTTGCGTCCATCAGTGGTGTTTTTCAATTGTTTTCCAATGTGATTATGCTCTAATTGGACCTCTTTGACAGCTGACAGCTTGTCAGTTTAAAAAGAACTTCAAAACGCATCTCAATACACCTGCATTTTGTTTGTGGCATCTTGCATTGTTTTAGCTCAAGGGTGAGTTCTGCACCAAGCCCATTATCAGCATGAACGAATGTATGTTTCCCATTAAAGAGTGACATCTACCGTGGAAAGGCAATGAGCCATGTTACCCACTGCTAGCAAACGTGGCAAAAAACATTTGTGCATTTGCGCAACAAGCTCCGGCAGGGAATTAAGTGACCCCCCCCCCCCCCATAATCACTGCTCATGTTTGAAATCAAGCTGCTTTGGATTATTGTGTAGGTAGGCTATTGAACAATGAAAATTACACCAAGTGTTCTCACTTACACAAGGAATTTTTTTGGTGATAGGAGAAACAAGTGCACACAGAACATTACAGTGAGACACAGAATATAAAACAATGTAAGAGTATAAACAGACATACAAATAATAGGACATATAACAGAATGGTGAATGTACATGTGCAAGTGCAATGTATGTGCAAGGTAGGGGTATGTATTAGGGGTGTAACGGTTTTAGGGACACAGTTTCGTTACGGTTCGTTATTTGTTATGTTCAGAAAAAAAGAATATTACTGCCAAATCCAAAGTAAAAATATTCTATTTGGTAACAGACACTTCAAGAGATTTGCTCTCACTACAAATCACCATGGTTTTACTACAGTAACCATAGTTTAACCAAGGTATTTGTAGTAAAATCATAGTAACCACAAAATTAACATGGGGTTACTGTCATGGTTACAATACTATAGTAAAATCAAGGTTACTATATGGAAACTACAGTATTACTGTTGTAAAACAATGGTTAATTGTATCAAAACTATGATTTCTGCCAAGAAATCAATGGTGACAACAGTCATTGTTACTTCAGTCATGGCTACTACAATATTACTATAGTAAAACCATGGTTACTGTATGTCTGCTACAGTATTACTGAATAAAACCATGGTTAATTTTCGTTAGTGTCCTTAACAAATTTTTTCCCCCTAATTACTAACTCAACATTTAACTTAATAGCTGCATTTATGCTGCATGGATCAACATAAAGTGCATTTCATACTCAACTCAACATATATTCAACATTCGGAAGCTGTACATCACTATAGAATGAATAACCTTGCTGTTAAAATGTATGCTAGAAGGGATGTCGTAACACAACATGAGTGTTTTAATCATACGTGGCATTCCCACATCTTCATCAATTGAGTAGGGCAACATAACTTTGGCAATGAACACTCCAAGCACTTTAGTTATTGTTAAATGTCTGTCCGAACTAGCACTGAGTTCCTTAAAGACGGAAGGGAGTGTGTCTGTGTGTAGTTTCGGGCTCACCTGCGGCTCTGTGTGTGCTGTGCGCCATCTATCCTCAGGTGATGTCAGCGTAAATAAATAATCAAAGATCGATGTATTACCAGTATATGGCACTCATGTCAAGCAATGTTTGCAAACAGTGCCTGTTTTGTAAAGGTTTTATTACCATCGCTGTTGTGATTGACTGCAAAAAAAAAAAAGTTCCCAGACAGGAGACTTGAATAACGCAGAGGCTTCTATCTTGCGGCTTGTTTTCTCAGCTAGCCGTTTTCAACTTCACACTACAAAGTGTGCAGAAATGTGATGTCATCAACTGATTTAACATACTTACAGTTAATAGTACAGCTTCTCTCTATAGAAAGTTGACCCATGTGAAACAGGCAGAGCTTGTCTACAGAGCCATACAGGTGCATTAGCGGAGGTTATAACTGCGCATGTCTATTTGGCCCTTTATTTTCTTTGCCAAAGTGTATGATCCAGATGCGTCATTAAACTTGAGATGAACCGTGGTGCAAATGCTTCCCGAACCATGGGTGGCGAACCGTACAGTTCGTTTTTTTACTGAGAACCGTTACAGCCCTAGTATGTATAGTTACTGAATTAAATATGTGAATTTACATATGTACATGAGATTTGCATTTACATTATTGCACATTGGGGGAGTCCTGAGGCAGTTTAAATTGTTCATGTGGAAAATGGCCTGAGGGTAAAAACTGTTCTTGTGCCTGGATGTCCTGGCACTCAGTTAAAAACTGTAGCGCCAGCCAGAGGGCAACAGTTCAAACAGGGAGTGGGCAGGGTGTGTGGGGTCCAGAGTTATTCTACCTGCATCTTATGCACCAAATCTTATTAGTTTTTAATTATTATTGTGATTTTGGATGAGCAATAAACTGCATGTGGGATTTTATTCATTTTGGACTCTTGTAACCTCTATAGCTGGGTTTCCATAGAAATGTTCAAATTTTTCAAGCGCATTTCTAAACATTTGACTAAAGAAATTATGAATAGTTGCATGTTTCCATCCACTACGTCATACGCACTATCTTGAGGGAGCCTACCTTGTCTTAATGGAGCAACTAAATTACCTCCTTGCTTCAGGGAGTTTTTTTGCAGGAAGCTATTGTACCTCGTTTTATTAAATGCTGCCAGGATACGCCACAGAATATGTATAACATCTGATATAATGAGGGCTGATATGGATGCGATACCCATACGCCGCCAGTCTTTGCATACATGGAAACGCCCGCACTAAAGACTGTTCTGGCAGATTGTGAGGACCCACTTTAAAGACCAGCTGTGGATTAAACACTTCCAAATGACAAGGGCTATGCATGAAGAATTGTGTGCCAAGGTGGGACCTTTCGTTCACAAAAAGCTATCGCACACTCATAACACGTGCACTAATGGTCAAAACACGTCATCGTTATGTGAATAAACTGTTTCCGTCACCTTAATGCGCATTTTAACTATTGTGAAACTCTAGAAAATCCACCTCCTCTTAGCGTATGAAATTTGATGCGAATTTTGAGTTTATTCGCATATCAAGCGTTTCCATTCAGGATTTCTTATGCGCAATTTGAAAATGAGCATAAAAATTGTTGGATGGAAACAGCTCATGTCTGTGCCTGTCATAGCGAGCAAAGACTATGATTTTTTTTTTCTTTTTTTAAATTTTAAAATCGGTAAAAACATTAATCGGTTATCGCCATTTTCGTTATCGGTATCTGCAAAATCCACTATCGTCAACCTCTAATATGTATCCGAGTTATGCACATTAGTAGTTAAATTGACTGAAACAACTGTGACTTTGCCTTTTACCAATTTTTTTTGTATTTTTTCTATTTTGAATACATTATTGAGGAGGCTCAGCCATCCTTGCCTTGTAAATGCACAGCAGTTGACGTATATTAGGCACTGGGCGCATTTTATTTTGTGATTTGATTAACTTGCCTGTAGTGCTATTATCATCCATTCCACATGTTAGCCTTTCAGCAGGTAAAGACACTTTTTCCATGGGCAGACCGCTATATCCTATTTCTGTGATGCAAACAGAGAGCAGCTGAAGTGAGATCAGGCGGCAAAACAAAGCACAAATCCACTCAAAAGTTATTCACAAGATCCCAACTCACTGTCCCGAATATGCTGCATGTGTCTCATGTCAGCAGAGGGAGTGCCCCGCCACCTGCAGCTCCCGAGAATGTTGCTGCCCTGTGCCACTGCCTGTAGCGCCTATGTCAGGATACGCCCGTTTGAATAAAATTTAATGTTTAATATTAAGAAAATATAGTCAACCAAGGTCATGTAGTATATGAGCAATGGCTACAAGTCAAATAGTCACATAGGGATAGGTCATTTATACAGTACTAATATGTTAAGGTCAGTCTTTAAACAACATATCAAACACTATTCTCCAGTGGGACTAGTACGGGTGCACTTTCCCTTATAGACAGATCACATGTCTCTGAGTCTGTTAGCAATGCCCAAAACTCCTCAGCAGTGATGCAGAAAAACAGGCAACCATAAATACAGAAAAATTCAACATCCAATCGTGGTTCAATACGAAGAGTTAAGTTCATGTGGCACGTATCGACAGCCACGCACAAAACATGAGAATCGCAAGGGAAGTCTGTATCCACTGAGAGAAAATATTGCAATTAACAACTAATGAAACTTCAGAGGGAAATTAGAGACTAATGCAAGTCATATGAAACAGTCAGATGCGCACACACACACACACACACACACACACACACAAACACAGACACAGCTCACTGAAACACTGCAGTAGGTCTACAGAAGTTTTTTTTTAATTTTTTAAACAAAGCTGTGAAGAACAAAGGACACTGGTTTAGTGTTCGACTGTTCGTTATAAGGTGTAGAAAACAAGTTCATAAATAACAGTAGCACAGACCATGGTCATTTTCAACAGTGTATGGTTATTTTGAAACTCTGGCAATTTTCTGTCAATACAGGATGCCTCATCAGCACCCATAACATGCACCGACATGTCTTTACCAACAGTCAACACGAAACAGGAAGTTAGTCTCATATCCTCTTGGCGAGTCCCTCTAAAATTCAGCCGAAATGTCATTTATTGGGTAAACATGCCACTTTACGTTTTTTGGCAATTATGACTCCTGTTTCTTTGAACAATGACCGCATCTCTGGCCTCTACTTAATAATTAATTCATACTTAAATTGACTTTAGATTGACATACAGTATGTTAATATACTACATAAAGCAGCATTATTGGGTGATGTTAAAGATAAAGTGTATGATGATGTGCCTTTCCATGAACAAACAAAACAGTGTTTGCATTTATTTGCATCTTCTTTAGCATTGAGATTTGAATGACTTCATTGACATACGATTGAGGAAAAGAGGCCCCCGAGTGAAGTGCACAACAAATTGTCATCATACACCCAAACAAAAGTTCTAAGAAATCTTACATAGGGGAAAAGAGACAAATATAACCAAACTACTAGTCTCTTGTCATTTGAAGATGGTCTAAACATGAGGCACTGAGTGGTTGGGGGATTCAGTTCAGGGACTGAATCCAGAATAAGACCAAGACGTGATATTCAATCTGCATTCTGAGAAGGCCTAGAGGTGTCTATCCTTGACAAGCCCAAATGTCCGTCCCCTACTACACAAACCCATCTCTCTCCCTCTCTACAAAGGGAACACTATTTCAGCTTGCCAACCTGGTAGCCAGGAAGAACAAAACAACCAGCTGCACCTCACTGGGGGTTGGACTGAAACAAGCCCGGCAGCAAACACACACAAACACGCCAAGCCACACATGGATACAGTCGAACAGCCGGGAAGACAGACAGTGTGACATACAGAGGTTTGCGTATGACAGCCACACACTTAAATACGTCTGAAGACTGAGTATTGATTAGCCTGGAAGTGAATGGGGCCAATCTGTAAACTAAAATTAGAGGTAGACCGATATATCGGTTTTACAGCTTAATCGGAGCCGATAGTTGCTTTTTGGAACTATCTGTTTTCTGCAAAAATCAATGCTGATAGTTTTCCAAAGTTTTTTTCTGAAAATCATGCCTCATATAGACCATTGTGATGGAGCCATGTCTTCATCATTTCAAAATAATAGTCTCCGGTATGCACCCAATCTTCTTTTTTCTGATTATTACTGTGATTTTTGTTGAAAAATAAACTACATCTGGGAATTTATATATTTTGGACTCTGGCCTCAATGTCTGTGCCGACTAAGAAAATGTAAACGTTCTATAAATCTATTTTAAAAACTTTCGTCTGATTAATTGGTTATCGGCCTTTTCCACTACCGATAGCTAAGGTGTCGGCAAAATCCACTATCGGTCGACCTCTAGATAAAATATGCGCTATTTCAAAAGTATAGCCACAAGACGTAAACAATATGCATGTTAACATGATTTTAGTGTGATAAAATCACTTACTAACCTTTTCTGTGTTAAGTTATAGCCAATTTTACAACTTTGTTGCCATGATGATGTAAACAAACCCTAAAATGACTGTAAAAAATTACGATTTAAACAACTTTACAGCTCAAATAATACTTGAGTTTTAACAGAAGTATTAATGTAAGAGCTTTTATAAAATTAATTAATTAATTAAAATTAATAATAAAGCTTCACATTTCTAAATTTTAACCCTCCAAAAATGGGCCCCATTCATTTCCATTGTAAGTGCCTCACAGTAACTTAAATTTTTGCTTTTTTTAAAGAAAAAGAGGGATGAGCCTAAATATTTTTTTGTGGTAATCAACATTATGCCACAAATGCTGTTGATTGAGCTTAACTTGTATTGAGCACGGAATATTGTTTTAAGAACATATCCCCCTTCCTCCCTTTACATAAGCTAGACTAACTGATTTGTACTGAATAACAAAATCCTTAGACCCATTCTGCCACACCACTCTGACAAGGTATGCCTAAAGTCAAGACAGGTATTCAGAAACATACTTTCTGTGCTCATCCTTGTTCTAAGGACTGGTGAAAGACATTAGAGGAACTCTGGACGACATACCATGCCATTGCATATCTTACCTATAGATATTTCAATGAAGAATATCTCTAAAAAAAAGGACTACACGTTGCTGAGGAAAAAGGGATGTTTATAAGCCTGGAGGATTTTTCGTGGGCAGGCAAATGAGAGCATATTTCTGAGAAATGTTTATATGATACATTCCTCTTTTGTTCTCCTGAATGCAGAGCAACACTGTCCCAACAGCGGCCCCTTCAGGTTGGTGAAGGTACGACAGGCGAATGAGAAGAAAAACAACTTTGATTGGCAGTACATCAGCATCACACCACACACAAACGGAAGAAAGAGAAGCAGTCGAGACCAAGTAGCTAACCGTAAAATAATGTTAATAAATGGCCAATCGTCGCTTCAAGTTCTAAATACAGTCGTATCACATCAAATGGTTGCATCTATCACAGGGCTTTTGTGTGTACAGTGAAAATGTGTACGACAGCGCCACAATTTAAGGACATATTTACCACAAGTGCTTAGAAATCACAATTAAAAATGAGTATATAAAGGAAAACAACTCCAGTTAGTTAAATAAACACGTTTCTATTTCGACCCTACACATAATACTGATTCATCTGCATTGGTCATGTATGCACAAAATTAAAGATTCATCTGACAAAGGGCTATTACGTTTATCAGATGTGACGGATAGTGACAGACCCACAAAACTTCATTTCAGCATGCCAGTATGTATAAGACAAGCTTCGAGAATTGAGCTCTTGGTATGGAGAGTTTGAAATCATAAATGAAATCCATAATAATGGCTTTGCAATCCCACTGTCTGCAGTGACTAAACTGAAATGTTAAAGGTCTCCAGCATTAGGTTTTTCAAATGCATACCTTTACAAGTGGACAATATGATGGTTGTAATATGACAATGTGAAACAATAGGCATCTGAACCCAGCTGAAGTAGGAACTGAGAATATACACGGACAATGGGCTTATAAACCTTATTTTAATCTTTGCTATAAATGCAATGTATTTGCACAGCTTTTCGTTGCATAAAATGCGAAATGAGATAAGCAAAACACGTTAGAGGTTTAGTGTTATGAGAGTTAAAGACTGGCTTACGTTACAGATTAATTCAGCCAATAAAAGCTGATAAACAGCACAAAAGTCCTGAAGTCTAAATCAAGTTAACCATAATTTTAAACTTAGTAATCACTATTTATTGTCAAACATTAGCTTTACATCAGGATTTTAAAAAATGAGCAATGAATTGGCTTTTGTGATAAGAATTGAACAGTCATAATCCATTGGTTGAAAAGTAGAGATCAAAATGACAACATCGAAAGATAAATAAGAATCTTAAAATGGGATGTTTCTGCAAATATATTTGAATCATGATGTTCACGTATGCTTGAAAATTACTTATGGCGACGAGTCTTTTCTTTCAAAGAGAGACTCTAGTCATACGTATTCAAAGCTGACAAGGGTTACAAAAACAATGACATATCTATGCGTTTTACGAGCGTTTTAAACATAAACAAATGAATGAATGAATGAATGCAACAGAAAAGAGTTTCGATGTTTCTAACTGTCAACTTTGAAACTTCCCCGCGAGCTCAACAGTCTAGATACGGTTACAGTTTACTCTGAAAAATGCGCAGATAATTTCTTCACCTTGGTATTAATTGTTACCTGGTTTTGGACAAACTGGCACTGTGTTCCAAGGCGATAATCCATGTTTTTCGTGCAGATGATCATTTTCTTCCCTGTTAGTGCATGAATGCGGCTCCGCTGGCTGTCTCGGTTCTTCTTACCGACTCGCTAACAAAGGCCAAGCCGCTATGAGATCTACATGTCCGGGCATTCAGCTGCATTGTCACTGGGTGAAAAACCAGTTGACTGACATACCCACAGTTGAACGCGTCCAATCAGAGAGCTAGGAAGGTGGGGCCTGGGGAGAAATGGCCAATCACCTTCCAGAGTTGGGACATGTGAGCCAATGAGCGGTGTCATGTGGTGGAAAAGTACCTGTCTGTTAACCACGTTAAGCCCTCCCACTTGCATGACGCAAGGCAACCTGACAAACTGATTAGAATATCACACCGTCTTTATGAGGATACAAATTTGATTTGAATAATGTATTTGACCGTGACAGGTTTGTTTGAAGGAGTTTTAAAGTAGAAGCTGCATATGTAGCTTCTGCCATCTAGGTCTTTTGGAATAAAGATGTCTAAAAATGTCCTATCCACAGTTTTCCTGAGCAACCACTGGGCGGCGCCATGATGATTCTACTTGCCTGTTTTGTATTTCTGGTCTCGAGACGCCAAGTAAAAATTGCCAAAACGAGCGGTGCAGAGAATAACAACCACTTAAGTGTTACTTGGTGTAAAAATGAATTTCAGGCTTAACTTGTGCAGTTGTTGGTTGTTATAACAACTCATAACAACATGAATAATTCATTATATCAACCATGGCAGGATTGGTAATCTGGCATAACGGGCATTTTCCCGGTGGGCCAACACACTTTGGGGCTGATCAGGGGCGGACTGGCTGCGAAACGGGCCGAGATAAACTGAAACGAGCCACCGCGTTATTCAGAACGGGCCACAAAACAGTGCCGCGATATGCCGAATACTCGAGTATTCGTTCTGCAATAATTATTCGAAAAGTAAAAATACTATTTGACTTTCGCAAAGTTTTGCTTTGCTGGCCATATATACAGTGAGATGCATGTTAAATCCTGAACATACAAACTAAAACTCACAGTTATAACAGAATGCACTGGGTGGCGCTGTTGAGTGTGGACACAAGTTGATCACATTTGATGAGCAAACCGTTCTGTCAGTAAGTTTAGATGGACACCAAAAAGCGGGTTATTGCGAGACTGTGGCTTACTGTGAGAAAGCTGGGTTCCTGTTTAAATGTACTGGATAAGCGGTGTACTCTTTACTCCCGTATATGTGCAGCTCATCAGAAAGCAGCGTCCCCCAACGTAATCCCTGCGACACAACCAACATGGCATCCGAGAAAGACTTTGCTAGCGGAGGGACATTCCATCAATTAAACTGGTGTGTATAAATGAGTATAGTTTTCTGAGCATGTGGATATGCCTGTTTTTCTCAACAAAAACATGACATGAGATACAATATAAACATAACTATTATATGTAGAGTGTTTATATTCATCCTGGACGTTAATTGTGTCAGTCTACTTTATTAGCGGTTTCCTTTTCTTTGCTTTCTGTGAGCTTAAATGCTTTCATTGTATACATTTTTTGTTTTCACGCATTGCTTGTTTAAATGTTTTTAACAAAAAAGCACAGGACATAATATAAGCTTGTTTTGGATATAATTAGAAGCTTGTTTTTTTTTAATGGTGACCCAACCTTGATGACTAAAAAAAATTATTTTACAACATCTCTTTCTTTTTTATTAATTACCTTCATTTAAATAATAGAATATTCGAGTATTCGTTTTTTATGAGCTTAAATATTCGAATACCAAATTATTGATGAATGCCCATCCAAATTACAACATTACATATTAATCAGGCTAAGGCAGTAAATTGTTCATAATTTATTATTCCCTTTAATTTTTCTTTTTAATTATTAACAATTTTTCATTCTAAATCGGCCTACAGTGGATATACAGAACCGACTGCATCATTGTTGTTTTATAAAGTTAGTTTTAGTTTCACAAATTGTTTTTGTACTCAGCTTCAAAAATGCACATGAACGCACTTTTGCTTTTGTGACAAAATTTAAACCGTTTGTGTGTGTGTGTGTGTCGATTCACAAATATAACAAATCAGGGCTGCATTTCCCAAAAGCATCGTAAACCTAAATAGATCATAGAAGCCATTGGCGCCAATGGTCTCAATAATCAACTTAAGCTTGCAATGCTTTTGGGAAACACAGCCCTGATCTGTTACCACACATGGATGGCATTTGTAATGACAAAATTACTGGTGTAAAAATATTTTTAATGCCTTTTTTTATTTCACTCAGAAAGAGACAAAACGAACCAAAATTATTGGTGGCTCATTGTGTACGCATAAACATTTTTGCACAATAAAATGCATAAAATGAAAAATGTGTGCTCAACAAGCCATTTCATGTCTTGAAGTGTTTTTTTAAGAAAGGCCTAAGGGATATTC
Source organism: Myxocyprinus asiaticus (assembly GCF_019703515.2). NCBI lineage: Eukaryota > Metazoa > Chordata > Actinopteri > Cypriniformes > Catostomidae > Myxocyprinus > Myxocyprinus asiaticus. The sequence goes on from NC_059365.1 coordinate 18,001,553, forward strand.
AGATACCTTATAAACAATTCTCAAATGCGTCCATTTCCACCATAAAGCCAACAGAAAAAATATGGCTAGTGGAGGCAGGAGTTTTGGAAGCATGTTATGATTTTTAGTATCAGTAATAAATGGAAAACAGGGTAATCTGACCTTTAAAATATTCTTTCCACATATGATTTAGAGATAGAGCAATACACTACTATTTAATGCACAATGGAGGCAGTTTAGTAAAAGATGAGTCAGCTCTTTCATGTGCCTTATTGACTAATTATTCCATTTTGACCTGGCAATTAACAAATATCACAACAGTGTTTATTCAACATGGAATGGCTTCCAGTTCTGTTCCATTGAGATGATTTATTTTCGCTGGACTTACGTTGCCTGCAGAATAGATCCTACAATTAAAATGTATCAGCTCTGATCCTAGCCACTAAAATGCTGTCTCCTTTCTGTTATGATTGTAAAATGAGATGAAATGTCCAGTCTTGGACTAAAAGAATTTTACAATGTTTGGTCTTGACAAAAAGATTTCTATCCACACAAAAAAATAAGATATTACATGGATGGTGGGATTGTATTATTTATATTCCTTTTTTTCCTCCCCATTTTATCCCCAATTTGGAATGCCAAATTCCCAATGTGCTCTAAGTCCTCGTGGTGGCATAGTGACTCGCTATGGCATAGTGACTCCGGGTGGCAGAGGACAAATCTCAGTTGCCTGAGACCGCCAATCCGCACATCTTATCACATGGCTTGTTGAGCGTGTTACCGCAGAGACATAACGCGTGTTGAGGCTTCACACTATTCTTCGCGGCATCCACGCACAACTCACCATGCACCCCACTAAGAGTGAACCACATTATAGTGATCACGAAGAGGTTACCCTATGTGACTCTACCCTCCCTAGCATCTGGGCCAATTTGGTTGCTTAGGAGACCTGGCTTGAGTCACTCAGCACGCCCTTGATTTGAACTTGCAACTCCAGGGGTGGTAGTCAGCGTCTTTACTCGCTGAGCTACTTTACTTGCAGCAGATGACCTAAGCAAAAAATTTGCCAAACTATGTCTCTTCTACATAGAGGCTCATTATTCCACCAAGTTTAAGGACACAGGCACTCTGTATTAGCTGACCGTATTCGTATAGTATCTGTAAATATTCAGAAGAACATCAAACTCTGCATGAATTTGGAAAACTGTCAACTGCCGATTCCGAGAAATTATGACTTTTCTAACTATTTGTCTTTATGACATTTGTTATTTCTGGAGCATTATAAAGTGAAATAAATAAACAGTGATGTAGAAGTGTTGAGGTGCAACTGAATAGCTGGTTTTGCTGTCAAATAAAAGATTAGAGTACATTATCTAGCAAAAAAAAAAAAAAAAACTTGATTTTGGACCTACCACATTCACTGCAAGTCTTTATATTGTTCATTGCAAGCACTGCAAATATCTCATTCACCATGCAACAGTGTATGCCATTGTTATTACCCCTTAAATGCATACCCAGGACCTCATTTCACCCCCTGTACCTCATCCACTTTTTGGAGTTGTGCCCACACCTCTTTAGCATTCCTCAATCTTTCTCTTATAAATTGTGTAAAAAAATAAAATAAAAAGCCAAATATTGCAACATATATATATTATGGTTTAAGTACAAAAAGTGTATAGGGTCATTAGAGACCCTAGGTATGTAATAGTGTCTCGATTTTTTTACTAAAGGAAAAGTAGCAGGACCGCAGGTGGAAAGAGCCTAGTATTCCTATGTGTGTACACAATACACATTATACATTATTTCTTGCTCAAGGTGGCACTGTTGTTTCAGTGATTGACTTGATTTACATTTGACATTGCTATATGATGAAGAAGCAACATGGAAGTAAACTATAGCAAGTGTAACACATGAACAGTATGATATGAGTAATGTCATTTGGGTGTATTACTGAAATAATTTAAGTTGTGCATCTATTTAGACTCAATAAGTGCCTGAGAAAATACTTGTGTATCTAATGTGTAGATTATGTGTATCTTATGTGTTATGTGTAGCTCAATATGTGTTTGACAGCCAGTTGCATCTCATGAAATTTCAGTGTGAAAGTAATGAATCCTGTTCTAGATTTGTCCTGATTTCTTGCATTTTCTCTTTGATATGCAAAATAAAACATCAAAATATATTTTATTCTATTATTTTCTAATTGGCACTTCCTGGGCATTTTGTAGATCCATTTGTGATAGATATAAAGTACGGGTCTCTAAAGACCCGAATATGTAAGTGTGTTTGGTGCAATTCCCTTGCATTTAAGGGTTAATGTATCTATGTCTTTCTTATAGAATAGCTATATTATTCGAAATCTTACAGAAAATTAAAGCTTTTTATTATTTGTTACATTCATGACAAATAATAAAAACATTCACATATGTAATATATATATTTTCTTATCAAACATTTTGTCTTTGCAGTCTATGACTTGATTTGTATTGTTAATCAAAGTTCCTTCTCTGATATGCAGGGTTGCACTGTAATCTCCCCCAAACAAAAAATACTTTCACTCTTTCCCAAGTAAAACAACCAGTTGATTCAGTTGGCTTACTCTTCTGAATCCCTCAAAAGTGCCAGTTACTGCATCATAAGTACTAAGGGTGACCAATATAACAGTGAATGCTTAAAAAATGATACCCTCTGTCCCACAAGACAAAGAGACTTGTGAGGCTGTGCTGATAGTGAATAACACACTTTTGAAAAGACTTCCTTTGGACACACATTCAGAAACTCCCAATTGCACAAACTGATGCATAAAGAAGAAATGATATATTGTGTGTATTATTTTTCTACATGGTATATGCTAACAAAATACTGTGTAATAATAAGCAGTGTGCTATGAATACAAACCCATACAAATAAATGAATCAATTAATCAATCAATCAATCAATCTCTGACTAATAAAATCACAAAAAAAAATTTATGACAAAGCAATATTATTTGACATGTCTGTGATGTCTTATTTTGTCTCTTTGTTTTCATTGTCCATTTATATATGATGCAACGAGAATTACATTTTAGAACAGGCTTCATTTTCTTAATATAAAAAATAATGTGTGTGTGTGTATTTACTTAGCACTTTATTAGTAACACTATGGTCCTAATAAATTGCCCGACATGGTCATCTGCCTCAAGGTTCAATGTGTTGTGCATTCTGAGATGCTTTTCTGCTCACTACAATTGTACAGAGTGGTTATCTGAGTTACCAAAGCCTTTCTGTCAGCTTGAACCAGTCTGCCCATTCTCCATTGAACTCCATTTAAAAGGGTGTTTCCGTCCGCAGAACTGCCGTTGACTGAATGTTTTTTGTTTTTGGCACCATTCGGAGTAAATTCTTGAGACTGTTGTGTGTGAAAATCCCAGAAGATCAGCAGTTACAGAAATACTCAAACCAGCCCATCTGGCACCAACAATCATGCCATGGTTGAAATCACTGAGATAACTTTTTTCCCCCTTCTGATGGTTGATCTGAATATTAACTGAAGCTCCTGACCCGTATCTGAATGATTTTATACATTGCACTGCTGCCACATGATTGGCTGATTAGATAATCGCATGAATAAGTAGGTGTACAAGCATTCCTAATAAAGTGCCCTACAAGTGTGTGTATAACAATTGAATTTTTCTCTAAATGAATAAATGACAAAAATACATAAAAAAATAAATAAATAAATAAAAAACAGACCCAGTGACCTCAAAACAAAGAGTTTTCTAAAACTGCAAGTGGAAATTTAAATATAATAGGATAGGCTTTTTTTCTTTTTTTAACTGTTAGTGCAGTTTCTCAAAAGTACCACAAGAGGGCTACTTGAGCAACGTTTTTTTAATTATAAAATCTATTTTATTCTAGGGAGACAGATATTGAGTTTATTTAAAATATAATAATTAACACTAGTTAAAACTTGTACATTTAATTTCCCAACTTCATTTATATTTTATATTTAATTCAAACATCTATACAATAAAGTTTGATAATATTGAATGAAAGGTAATCATGATAGTAAGATATTAAAAAATTAATTTTACACAAGAGATTAGGTTAAAAAGTACTTAACACAGGAGGAAGTCAGGCATTACACATTAACCACAGGCAAGCTGACAGCTGCAACCTTCCATTTGTAATATAGGCAGTAAGGCCAACTCTGGTCAGTGCTCCCAATCACTTTCAATTTTATCACACAGTATATGACATCCCTTTCTAAGCACCTTCCAGACTACAACTGACATTTCACTATTTACCAGGGATTTAAAGAAAAACAGAAGGTATGTGTGTTCTACAACATCAGGGAAGAATGTCAAGACAGATTATAATGGCTATACATGCTGAAACCACTAACTGGCATTTCACCCACTCGTTCCTGTCTAATGGCTGCATTCCACCCACATGGTGTGCTCTGATGAAGTGCTGAAAAGGAAAAATCTATGTGCTGAGTAACACATCACACAGTTTACAGATCTTTGCACCTGCAGGGCCTACGTTCTGCTGAAAATCTACAGTTGCATGGATAAGAGAGGCAATATGAGGCCAACAAGATATTAGTCTTGAATTATATTTCAAGATATCATCATGCCTTTGACATAAAACTTATTGCAGAAACAGTTTACACCCACACTTTTTATCATTCAGACAGCTTAAACATTTGCAATTAAACACAGCAATTATGCCATGGCACACACCAGTCTTAGATTCTCTCTCAGTTTGCACCCAGCTGGAAAAAGCTTGGTAACAAACAGGTATTTGTACTAACCAATCACAGACAAGATGATGACCTCATTTGTTGCTTAATTTCAAGGGACCATTGGAAAATTCCAAAATCATTAAAAAACACAGACAGACAGACAGATAGATAAACAGATAGATAGACACATATAAATAGATAGATAGATGATAGATAGATAGATAGATAGATAGATAGATAGATAGATAGATAGATAAAACAAAAAAATGTTAAAAGATAGAACATAAAATATTAAGTACATCAGTTTTCATTAAAACACTGTTTTAAGATAAATATTTGGCCTCTTTATGTGCTGCACTGTGATATACACAGAAGATAGATGAATCGGTGATTGAGTCACAGCTGTTACTAATATATTGTGTTTTTAAGCAGTATTAAAATACTGTATTGACCAATCAGGATCCAGGACCAGAACTTTTTGTTTTATAAAATCAATATAGTAGCTTTCCTAAATGACCCAATGAAAAGATATATAATTCATATATGTAGGTCTGTTGTGATAAAAAAAATAATAATAATAATACCGTAACACTGATGAATGTTTTCTATTTGTAATTTGAACCAATTAAACTGAGATTCAACATTATAAAATGAGCACGTGTCCTAAATGCTGGTGGTTTGCTCAGCTCCTTGTTTTCCGGTCCCTAGTGTGGCACTGGACTTCTTTATCAGGGCCATTTACCTGTGAAGCCTTCCTTTGCTTTTTAGTCTGCAGAGCCAAATGAAAACAAGACATAAAAGTCCCGTTCATATGTTCATTAAGTGATATGCATGCAGAATTAGAACTGCAGTCAGTTCAATTTTTGTATTTTATCCTCTAATGAATACATCACATGTATTGTATGTATTTACTCTCATCAATAGATCAATAATAAATTGGTAATTAGGTATTTAAGGTTCTGTTGGTCAGATGATAACTAAATGACTGAACAACAGAGCTGAATATTTTGCTATGGGACTCACAGTTTTAGTTGGTGGGGCTTGTGACATTTTTTCATCTGAATCAGCCCTACGAGCCTCCACAATACAAAGCTGCTGGAGGCGAGTTCTCTCAAGAGTGTCCATCTGAGAATGCAGTGTCTCTGGAAGACATAGACAGCTTAAAATATGACTGAAATCTGAACTGAGAATGACTGCTGATAAGAGAATAACTGCATCACATTATACATGCAATGGCACCTAATAGAGCAGAGTCAACACTGGACAGTAGTGGTGTGACGCAGGTATAAGCCCCATCAGAAGTACCTGTTAACACACACAGAGAAAACCATTGACATGTTCCTTATCACATCTGAATGTGTCAGACTATATAGAAGAAACTATCAGCAACTTAAATGGCTTAAGGTCAAAATCAATAAATGGCAAGTGAAAATGCAAAATTTATGTCAAACTCACGGTTAATACTGCAAACAGTGAACGACTCTCTAGACACTAACAGTCCTCTAGCACACTCATGTGAATGCTGGGGCAGGAAGAGTAATTTCATGACCCCTCGTTCATCATACAGATCTATAAGATCTGAAACACACACACACACATACACATGTTGGTGCGGCTATCCTTATGAGGACTCTCCATAGACATAATGATTTTTATACTGTACAAACTATAGATTCTATCCCCTAACCCTACCACTAAACCTAACCCTAACAAAAACATTCTGCATTTTTACATTCAAATATATATATATATATATATATATATATATATATATATATATATATATATATATATATATATATATACTGTTTAGTATGATTTTTAAGCGATTTGAATTATGGGGACACTAGAAATGTCGTCATAAACCACATTTATAACATAACACCCTTGTTATTACCAGTTTGTAACCTAAAAAAAAATTTCCTCATAAACCACCAAAACCCACCCACACACACACAGAGAGAGAGAGAGAGAGAGAGAGAGAGAGAGAGAAAGATTAGCATTAGATTAGACATTAGAATAGTTAATCCAAAATTCTGTCATTATTTACCTTTCCCTTTATGGGATATTGTTTGAGACACATGTCAAAACAGTTATATAATACGTGTCTATTATCTCTTTGCATTATTTTACCACATACCCACATACAAAGGAGGACAGGTGCATTAGGGAGGAGGATAGTGGTAATGACAGTTGTAATGAGTCCTCTATTAGTGATGGGCAGATCCCAGGTAATGTCCCTAACTACATGCCACAGATGTAACAGGACACCATTGTAGGACTATTTGCCAAGAGAGAGTGTGAAATATTAACACCAGAGATCCGTGACCACCTGCACTGAGGTCAGGCTAGTGTGAAGAAGCACACTGAGATCAACTAACCTCATCTGACATGGGATCTCTAGAATATGTGCCAAATACTGTAAAACTGATCTACTCTCAGTTGTGGAGTCATTTGTTTGACATTGATAATGTACCATGAGATACACATTCTTACATTTGTGAGAGGAAAGCACTTTGAAACAGCTTTTGATGATTTAAAGTGTCCCAACTTCCATAAAAGTTCCTCTGCTGACAGCCACTTCATATTTAAGACTCAATAAAAGTGCATTCAACTGGAAAAAAGCTAAGTGCATATACTGTATAGTGTGACCGATCTGATTGTGTAGATTTGACATGAGTATTGACAATATCTGAGAGAGGCATGCATACCTGATTCAGCTAGTCCCAGTCTGGTTCTTATATACTCCATTAGGTAAACAACTGGGCAGTTGGTGTTGACAAAGAACTGCTCATTATCTAAATACACACAGCATAGGGAGATCAAAACATTGTCATTCAAATAAATCAATGAATACAGGGATTAAACAGAGAAATTAACATATTTCTTTACACATAAGGCATATGAGTTACTAAACTATACCTAGATCAAAAACATACATTGCATTTATATTACTGAGATTAACACTATCATCACACAAAGACAGGATTGTGATTCTTACCTCCATGTTTAATGTAAACAAACATTATAGCAGAAAGACAGAGGAACCTGAACCCTCTCTGGCAGCTGATCAGTTTTTAACATGTAGGCTTTTGCAGCGGTGGGAAGGAATTAGTGACACTGCAGTTTAAGAGTAACATGATCATCAAGACTGTGATGTCACAATGCCATAGAATCAGAATAAGTGATGAGGAGAAATGAATGCAAACATTGGAAAAATGAAACAACAATAACATAATACTATATGTATTGCATAATACTGTAAAAAATAATAGAATGAAGTGTTTGTTAAATGAATTACATACTTATTACATGTTGCCAAACTAAAATGGTAATTATATTAATTATTATGGGCACACCCAAAAAATGAATGCTGTCAAGCAATTTCATGACATAAAATAGATTTTTTATTTGTTTACATTATATGTAAATACATTTATCAATTAGAAGCCAGTCTTTCATATTTAATCAGATCAATGTCTTTTTCATCCTTCTAATAAAAAAAAAAAAATCTAAATATATACAGAAAATCTACACTGAAAAATAAATTCTTTACCTAGAAAACATGTTGAATCATCTTAATTATCTGGTTTGATTCAATACAAAAATATTATTTAACTTCACTGTAACAACTTTAAATTTCCACTTTTTACAGTGAAATATTGATTGAGAAATTTCAATAATTGTGCTTGCTTTTTATCTTCGTTCCATCTTATACTTAAAGCTGATATGTGTAATTAAACACACATCTCTGTTGTGCTATAAAAATGACTCTGTTTTATTTTGAGTGGCCCGTCCAGCCTGACACAACAACATTGACTCAACCAGTGGCGTGAATCTGGGGCAGAACTATCTTTTTGTTTGATTAACAGCAGACAGGGGGCGTATTCGAAAACAATGTTTATTTTTGTAATTCTGTTTGGTGGTGCAGAAATAACACAATTTAGCTTCAAAATAACATATGAATTACTAAACATGGAAAAGAAAACATATTGTTCATAAACAATTTAGCATGCAAATGTTCACAGTAAAACATTAGATAGACAATACAGGTGAAACAGGCACATTGGCCTATTTGCCGGGCTGTTCTGTAGGATGTTCTTCAGTGCTTATCCCATCGCAGTTATCAGTTTGAGAAGTGGTACTGGCCACAGGTGTGGGACTGACCTCACAAGGGGGTGTTACCTCACACACTTCACAGGAATGCTCTGTGTAGTCTGGCTCAAAGGCTTCCTTCAGCTCTCTGGAGATATGAACCCAGCTCTGAACAAAGATGGAGAATACATCAAAAGGGTTACAGTACATCCAAGTCTGAAGAGCATATTTACTAATGATCTCATAGAAATACAACATGCAGAGTAAAAAGAGTGGATACCTCAACATTTCCATCATGTTTATGAAACAAATCCTGTAGGTTCTTGCTAGGGTCAGGCACAACTGGAAGTAAGATAATCTTTATCCTATATATAAATAAAGTAATGATTGATTAATTTAATTCAAGGTTCAATATAAATTATAGACAAATGTCTTGACAAACAATTGACAATCAAATTTAAAAATGAAAATAAACAGAGAATTTTAAACAGAGAATTTAAAACGTAAAATGAATCTGAAATATTTAAGATTCTACACTATTTTTAGGTCACAAATCAAACAAGCATATTTGTGACATGGACCATGTTAACTCCTTCAGATTTTCTTCACTGTAAATACTAATAGTTATCCCAGATAAAAAATAAAAATAAAAATACTGACTCAACTTAAGCTTAATTTTTTACTATACTTACGTGTTTTAATTAAGTTACCATTAAACTGTGAAGTGTTCATTAATAAAAACAACCAAGTGGTCCTAAATAAACAGTACTTGAAATGTCACATTTTGGAATAACAACTCAGTTATATAAATTCTTTAAGCTGGCATCAAGTACAACTAACATGCAGCTGTGTGGAATACCCATAAGCCCTTGCGCTTGAATAAATTATGTATATTTGGCCAAGACAACGGAACTTATGTAGAAATATAATAATTGTAATTTAAAAATGTATATATAGTACTGTGCAAAAGTTTTAGGCACTTAAGATGTTTCACAAAAACGTTTGTCTTAAGATGGTTAGTTATATCTTCAGCTTTTAGGAAATATACATTTTAGACTCCCAAACATTACTTTTGCAAATAGAAAAGAATAGAAGTATAGGAAACCCTGCAACAGATGGCATGGCCCCCAGAGAGCCCTCCACTGAACATCGAGTCAGTCTGGGATTACATGAAGAGACAGAAGCAACTGAGACAGCCTAAATAGATAGAAGAACTGTGGCGAATTCTCCAAGAAGCTTGGTACATCCAATCTGCCAACAACCAAGAAAAACTGTGTCCAGTTGTACCTAGGAGAATTGGTGCTGTTTTAAAGGCAAAGGTGGCCACATCAAATATTGATTTAGCTTTTTTTTGTTATATGTTTACTGGACTTTGTATGTTGTTTATTGATAAATGAAAACTATGACATCATTTTTGAAGACATCCTCACTATGCAAAATTTTTTCATAAGTGCCTAAAATTTTTGCACAGTACTGTAGTTTTAATTATTATGATTATTGTTTTTGTTTTGTTGTAGCTGGTTGATAGTTGTGATTTGTGTGACGTCACCATTAAGGTGTTACCTCTAATGAAGTTGGAGCTTGTTATACTTAAGTCATTCTTCTATAGTCAAATGTTCTTTACAAAAGTGCAGAATTACAGTGTATTTTTATTGTATACAGTCTTCTTATTTTGTGTATACTGTATATTGTATATTCTTTATTTTTTTTGTATACAGTCTTCTTATTTTGTGTATACCGTATATTGTATATTATTAGGTGTATATTGTATATTGTGTTGTGTATTAGGTGTATATTGTAACAGATGTGTAAACTGTGTTATGTGTTAATCAGATGTTTATTGTAATTGTCATACTGCTATGTTGCTTGGAACTGCACCCAAGACTTTCACCCACTGTTGCATTTGTGTATATGGTTGAGTGACAATAAAGGGATTTGATTTGATTGATTTTGATAAAAAAATTAAGTGCACTTTACTTGAGTACTTGAAGTATGTTTACTTAGAAAAAGCATGCAAACTGACTGCCTTAAAACAATCGTAAGTTCAACTAATTAGATTTTACAGTGTTGCAATAATTGAAACACACAAGAGGCTCTTTTGAACATTCTCAACTCATGCTAGGATAACATGGATAATCATGTTTTGCACAGACTTCTGGAGTCTAGCTTGAGAGCATGCTGCCACTGAAGTGGGACATACTAATATTAGTTTTGCAATTAATGTTTTCACTCAGATTGTTATTCTGATGATATAATTTGTAATAAAAATAATAATTAGAAAATGCAAATTAGAATAATTTTCACAAGTGAACATCACTGTATATGCTCTAATTTATAACAGTCAACATAATTTATTACATCGTAAAATATTAAATAAATCCCCACAAATATACATAAGGCCCAAATAAACTTCAAGTTCAGGAAAGACTAAAGGTCCTGGTTACTTTCGTAACCTCCGTTCCCTGATGGAGGGAACGAGACGTTGTGTCGATGTAGTGACACTAGGGGTCACTCTTGGGAGCCCTAAACACCTCTGATTTTTGAAAAAAGGCCAATGGGAATTGGCGAGTGGAATTTGCATGCCACTCCCCCGGACATATGGGTAGCAAAGGAGCTGGTATGCAACCACTCATTCAGGTTTTGTGCTGAGTAGCCGAGACAAGGTCTCAGCCATTTCAGTGGGTAGTTCAGTGTTGTGGCAAGAGGGACACAATGTCTCGTTCCCTCCATCAGGGAATGGAGGTTACAAAAGTAACCAGGACGTTCCCTACAGATAGGGAACAAGAGCTAAAAGTCTTAAACATATTTCACCTTTCACAATAGCACAACAACACCACCAGTAGGAACAGCAGAATGACTGGCAAAATACCAAACAACCCTTGCCACCAGCCTGGTCTGCTGCTGTTGCCTAGATAATGAAGAAGCATGATGGTAAAATGTCAAGAAGTTAAAAAAAATACAAATTAAACATAAATAAAAATAAGAGCACTATGTGTCCCTCTAATGTCCACTATTTGTTATTGTACCTGTACCACCCCACTCCAAAGGAGCACTCCAGTTACTCCAGTAATCTGAAGGGCCACAGACACCATTAACAGTGCTCCGGACATTGAAAACATATCGTTTATTCTTTGAGACCATATGCAGTCTGAATGATGTCTCTGTCACGTTTGAGTACTGTGTCTGTGAGCAAGAAAGTAAGATGGAGATGAGGCAGCTAGTAGTTTCTAGGGCAGGAATAAAAAATATGGAATACAATATCTTGTTTGATTGTTTACATTGCAAAACAGTCTTACCTGCCCTCCGTGTATGTTTGTGTCTATCAGGTAGCGCACCATGTAGACTACACACTTAGGAATGGAGGTACTGTTCTTCCATTGCAGAAGAAGTGTGCTGTTTTGTTCATCCCATGTCACAGAGACGTTATAAGGCGGGTTTAGCTGCACTGAACAAACAGAAGTACAAACACAAAGAAATGAGCCACTGGTTTGTAGAGAAACAATTATATCAATGAGATCATGTTTTATTCAGAACAGATTCATCAATGCAGCTAATATACTATGTAAGAGATAACATACAGTTAGGTGTTCAGTATCGCAAAATAAACCTTGACAGGAGGCATCATACATCACCATTAAGGTGTTAATTTAGCGATAATGACTTAACTTTTGACTTAAAGGAATATTCTGGGTGCAATACAAGTTTAGCTTAATCAACAGCATTTGTGGCATAAAACTGATTACCATATAAATTAATTTTGACTTGCCCCTCTTTTTGATTTAAAAATCTTGGGTGAATGGGGCCAATTCGTAAATGTTAAAATACTCACTAATTCAGAAGTATAGCATAAAGACATAAACAATATGTTTGTTAACAGGATTTTGGTGTGATAAAATCGCTAACTAACTGTTTTTGTGTCAAGTTATAGCCAATTTTACAACTTCGTTGTCACGACGATGTAATGTTAACAAACCCTAAATGACTGTAAAAATGACAATTTAAACAATGTGTTTTAACAGAAGAATTAATGTAAGTGCTTTTGTAAAATTATAAGCTTCACATTTCTGCCTTTAAACCCTCCAAAAATTGGCCCCTTTCACTTCCATTGTAAGTGCCTCACTTTAACTTCATTTTTTGCTTTTTTTAAAGAAAAGGACAGAGGAGTTGAAATGATTTTTTTATGGTAATCAACATTATGCCACAAATGCTGTCGATTTTTTTTAATTTTTTTTATTATTGATTCATAGACATATAACAAAGAAAAAACACAACATATATATATATATATACACTGAATCAACATTTAACATTTAACCCCCACTATTACCCCTCCACCTCCCCAATCACCAACCCCACCCTGACCCCCAACGAACACCCCTGTGGTTCTCCAAATAAGAATACACACACACACACACAAAAATTATACAGAAACAGAAAAAAAGAAAACAAAAAAGAAAATATAATAATCATATATAATTAAAATAAACTACTCTCTCCACAGCCCCTCCCCATGTGTCCCCCAAAAACACTAAGTACTTGCCCCATTTCCTATCAAACAAATTCCGAACCCCCAGCCTTCTGCTTGATACCTCCTTGAAAGCAGCCACCATCCCCATCTCCACACACCACTCTGGAAATGAGGGCGCTCCATCCGACTTCCGTCCCCTTAAAATAATTTGCCTGCCAATAATAATGCTGGTCAGAACCCAATTTTTTTATGTGTTTATCCCCCAAATTTATGACCGCCCCATCGCCCAAAATACAGAGTCTTGGGCAAAATGAAATTTGAGTGCCCAAAATGTCGCACATAAAACTCTGGATCTTCAACAGAAATTCTTGGATCTTGACACACCCCCCAAAAACATGGGTTGTGTCTCCGTCTTTTTACTCCCAAAACAATACAGAGCTGGTGGCGCAGCTGTAAATACCTATAGAACTGAGATCTGGGAATCCTAAAATGTTAAACCAAATTTTCAAAGATCTCTAAACTCCACTCTCATATGGGTCACCGAGTGTAGTAACCCCCCTCACAATCCACTCTGACCAGCAGAAAGGGGACTTATTAATACATATTTTAGGGTTCAGTCATTTGCTTGAGGCAACATTTAAATAAATGTCCGAATTAAACACTCTGGACACTTTTGTCCATACTGAGTGCAAATGCGAGATAACGGGGTGTAACTTAACTTCTCCGACTAGTTTGATAGAAAGGCTTTGCAATGGTGAAATAGGTGCAAGAACTTCCTGTTCAATACAAAACCAGGGAGGGGCTCTCTCAGGTGGAAGCGACCAGTGAGCCAAAATTCTGAGATCGAATGCATAATAATAAAACAAAATCTTGGGTAGGCCTAGCCCACCTTTGTCAATCGGCCTATGTAATTTATTAAAATGTAATCTAGGACGCTTACCATTCTAATCTCTACATTCATTTCTACATATACAGGGAGAGATTGTAGCAGGTAGTTAAATGGGAACCTTCCCATTCATAGATAAATGTAATGAAGCCCACATGCCAACATCGCTCGAAAACCTTTTTATTAAGGGGTCAAAATTTACTCTAATTAATCAGACAAATTTGCTGGGAATAAAATGCAAAAATACGTAATGTCCCGTTTGGGCCACTGGAAGGTGCCCGGCTGGAAAACCGTTACTAGGCAGTACGCCGTCAGAACCAAAACTTCGGATTTTGACCAATTAACTCTGTATCCTGAGAACTTAGAAAAGGAATTAATAATTCTATGGAGGCAAGGCATAGATCTAATGGGGTAGGAGACAGATAAAAAAAATATCATCTGTGTAAAGCAAAAGCTTATGCGCCACACCTCCCGCCACCACCCCTGGAAAATCCTCTTCCCTTCTTATCGCGGCTGCTAATGGTTCCAGGACAAGACAGAACAATAATGGGGAAAGAGGGCAACCCTGCCGGGTGCCCCTATCCAGAGTAAAATAATCTGAAATTAATCCATTTGTTTGTATCGCCGCTACCGTGTGTCTATAAAGTAACTTAATTCATCCAATAAAAGTATTCCCAAACCCGTATATTTCCAAAGTTTTAAAAAGATAATCCCATTCTACCATATCAAACACCTTTTCGGCGTCAAGTGAGATGGCAGCGACCGGAGTCTGATCAACTGCCACTGACCACATAATATTGATGAAATGCCAAATATTATCAGAAGAGCTGTGGCCCCGAATAAACCCCACCTGATCTATATGTATAAGAGATGTCATAACTTAATCGGTTAGCCAAAATTTTTGACAATATTTTTACGTCTAGCTGGATCAGGGAAACTGGACGGTAACTCTTACACTCGGTTGGATCTTTGTCCTTTTTAAGAATCAGACTGATCCGGGCTTGTGTCATGGTTGGCGGAAGCTTTCCATTCTTTAATGATTCCATATAAACCTCTAACAAAAGTGGAGCCAGTTCTGTTGCATAAGATCTAAAAAATTCAGCGCCAAAGCCATCTGGCCCCGGAGCCTTGCCTGTAGGCATGGCCTTAATTACCTCGCAAAGCTCCTCCAAGTTTATCTCAGAATCAAGAGAATTTTTATGCTCATTCGTCAGTTTAGGGAGTTCTAATGGTTCCACAAAGTTTCTAATATCTTCATCAGTAGACGAAGATGTGGAACTATAAAGATCAAAATAGAATTCTTAAAAACCATTATTAATATCAATGGCCGAGGTAAAAAGTTCACCACCAGCAGATTTCACTGAGAGAATGGTAGAAAAAGACTCTCTCTGCTTTATATATCTAGCCAAAAGCTTCTCTGCTTTGCCCCCCGACTCAAAGTATGACTGTTTGTCCTGAATAGCCAAAAATCCTCCTTCCGCGACAAAATAGTGTTATATCTGTATTTCAATCGGGTCAATTCTCTGAAGCCATCAGACGACATTCGGCGCTTCAGCTCTGCCTCGGCGCTTTAATATCCCCTTCCAACTCTATGTGTTCTCGTGCTTTGGATTTTTTTGATGAATGAGGCATACTGTATGATCTCGCCCCTAAGAACCGCCTTAAGTGCCTCCCAAGCCACCAGAGGATACTGAGGACCAGTTGGTCTCCATATAAACATTGATTTCAGCCTTTAACATTTGTTGGAATTCAGGATTTTGCAAAAGGGATACATTAAAGTGCTAACTATATGATTTTATTTGATGTGGCAACACCTCTAAATTCACCAGGGCGTGATCTGAGACTAAGATGTTTCCAACTGAGCTATCAACAACAGATGAAATGAGGGACTTAGATTACAAAAAAAATCTATTCTAGAATAAATCTTATGGACTGATGAAAAAATGTATAGTCCCTACCAGATGGGTTCAAAAGTCTCCAAATATCTGTAAAACCAAGATTTTTACACATCCTGTGAAGCGTCAATGTTGTTCTAGGGGGCTTACACACTTTTGCTTCACTATGATCAAGGACTGAGTCCATCAAAAGATTAAAGTCTCCTCCCAATATTATATCAAGAGGGGTGCCAGTGGCTTGCAACATCTCTTCAAGATCTATAAAAAAGCCCTGATCGTCAGTGTTAGGTGCGTAAACTTTAGCCAAAATCAGCCTTTGCCCCTGAATTTCTGCTAAAACAACAATGACTCTTCCTAATTTATCTTTAATCTGTTTGAGACATTTGAATTGTAGATGTTTACTTATCAGTGTAATGACTCCCATGCTCTTACTTGAGCCAGCACTAAAGAAAACATGTCCAACCCATATCTTCAAAAAAATTTCTGCTTCCTGCGTGGAAAGATGCATTTCTTGAAGGAACACTATATCATATTTCTTATGTTTAAAAAGAGAAATAACCTTCCTTCTTTTTATGGGGTGCCCCAACCCATTCACATTCCAAGTGGAGAGAGACAATCCACTCATACTAACATTTGACATTTTGACATATTAAAAAAAATAGATTGTGTGTCAAAAATAAAATTATAAAGACCACATTCCACATTAGTGCAACAATCAAACCCCGAGCCTCTCCCCGAACCAAACAAACAGAAAAAAGAAAAACGTGTGCATTAACCCCGTGCACGACAGCGCCAAACGGCGTCCATCCCTCTAAACTCAAACAGTACTTGTACGCCTACGAGAGCCCCGTGACAACATTGCCATCAGATTGCTCAAGTCTGGTGTTTCTATACAAAATTTGTGAGACAGAATTATACAACAGAAGATAATCTATAAAACAAACTCCAGCCAATAGGTGGGATAAACACAAAGAACGTGTAGATTCATCCACATAACTGTCCCGAAGGTGTGTTCATCCACAAAACTCCAGCCTCTAGCAGAACCAGCACACACACACACAAAAATATTATACTGCTCGAAATAACAGGCCATAAGCTGGAAATTAAGCGAGCTCACAGAGTTCCGGCTCGGAGATCCGCTGAGGGAGACAGGCCTCGATCAATTCTGGCCAAATTTCTGAGATCATCCGATAAAGATCTTGTATTACATGAGGCAAGGAGTAAAGGAAGGCTTTCTTGGAAGAACCACAACATTTTTTCTTCCCAACTTTGCGAATTCGACAAGAGAGAAACGTGATCAATTCAAGGAATGCAAGAAACTCTTACATCAGTGGAAGATTGCTTTTGCACTGATGTTTCCGGCCAAACTGAGAATAGATATTAAGGATGGCCACAAAGTATTTACATGTCCACAGCAAGCATTGTCTTTCATAGAGACAATGGGGTGAGTAAGCCATTTGGTGTTTCTCATGTGCAAATTTGACTGATTAATTAGAGTTAATTTTGACCCCTTAATAAAAAGGTTTTCGAGCAATGTGGGCAGGTGGGCTTCGTTACATTTATCTATGATTGGGAAGGTTAATGTTATTAAAATTAATTGTATTCCAAAATTTAACTACCTGTTACAATCTCTCCCTATAGATGTCCTGCTCTCTTACTTCAAGCAATTTGATAGCATAGCGAAGTCCTTCATTTGGAATGGTAAGTGTCCTAGATAACATTTTAATAAGCTACATAGACCGATTGACAAAGGTTGGCTAGGCCTACCCAAGATTTTGTTTTTATTATTATGCATTCAGTCTCAGACATTTGGCTCACTGGTCGCTTCCATTTGAAAGATCCCCTCCCTGGTTTTGTATTGAACAGGAAGTTCTTGCCCCTATTATGCCATTGCAAAGCCTTTCTATCAAACTAGTCGGAAAAGTTAAATTATACCGTGTTATCTCGCATTTGCACTCGGTATGGACAAAAGTGTCCAGAGTGTTTAATTCGGACATTTATTTAAATGTTGCCTCGAGCATATGGCTGAACCCAAAATTACGCATTAATAAGTCCCCTTTGTGCTGGTCAGACTGGATTGTGAGGGGGGGTTAATACACTCAGTGACCTATATGAGAGTGGAGTGTTGAGATCGTTTGAAAATTTGGTTCAACATTTTAGGATTCCCAGATCTCAGTTCTATAGGTATTTACAGCTGCGCCACCTGCTCTATATTGTTTTTGGGAGTGGCACACACCTCTCTAAAGCGGCAGATTCTCTGGGAGAGGTGATTATGGCTTTTGGAAAAGGTCATGAGGCATCAGTGTATTACTCCCTGCTAATTCAGAGTCTGGGGGACGGAGCTTCAAATTCTCTCAAGAGATTATTGGAGAAAGATTTAAATTTGGTATTGGAGGAGAGAGTATGGGCTAGTATTCTAAAAAATGTCAAGTCTGCAATTAGAGATGCAAGGGTGCAGTCTTATGCAATTTAAGATTTTACATAGATTCTATTGACCCCCTCTAGATTGTATAGGCTTGGTCTTAAAGACAAACCTACCTGCTGGCAATGCCAGTCAGAAGACAGAGACACAACCCATGCTTTTTGGGGGGGTGTTAAGCTCCAGGAATTTTGGTTGAAATTCAGAGTTTTTTGTGTGACGTTTTAGGCACTCGAATTTCACTCTGCATCAGATGCTGTATTTTGGGCAATGGGGCGGTCATACATTTTGGGGATAAACACATAAAAAACTGGGTTCTGACCAGCATTCTGGTGGGCAGGCAAATTATTTTAAGGGGATGGATGTCAGATAGGGCACCCTCATTTCCAGATTGGTGTGCGGAGATGGGGAGAGTGGCTGCTTTTGAAGGGATGGCAAGCAGAAGGCTGGGGGTTCAGAATTTGTTCGACAGGAAGTGGGGTAATTACTTGTTGTTTTTGGGGGACTCTTGGGGAGGGGCTGGGGAGAGAGATGTTTTGTTTTATTTATATATGATTATTATGTTTGTTTGTTTTTTTGTTTTTTTTGTTTGTGTATCTATTTGTAACCACAGGGGTGTTCGTTGGGGGATAGGGTGGGTTTGGTGATTGGGAAGGGGTATTAGGGGGGGTTAAATGTTAAATGTCGATTCAGTGGATATATGTTGCGTTTTTATTTATTTTGTTATATATTTATGAATCAATAAATATGTTCATTGAAAAAAAAATTAACCTATGCATGGCTTAGTTGTCTCTGCATACAGTATGTCTCTGCTGGGATAGAAGAAAGTATTTTAACAATGAAAGTTACATACTTCAGCTTTAACTTGTGTTGAACCCAGAATATTCCTTTAATAGGAGACACTACATCTAATTTGAAGGAACTTGAATGTCTACTTATATGTCTTACCATATTTTTTGAGGGATTCAAAAACTTGTGAAGTAGACTGGTTTCCTCCAGCACCGGAAGATATATTTGTAAAAAATTTGTTCAATCTCTGATCCTGGCTTTTGAGAGGAATTCTGCAGCCAACAGTATAACTGTGCTCCAATATGTATTCTGGGCAGTTTTTAAATGAAGAGTTATTTAAAAACCTGATTAAAAAAATCAAAAATGATTTTTTACTTCTCAGTTACCACAAAACAATATGAATCTTACATCAAAACACACTTATTTTGAAAACCATGATGCAAATATCTTAGGGGAAATCTACATTTAAGGAGGATGATGAAAAGTAAAATAGAGTCATAGAGCTCCTGGGAGACTTACGCACTGCTGAAGGTATAGTTCATCTTTGAGGCCTTTGGGTACCAGGTGCACTCCACATACTCAAGGTTGATAATCATACACTTTACACCTACATAGGCCAAAATGTTTGAATGTAACAATCTTCAAGTAACAATTCACAATCAAAATAATTGAATATGCTTTCAGTTCAGAAAGAATAAATTGTCTAGAAGTTATTACTTGAACTATTTTTATTTCTAAACTTCAGTTTCACTCAACCCACACTGAGAGAACGCTAATCGGTATCAGAAATCTCATTCTGGGGAATGTACAGAAAAATATTGTGGAAATCCCCACTAAAACCATCTGAACTAACAGTGGCCCAAAAACATATTTGAACACTTGAGCCACATCTAAAAATTAATAAATTTCATTACATTAGAAACAAAATTTCAAGCCAAGTTGCATCTGCAAACAATTGATGCTTTATGTCAAATTAAAACATATGGGCACAAAGTTCCACAAAGTTTGACAACCAAAAGTATACAAATACTTCTTATCTTAATTTTGAACAGTGTATCTATTGGTTCATATTTAAAAACATATTTATGTAAGATGTCTTTAAATCTTTCTTTAAAATAAATGCTACTTGGTTTCATTCTTACTGTTACAAAATTACTTTCTGAGGTCACTGTATATCTCATAAATGTTTACAGTCTGTTACAGGACAAAGCCTAAATATGAACATAAAATTCAGAAAGATCTTTTACAATATCACACATTTTGGTGATGATTATAATTCTAGTCTTATGTTAAATCAAATAGTTATGTATACCTTTATAATTCCATCAACCACAAATACACAATTCAATACAAACACTTATTTACTTACTCAGAGAATCTGCTGACCAGCATCGTTGAGATGACAAAATAAAAAGCAGCAGCCCAATATATATATATTTTACATCTATGGAAATCATGCTCTCCTCTAAGTGTCTGAGTAAAACTATGACTACTGTCTAACACAGGATGTTCACTAGACTAGAGTATGTTTACTTGACAACTTCCGGTTCAAAAATATCTTGAGAAGCAATGTGACAGTCAGGGCCATAGCATGGTATTCTGGCACCCCTGACTGTATATTGTTCTGGGCCCCTGTCCTATTAAAAAATACAGTTTAGAATTTGTTGTTAAAATTCTCTCATCATTTACTCAATACTCACCCTCATGCCATCCCATATATGTATGACTTTCTTTCTTCTGCTGATTAAGAGGACCTGAATATCTCAGCTCTGTAGATCCATATAGTGCAAGTGAATGGTGACTAGGACTTTGAAGGTCCAAAATGGCAGCATAAAAGTAATCCATAAGACTCCAGTGTTCAAATCCATGTCTTCCGAAGCGTTATGATAGGTGTGGGTGAGAAATAGATCAATATTTAAGTCCTTTTTTACTATAAATTTCCTCTCTGCCCAGTAGGTGGCGATATGCACAAAGAATGCAAATGAGCAAAAACAAAAATAGAAGGAAGTGAAAGTGGAGATTTATAGTAAAAAAGCACTTAAATATTGATCTGTTTCTCACCCACACCTATCATATCGCTTCTGAAGATATAGATTTAACCCCTGCAGTCGTATGGATTACTTTTATGTTGTCTTTATGTTATTTTGGACCTTCAAAGTTCTGGCCACCATTCACTTGCATTGTGTGGACCAACAGAGCTGAGATATTCTTCTAAAAATCTTCATTTGTGTTCAGTAGAAGAAATAAATTCATACACATCTGGGATGGCATGAGGGTGAGTAAATGAAAGAATTTTTATTTTTGGGTGAACGATCCCTTTAATTATTATGGCTATATACAACTGAGCTAAACATAAATAATTTATTTCAAATTTTAACAAATAATGTGTCAAAAAAGAGAGAGCATTACATAATACAGCTGCATATGACTCTCATTGCTACTGTATCTTCACAATTTTCATACATCTCTGCAGTTCATATTCCATGAAATGTCAGTTTAAGGGTGTGTTCACACTTGTAGTTCGGTTCTCTTGGTCTGAACCAAAAAAAGAAAATGATACATTTAGTCCTGGTTCGCTTAGCGTTCACACTGGCATTTTTAATCACCGAACCTAAAGATACAAAATAAAAGGCATAAGCATAAGGCCACAATGCTGGCTCGTTGGACCCACTATATCACCTATCACTGAACACTTGAGCATTTTTGTGTGTTTTTTCCAGTATACTGGAAATATGCTCGTCGGTTTTTGTGTGGATTTTTTCCCCTTTTTCACCCAATTTGGAATGCCCAATTCCCAGTGCGCTTTAAGTCCTCGTGGTCGTGTAGTGATTCGCCTCAATACGGGTGGAGGAGGATGAATCCCAGTTGCCTCCGCATCTAAGACCATCAACCCACGCATCTTATCATGTGGCTTGTTGAGCGCGTTGCCACGGAGACATAGCATGTGTGGAGGCTTCACGCCATCCACTGCGGCATCCACGCTCAACTCACCACGCGCCCCACCAAGAACGAACCACATTATAGCGACCATGAGGAGGTTACCCCATGCGACTCTACCCTCCCTAGCAACCGGGCCAATTTGGTTGCTTAGGAGACCTGGCTGGAGTCACTCAGCACGCCTTGGGATTCGAACTTCAGGGGTGGTAGATAGCGTCTTTTACCACTGAGCTACCCAGGCTCCCCTGGACCAAATGTTAATAAGGAACTTTACCTCCTCATTGCTCCTTGTTTGCCCGCTGCTCATTTTGTTTTGCGTACACCACTCTTACCGCTCTATGTTATCAAATCACGTGATTTTTAGGGTCGCATCTTGTGACATTGAATCCTGTTATTGGTCCGTTTAAACGCCTTGGTCCATGCTGCGTTCATATATCAGTCGAACCGCACCAGAGTTCGTTTGGAAGTGAGATCCACTATTCAGGGGGTCTTGGTCCGCTTGTTTGGTGCGCACCAAGGTTTGGATGGCAGCGTTCACACTTGTTCAAATGAACCGCACTAACAGAGCAATTGCACCAGAATTCGTTTTAATCAAACCGAACCTGTCAAGTGTGAACACACCCTAAATTTGCTTTTAACTCCAGCTCTGCTCAAACGTGAAACTCCTGGGGGGGACACAGCAGATAGTCCCTTTAATACACTTTCTTCATCAGCCTGAATTCTCATCAGAGCTGAACAATGTCCAAGAGACAGCACTCAGACAAGTCCAATGGTCTTATCTAAAAAGTTGGCGAATTTCTGAGGTTGACCAGGCACGTAGGTTGTCAATGCAGATAGGTCAATTTCCCTCAAAGTCTGAGGCAGAGAACTGTGATTAGTAAAAAATTAATAAATAAATAAAAAATATGAAAAAGGACAACACCAGGGCAACACATTAAAAAACAAAAACAAATGATGAACAAACATCAGTAAGAATCCAGTGCATAATCTATTAATCAACATCAGCCAATGGTGGGGGCACTGAAACTTTGTGTAACTCTAAAAAAGTAATAAAAAAAATAATCATTTACTGTAAATAGAGACTTTGTAATCTACTGATATTGAGTACAGTGATTTAAGACTAATCGTCTGGGCTAAGAAACAAACCCGCAAGTGCAGTAAATTAGATGTGAATCTGCCTGCAGCTTCTTTGCAAGCTCCAACTGGTGATTGTCCATTAATTTGTCATTGACCACAATGAGGAGAGCTTTATTAGCTCCAAGTGCTTCCAAACAGCTTCCTGCTCCTAAAGGGGATAAAAGAGGAGATTTTAAAGGAATATTTCAGGTTCAATACAGTTATACAGTTAAGCTCAATCAACAGCATTTGTGGCATAATATTCATTACCACAAAAAATACATTTTAACTTGCCCCTCCTTTTCTTAAAAAAAAAAAAAAAACCTGGGTTACAGTGATGCACTTAAAATGGAAGGCAATGGGGCCAATCCGTAAATGTTAAAATACTCACTGTTTCAAAAGTATAGCCACAAGACATAAACAATATGCATGTGTAAAGAGTATTTAGTGTGATAAAATCACTTACTAACCATTTCTGTGTAGTTATAGCCAATTTTACAACTTCGCTGCATTAACAATGTAATGTCAACAAACCCTAAAATTACTCTAAAAATGACCATATAAACAACTTTACATCTCAAATAATACATGAACTTTAACAGAACAATTAATGTAAGTGTTGAAGTCAGAATTTACATACACTTAGGTTGAAATCATTAAAACACTTTTTTTTTTTTTTACCACTCCACATATTTAATATTAGCAAACTATAGTTTTGGCAAGTCGTTTAGGACAACTACTTTGTGCCTTACACGAGTAATTTTTCCAACAATTGTTTACAGACAGATTGTTTCACTTTTAATTGACTATATCACAATTCCAGTGTGTCAGAAGTTTGCAAACACTAGTTAACTGTGCCTTTAAGCAGCTTGGAAAATTCCAGAAAATGATGTCAAGCCTTTAGCCAATTAGCTTCTGATAGGAGGTGTACTGAATTGGAGGTGTAAATGTGGATGTATTTTAAGGCCTACCTTCAAACTCAGCGCCTCTTTGCTTGACATCATGGGAAAATCAAAAGTAATCAGCCAACACCTCAGAAAAAAACTGTGGACCTCCACAAGTCTGGTTCATCCTTCGGAGCAATTTCCAAATGCCTAAAGTTACCACGTTCATCTGTGCAAACAAGAGTACGCAAGTATAAACACCATGGTACCTCACAGCCATCATACCGCTCAGGAAGGAGATGCATTCTGTCTCTTAGAGATGAATAATTTGGTGCGAAAAGTGCAAATCAGTCCCAGAATAATAGCAAAGGACCTTGTGAAGATACTGGAGGAAACAGGTTGACAAGTATCTATATCTGCAGTAAAACGAGTCCTATATCGACATAACCTGAAAGGCTGCTCAGCAAGGAAGAAGCCACTGCTCCAAAACTGCCATAAAAAAGCCAGTCTACAATTTGCAATTGCACATGGGGACAAAGATCTTACTTTTTAGAGAAATGTCCTCTGGTCTAATGAAACAAAAATTGAACTGTTTGGCCATAATGACCATCGTTATGTTTGGAGGAAAAAGGGTGAGGCTTATAAGCCGAAGATCACCATCCCAAAAGTCAAGGTAATGGAGTGGCCATCACAAAGCCCTGACCTCAATCCCATAGAAAATTTGTGGGCGGAACTGAAAAAGCATGTGCGAGCAAGGCGGCCTACAAACCTGACTCAGTTACACCAGTTCTGTTTGGAATGGGCAGAAATTCCAGCAACTTATTGTGAGAAGCTTGTGGAAGGCTACCCAAAATGTTTGATGCAAGTTAAACAATTTAAAGGCAATGCTACCAAATACTAACAAAGTGTATGTAAACTTCTGACCCACAGGGAATGTGACAAAAGACATAAAAGCTGAAATAAATAATTCTCTGGACTATTATTCTGACATTTCACATTCTTAAAATAAAGTAGTGATCCTAACTGACCTAAGACAGGGAATGTTTTCTATGATTAAATGTCAGGAATTGTGAAAAACTGTGTTTAAATGTTTTTGGCTAAGGTGTATGTAAACTTCTGACTTCAACTGTATATATACACACACTGATGAGCCAAAACATAATGACCACCTTCCTAATATGCTGTTGGTCCTCTGCGTGCCACCAAAACAGCACAGCGCACGGACTCTACAAGACCACTGAAGGTGTCCTGTGGTATCTGGCACCAAGGCATTAGCAGCAGAGTCCTGTAAGTTGCGAGGTAGAGCCGCCGTGGATCGGAATTTTGGTCCAGCACATCCCACAGATACTCAATTGGATTGAGATCTGGGGAATTTGGAGGCCAGGGCAACATCTTGAACTTTTCATCATGTTCCTCAAATCCTTCGCAAACAATGTGTGCAGAGTGGCAGGGCGCATTATCCTGCTGAAAGAGGCCACTGCCATCTGGGAATACCATTGCCATGAAGGGGTGTACCTGGTCTGCAACAATGTTTAGGTAGGTGGCATGTGTCAAACTGACGTCCACATGAATGGCCAGACCCAGGGTTTCCCAGCAGAACATTGCTCAGAGCATCACACTCCCTCTGCCAACTTGTCGTCTTCCCACAGTGCATCCTGGTGCCATCACTTCCCCAGGTAAACCGCACACATGTACACGGCCGTCCACGTGATGTAAAAGAAAACAGGACTCATCGAACCCCCAGAGCAAACACAAGGAGCCCCATACGCAGGAGGGTGTGATGCACTGTGTGTTGTGACACATTCCTCCCGTAACCATCATTCAAATTTTCTGTGACTTGTGCCACATTAGACCTTCTGTCGGTTCAGACCAGAAGGGATAGCCTTCATTGCCCTCACACATCAATGAGACGGATGCCCAACACCCTGTCGCCAGTTTGTGGTTTGTCCTTCCTTGGACCACTGTCGGTAGGTACTCACCACTGCTGACCGGGAGCACCCCACAAGCCTTGCTGTTTCAGAGATGCTCTGACCCAGTCATCTTGCCATAACAATTTGGCCCTGTTTGGACATACATAGCTGAGATATTCTTCCAAAAATCTGCAGAGAAAAGAAAGTCATACACATCTGGGATGGAATGAGGGTGAGTAGATGATGAGAGATTTTTCATTTTTGAGTGAGCTAACCATTTAAAATTTTCAGTTCAAAAAGCTCATTATCCAGTCTGTTGGAGATCTGAGGAATTCATAAAAAGAACAGGGGAATCTGTTCAATTCTGGTAAAAGCACCTCTATGAAAATTTTAAGCTGTAATTGCAGTTAAAGACGACTTTAATTGTTTTTTTGTTTTTTTTTTTTTGCACTGAATAAAAGGTTTGATTATTTATATAAGATTTAATTTGTGCAAAAACAGACTATTTGTCAAAATGCATAGAGTATTCTTTCTTAGCACACATTTTTTACAACAAAGATCACTACCCAAATGCCACCTCTGACCATGAAAACACCACGCATAATATAGTGCCAGGACTTTTATTTTGAAGGGGTGAAACGTTAAGGGGAACTTTTTGTTTATGAGGTGCTTACAGTTTCTCCTTTCGTTTTTTTTTTCTTACCTGTTTTATTTCGCAAAAAGTACATCCGTTCAAATTTATGCAGTGAAAACTTTATTTGTAACTGTCGGAACCACATGTTTTGATTGGCACTGTGACGTCAGATGAAGCCATGAAGGTAATAATACCCTTAATAATAGTCGTGGCTGCAAAAGAGACGTAGGTAAAATGACAAAAATAAGTACCTGCAAGCCAGCTTTATAAACTAGACGCTATTAAATACAATTAACCTGTACTATTCTCATGGCTGTTTCCATATATATTTTCTGATTAAAAGCATTAATTGATCATGGATTCACAGACATGGTTCTTCAGGTTGGCAAAGGTTCAGTTGTTCCTTATGCAGAGAGTTTTCCAGGACTGAGAGTTGAAGTGTTTCGTTTTAAAGAATCAATCGCGAAGGACATGAGACACGCAGACCTGATTATCAGTCATGCTGGAGGGTAACAACTCCCTACCGAGCTCAAGAGTAGTTTAGCCCCTTTTCCTAACACTATACTAAAATTCAGTACAGTTTAATTTAAAATCAATTAATTCCCAATTGGGGAGGCAATTAAATAAACACTTTATATAATAGTCATCAGTAATAATTCATTACACACACACACACACACACCGTCAGCCACAACATTAAAACCACCTGCCAGGTAATGTGTCCCCCTCCTGCCTCCAAAACAGCTCCAACCCGCATCTCAGAATAGCATTCTGAGATGATATTCTTCTCCCCACAATTGAACAGAGCAGTTATATGAGTTACTGTAGACATTGTCAGTTCGAACCAGTCTGGCCATTCTCTGTTGACCTCTCTCATCAACAAGGCATTTCCTTCAGCAGAACTGCTCCTCAATGGATGTTTTTTGTTTTTGGCATCATTCGGAGTAAATTCTAGAGACTGTTGTGTGTGAAAATCCCAGGAGATCAGCAGTTTTAGAAATACTGAAACCAGCCCATCTGGCACCAACAATCATGCCACGCTCCAAATCACTGAGGTCACATTTTTCCCCATTCTGATGGTTGATGTGAACATTCACTGAAACTCCTGACCCGTATCTGCTTGATTTTATGCACTGCTGCCACACGATTGGCTGATTAGATAATCGCATGGATGATTGTTGGTGCCAGATGGGGCTGGTTTGAGTATTTCTGTAACTGCTGATCTCCTGGGATTTTCACACACAACAGTCTCTAGAATTTACTCTGAATGGTGCCAAAAACAATAAACATCCAGTAAGCTACAGTTCTGTAGACAGAAATGCCTTGTTGATGAGAGAGGCCAACAGAGAACGACCATACTGGTTTGAACTGACAAAGTCTACGATAACTCAGAAGAATGGTGAGAAGAATGTAATCTCAGAATGCTGTTCTGAGATGCGGGTTGGCGCTGTTTTGGAGGCACGAGGGGGACATACACAAAATTAGGCAGGTGGTTTTAATGTTGTGGCTGATCGGTGTATACATATACACTGTTGAGCCAAAGCATTATGACCACTCGTATGTGAAGCGAATAATGTTGATCATCTCCTAACTAGTCCACATGTCGTGGTCTGGGTAGATTAGATGGTAAGCAAACAATCAGTTCTCTTAGTCAATGTGTTGAATGAAGGGGAAATGGGCAGGAGTAAAGACCTGAGCAACTTTGACAAATGCAAGTGAATGGTAAACAAATCTTTGAAGCTCCAAAAAATACAAAGGCAGCATAAAAGTAATCCATATGACTCCATGCTTTAATCCATGTCTTCTGAAATTATCTTATAGGTTTGTGTGAGAACAGACCAAAACATAACTCCTTTATTCACTGTAAATTACACATCCTAGGGCTTGATGCATGCACCGAGTTCTAGATGACGCTAGGAAGTGTAATCGAGCTCGAAATCATGATCGCCAAGGAGATGGCAGATGACAAGATTTATAGTGAAAAAGGGGTTATATTTGGGTCTGTTCTCACCATAAATAGATTGGATCGCTTTAGAAGACATTGATTAAACCGCTGGGGTCGTATATATCACCTTTAAGCTGTCTTTGTGCTTTTTGGTGCTTCAAAAATTGTCACAATTCACTTGCATTGTATGGATCTACAAAGCTGAGATATTCTTCTAAAATTTTCATTTGCATTCTGCAGAATAAAGTCATACACATCTGGGACAGCATGACGGTGAGTGAATGTTTAGAGAAATTTCATATTTGGGTGAACTATTTCTTTAAGCCTTAGTTTGACTGGGTCACTCAATGACATTCAGAAAATGTGTCTTGAAGCCACTACAGATACGCCTTTTACTAGCGCTGCAGAGATGGATATCATTCCAGCAGATTTTCCCATCTCCACACTGAACTTTGCAGCTGATAGAGTAGGCAGTGTGTTTTTGGACACCCCCTTGACCAAAGCATTTCTTGAACACCTACTTTGGGCAAGAGGAATAATCTCTGTGGTTTCAAACTTCCTTAATCTGACAACTGAAGCTTTCTATTATTATATTTAAGGCTGTATTTAAATGCTTTCAGGAATGCATAGACTTCTTTCCCTCACCACCTAAATATAATAACCTTTCACCACAAAGGTTTCAAGCACAACCTTGTGGTGCGACAAAATCATAGCTGCTAAAAGCTCAATAATGTACTATCTTGGAAAAATGCCAGTTCAATCAATTCACCACTCCACTGCTCTGATCAACTCTGCCACAGAGTACTGAATTTCAGTTAGACTAAAAATGTACAAAACATTACCTATTTTATAAAGCTAAGATGAGGGTATTATTCATAAATATTTTGTCCATGTCATAATTTCAACCTTTCTATAATACAGGATGCATGCCAGACAGATTGTCTGGTGCTATGCAATCAAAGAGTTTACTAGTTCCATGCACATATACATGGATTGATGCTTAATTTGATGGAAGGTTTTAGTTAGAAATGACCAACTCCATCCTTCTTCAGAACCCCGCAAGCAAACAGTATCCTTCAAGCTCTCTCTATTGTACACCATAAGAGCCTCACATTTCAGACATTTGGTCTTAGCCACAGTAACACAGTTTGTTGGGAACTGATAATAACTGTCTTCCAGCCATTTAAAAGGTCCTCATCAAAAGCCTATTGTTAGTTTTTGCATGCAATGATTTAAGTGTTTTTTTAATTTAGTTGTTTTGGCTTAGATGTCTCAATGTCTTTAATTGTCAACCGTAACGATAATTCTTTAGAAGCAGTGGTGGGAATTTCACAATGTCAAAGTCATGGTAAAAACTTGTCAGGCAAGCAAAAAACAAGCTGAATGATGTGAATGAGTTATGGCATCCTGGAAATGAAGAAAGATGACAAGAAAGGACTGAATCAACACAGGTTTCAGACTGTAATCTTTTAAGGCATTAAATGCTGTACGTCAGAAACAATGCATACTGTAGTCACAAAAAGCCAAAACAGCCAACAGAATATAAAAATTCAATATTTATCTATATTGGTAATTAAAGACTTTAATAAATAGAGTATTACGAGAAAAATCATACATACCAGTAGTAAAAATAAAATAAACTGAAGAAAACTGTTAGATATTGAGGTCTCAAACCTGCATAATGGCTGTTACAGCTTTATAATTAGACATTAAACTTAACATGTTAAAAGAAAAACAGGGAAATTTACAATGGAGCATCTTCAGGGGTATTACAGCCCTGAGCTGACCTGCTCATCATAACCCTTTTCCCTATATAAGAAAAATAGCTATTAATAGCCCTGTCACACATACCCCCATTCCCAAAAGTTTTCAGTGCTCCAATTCACTGACTTGACTTGTTTCCAGGTAACCAAAAGATAACTTGAAGAAGATACTGAAAATGTGCTCTACAATCCAGACCTCAGTGGATTTCCATTTTGAAGACCCTGCGTTGATTTACTTCTGGTCAGCAAAGCCAAGCTTTGGCCATATGTCTTAAGTATCAGAGTTCAAGGGGCTCAGTGGCACAGGTGTGGCTCATAAGGGAGACTGGTTCAAAAGAGCATCCATCTGGTTGATGTGTCTAAAAAACACAAAAACAAGAAATGTACAGTAGTTGCAAGTAAAATCCCCAAATAATTATATAATAGCACAATAGGTCCTCTCTGTGACTGAATATAGGCCAAATTAGTAGGGCTGCCCCATGATAGTCCACCAAACGTTAGTGGATGAGAAGAGTCTTGGTCGACCAAGTTTTGATTTGTTGGTTGGTCACAGAAAAAACTGGTTGGACGCTAGGTGGTACTATGGGGTAATTTTCATTAAGCAGGGTTAGGGTTAAGCCTACACAATAAAGCAAGACACCTTGATTTCAAACTTTGAACTTTATTTTTTATTTATTTTAACTAAAAATTCAAATGAAACTGGAAAAAATTAAGTGCAATTAAAATGTGTGTTGTTTTGTAGAAACTGTTGTGTGTACTTCATCTGTGCATTCTCTACCGGTCGGGTATTTCGTTGTCCGGGAAAATATATCATGCGTGTGAATAAATTTGTTTTGTTCCCTCCTTCACGAGATATATATATATATATATATATCGCAATATCCAATTACATCGGAAACCCATGGGCTGAGGGATCAATGAATATTCTTGCTTTAGTGATTTTGCATTAAAAAACAAAAAAAAATTAAAATACATTTCTAAATTCAAATTGCACTCCAAACGAAACGAAAAAGCAATTCAAATAATGAAGTGATAAAAGAAAGTTAAATATATACACCTTTCCATTAACCGTCAGGCAAGTATTCATCTAAATATGCAGGCGGAAAATTACTTACACAAATGAAGACATAAAAACAATTATAAAATGTAAAATAATAATGATGATGATGATAATCACTGAAATATAAATCATGGTTCGAGGTGAATGTGTTTTTGTACTCTTTTGTTTTAATCACAGATATATAGGCTGCAGAGTTGGTCACAATGAACTGCTCTGTGGAAATAAAGCGAACTGAACACAAAACAACCCCTGAGCTGAGATGACTGAGGTCATCTGCAGCATTCATAGACGATACTGTTCTTGCAAAAAAAATAAAAAATTAATAATTCGGAAGACAGAAACAAAGAAAGAGTGAGAACCTTTTACATGCGCGTGTTCCACTGCACGCCTCCAAACAAACAGCTTTTCTGTCATCTGTTCTTAATAATATAATAAAGTGTGTTTCTTCAAGCGCGTGTCTGTGTGTCTACGGGCAAATTATTTGTCATATCAATTTGATAATAAATGTTATACATTAATGGGAAAATGAGCCAAATATCGTCTTGACATCGTCAAAGGCATCAGCTATTGGCGATCACTCTGACCATCGCTGATCCCCGAGATCATCATCTGTCGGCACAACCCTAATGTGCATTTCTCTCTATAAATTAACTAAATGTTCAGACAGTCTCCTTGCTGGTTTTTCCAACACATTCAGAATCATTATCGCTTGTGCCGGTGTCACTGCGGCTCGCTTCGTGCGTGCGCTTGTAAAATTTTTATTTTAAAGGCTCATTATTACGGTTTAGTATTTCTCTGTAATGTAGAACAGTGTTAGCAATGTTACTTATAACATTCTTTCTCAGCCCTGGAACTCAAACCATTTTCTGATGCCCCCCAACATACAGCCTATATATTTAAGTAATTAAATTAATATCATAAATGTGCAACTAGTCGACTAATGGCTTAAATTAATGCCTACTAGTCAACTAGGAAAATCTTTGGTCGGGGGCCGCCCTACAATTTAGCTTGGTATTCGCATATTCTTTGGACCTGAACTTAGAAATGATGATATCTGTTCGAAAGTGAGATAATTTTCAACATGGTAAACATCTGAATGAGACATTACATAAAGACCCCACTGAAAAGGCGCATCTGCACATTACATAGTCCTAAAATTCTCCGGAACACCACTTCCTGTTTTGTAACATCACTTTCCATTCAGGATGTTAGGTTTTCCTCTTTCTTCCCATGGATTCTCCCTGTTTTCATGTGCCTGACTGCTAGTCCAGACAGCTCTGCCCCTTTATGCTTCATCTCACTTGTATTGGGATTAAGCAGTTTTATTCTTCATACCACATTCCTGGTGTGATCCAATAATAACAGAGCTGAATCGGCCTAGAGCTGCTGTCCCCCACTCTTTCTATTGACAGGACGCTCTCATGGCACAAATGTTTTTTTTTTTTTTTTTTAAG
Source organism: Myxocyprinus asiaticus (assembly GCF_019703515.2). Classification (NCBI taxonomy): domain Eukaryota; kingdom Metazoa; phylum Chordata; class Actinopteri; order Cypriniformes; family Catostomidae; genus Myxocyprinus; species Myxocyprinus asiaticus. The sequence goes on from NC_059365.1 coordinate 18,034,515, forward strand.
ATGCAAAGTAAATGTAATAACTGAGCTGAAGTACACTGAACATCTAAAGATGATCAGATTTTAAAATTTGGGCTACAAGTTATACAAAGAATTAAGAATATGAAGCCATTATGTGCATTTTGCACTCGAAGTGTGAATGCACTTTTGTACCTGGAGTAAACGTAAGGCTGGTTTGCTCATTGCACAACGCATGCAGTGCAACACTGCTCTTGCTTCTCGGGCAAAGTGGTGTAGTTCATCTGCCTTACAATCTCAGCAAACAACTCATCCACCATGCTCTTGCTCTTGGCAGAGGTCTCTATGAAGGGGCAGCCCCACTCTTGTGCAAGGGCACGGCCATCAGAGCCCGAGACTTCCCGCTCTGACTCCAGGTCCACTTTATTACCCACTAAGATCAGAGGCACCTTCTCAAAGCGCTTCACGCGAACAATCTGGTCCCGCATTGGTCTGATGTCCTGTGAAGCATTGGGATAAGGGTGTTTATGTATTGATTCATAAAACAGACTAAACATATAAAGCGCATGTTAAGTACTAAGTGCATTTAAATAAACTTTATGATGATCAAACCTGTTGCATGCATGCCATAAAATACTTTTAAATCGTCAGACCTAAGATTTTCTGCATTCTACAATTTTGATTTGGTCTGCTGAACCCCTAAATCACAGAAGTTACCCACTGTAGAGTGCTTTTCTGACCTCAATAGAGGTATTATGGTAATTATGGTTGTAATTGTCTCCTAATCGAAGACTAAAATGCCTATTTTGCTTTTATTGGTATAGGTGCATCACTCACCTGAAATGACTGCTGATTGACCAGGCTGTAAACTAAAATAAAGCCTTGCCCATTTTTAATATAAAGATCTCGCATGGAGGCAAACTGCTCGGTCCCAGCGGTGTCCAGAATCTCCAGCACCGAGGGAGACGAATCCACCTCGATTTCCTTCCTATAGAAATCCTCGATGGTTGGGTCATATTTCTCGATGAATGTCCCGGTCACAAACTGGACCGTGAGTGCGGACTTGCCCACGCCGCCACTGCCCAGCACAACTACCTTGTACTCCTTCATTTGGTCTGATCCAGGCTTAAGCTACAGCTAACTTTATCTGCTTGCCGGCCATAAAAACATAAAATAAAATACTCAATTAAACCAACTCTTCTTATCGAGAGGTTTTATGATCAAAGCAACACTTGAGGAGCACTTTTATCGGGTTACAGTAAATCAAAGTCACAGATTCAACAGACGAGATGCGTGTTGCCTCAGGGTTAATATTGTGCCTTGACTAGCTAATTCCACAACTTTCCTCCATCTGCACGCTATCTCCACATGAAACGGTCCAGCCAAGAGTTTGTTAGCCACAAAGGCGATATAATACACAAGTTTGATGTGTAGTCGTGTCCATGTTTGGCGTCCGTGTGTGAATGAAGCTCTACATGACTAGCGTTAGCTGGCTAGTGATTCTCAAAGAGAGGCTGCGCGCGCGTAGGGCTCCCGCTCACATATAAAATGCACCTTCGTACTTTAATAGAGCTTTTGGCCGACCGACGAATATAATCAGGATTTGGGTCCAGCTATCATCAACTCCGTCTCGGAATCCTACAGTCCCTTCACTTCTAGTGCCTTTACCGGCCTCTCTTTCTCGGCCCACCTCTGCATAACAGAAACAGACAGCGACAGCAGCAGCAGCAGCAGCAGCAGCCCCGCAGTGGAGCTTCTTTCTCACCGTCTCACACTTGCCAATAAACATCCGCCGGAAATTACGACATTCTACACAGGGGATAAGAACGGAATGGCAAACTACCCTTACTACTTCTACCATATGTGTCTATGGCAGAAGTAGTATGCAATTGCAACCTCAGCAAGCGTTTTGCAATGCAGAAGTAAACGTTTGCAGGGTAATTTTCGACGGCGGTGAATGAGAGATCACAGCAAATATTATTTTAACTTACCCATTTGCGCCAAGACCAAAAAAAATTAATAAATAAAAAAATTTAAAAAAAAATAAAATAGAGAGCGGTGGATTAAGCAAGTCAAATGGGAGAAGATGCCAAATTTACTGTTACTCTCTCAGCAGCTGTAATCGAAACCCCCTCGCAGCTGTGGTAATAAGCATAATGTAATAAATGTACACTCAATATTTAAAAAAATTATAATATTTTAAAAATTCGAGATTTACGCTGCTAAATAAGGCGGAAGCGCGTCATCAGTCTGTGAAAAAGGTCTATTTATATATATATATATATATATATATATATATATATATATATATATATATATAAAATTCAAAGAATATAAATATGTCGAGTTTCTGTAAATGTATAATTACGTCCATTGTCATTTGAATGGCAATTAATTATTAATTAATTAATTTGGAATCGGCTTTTTATATTTGAATGCGCCTTCCGTGAGAGTCTATTCTGATTGGTCTGAGTGGTGATTGGGTGGGATTTGGCGGAGAAATGTTGAGATTATTGGTCTTGTTAACAAAACTATTAAAAATACTATGTTGCAAAACTCGAGAGCTTGTAGGTTTTAATTTGAGAACTTGTACAATACATATTTGTACTTGTAAGATTAAATTTACACTTACAGTCCTGAAAAAAAAATTGTACTGTACATAACAGATAACAGATTTGTATTAGACTGCACTACGTATGTGTATGTGTGTGTCTGTGTGTGTATGTACATATGTGTATAACTATTTTTTATTATTATCTATGGCTTGCTGCTGCACCGGAAGCTCCTGTCACCAAGACAAATTCCTTGTATGTGTAAGCATACTTGGCAATAAATCTCATTCTGATTCTGATGTGAAAACTTTGAATGAAAAGTTGAATGCTGCAATCTGCACTCACACAATAATTCAAAGCTTGTGTTTTGAATTCAAAGTTGCAGACAAATAGTCACAAATGTGTAAAATGGCGTTCATAGGAATACAACGACAGACTCAAACTTGTATTACATATTTACTTTTGTACTTTAATTCAATTTCGCATACAACAACAAATCGGCAGTTACAACCTCTCAAATCTGCCACTGCAACTTCATATCTTCCCGCCTTGACTTCTGCAACAACTTTTGTGAACAAAACTCACTTTTGCACTTGTAAATCAATTTGTGAGAGAACAAACTTCCGGTGCTGGGCGGGGTCAATGAAGTCGTGACCAATCACAAGAGCTGGAATGACTGATGCCAGACCAATCAAAGTGGACCATCTTTGTATGCGATGACGTCACGCAACAGCGTCAGTGTCGTTTTTGTAGGCAAAACAAGTCCAGCGGTAGCAATGGCTGGCTGATGCAGTGGCAGGTTAAGTTAAATAACTTGACTATTAAATGATTCTGTGCCGACAGACCGCACACGTGAAGCCTAAGGAAGGCAATGAGAGAATTCTCTTAAGAAATGTTTCTGCAGGATGTTTGCATGTAGTAAAACTACATGGGATGCGACAATCCAGCCAGCTGTCATATGCCACAAGTTCCATATTTCCATGAAAACATGAAATAGAGGTTAGGTATCAGAGTATATCATAAGTATAAGAGTGAAGTTAGAAAATCTCAGTTATCACCAGAGAACTGTTCCAACAGATAAAAGAATTACTGATAACACATGAGATATGATATCTGGCAAATCCTTAAATTGTCAGAGTACGGCGTTATTCTATATTTCAGTCATTTTCTGACATTTATCTTCTGTATTATTTAAATGTTTAAGTGTAAAACACACAACAACTTGAATGTTATTCTTTCCAAAAATTCTTCTAATTTTCACATGAATGGATAACTATATTAATCATGCTAGCTGACTATCTATAGAAGATTAAAAATCATGCCTTTATTATTTCATTATTATTATTTCAGTTAGTCATTTCCCTTATATTTCTACTTTGATGTTGCATCTGATATTGCATTGTTGCAAATTATCAAGCAATTGTTAAATCTAAAGAAGTCATACAGTACTTGCTTAGATCAATTGCAATGCTACTGTAATTAGTGTAAGAAACCCACTTGTGAAATAAAGATAATATTGTGCACAGTGGGCATTCTTGTTTGAAATGAGACTCTGTTCGTATATTTATCCATTGAGAATAAAACTCAGGTAATTTTAAATGTCTTTTACATGACAGTAATTCATTTCGTAGTTCTAGTTGAAGGTCTGATTAAACTATTTTATCAACCCGTCCATGCTGATCAATCCTTAAAATCAAGCACTAAGAAAGTACACCTTGATGCCTAAAGAATAAGATATATATATATATTTATTTATTTATTAATAAATTATATAATTGCCTGACCGCGATTACTTGCTTTAATCATGATTATCTGAGATTACCATGATCATGTGCACTTTAATTTAAATCACATATTGACATCTAAATAAGGGAACTGAGCAAATACTAAATACACCAGAAAAATGTCTATATCTCTAATTCAGGTGCAGCAGGAAAATAGATGCATTATATCTTGCACTGAATTCTATACAAAGTATATAGCCATCAAAGTACCATGATCTGTTTTGATTGGTCCGGCATCAGTCGTTCCAGCTCTTGTGATTGGTCAGGACTTAATTGACCCCGCTCAGCACCGGAAGTCTGTTTACAAGTGCACAATTGAGTTTTGTTAAAGGTTTTTCACAAAAGTTGTTGCAAAATTCAAGGCGGGAAGATATGAAGTTGCAGTGGCAGATTTGAGAGGTTGTAACTGCCGATTTGTTGTTGTACTGTGAAATTGAATGAAAAGTACAAAAGTAAATATGTAATACAAGTTTGTGTCTGTTGTTGTATTCATATGAATGACATTTTACACATTTGTGACTATTTGTCTGCAACTTTGAATTCAAAACACAAGCTTTGAATTATTGTGTGAGTGCAGATTGCAGCATTCAACTTCAGATTTTTATTTTACAAGTTTTCGCATCAGGATTGTGTGTAAATTTCATCTTACAAGTACAAATATGTATTATGCAAGTTCTCAAATTAAAATCTACAAGCTCTCGAGTTTTGCAACAGATTTACTTTTAATAAAATACTGACCAGCACCTCAAATAAGAAGGAACCTAAAGTTGTTACATACACTATATTGCCAAAAGTATTCGCTCACCCATCCAAATAATTGAATTCAGGTGTTCCAATCACTTCCATGGCCACAGGTGTATAAAATGAAGCACCTAGGCATGCAGACTGCTTCTACAAACATTTGTGAAAGAATGGGCCGCTCTCAGGAGCTCAGTGAATTCCAGCGTGGTACTGTGATAGGATGCCACCTGTGCAACAAGTCCAGTCGTGAAATTTCCTCGTTACTAAATATTCCACAGTCAACTGTCAGTGGTATTATAACAAAGTGGAAGCGATTGGGAATGACAGCAACTCAGCCACGAAGTGGTAGGCCACGTAAAATGACAGAGCAGGGTCAGCGGATGCTGAGGCGCATAGTGCGCAGAGGTCACCAACTTTCTGCAGAGTCAATCGCTACAGACCTCCAAAGTTCATGTGGCCTTCAGATTAGCTCAAGAACAGTGTGTAGAGAGCTTCATGGAATGGGTTTCCATGGCCGAGCAGCTGCATCCAAGCCATACATCACCAAGTGCAATGCAAAGCGTCGGATGCAGTGGTGTAAAGCACACCGCCACTGGACTTTAGAGCAGTGGAGACGCTTTCTCTGGAGTGACGAATCACGCTTCTCCATCTGGCAATCTGATGGACGAGTCTGGGTTTGGCAGTTGCCAGGAGAACGGTACTTGTCTGACTGCATTGTGCCAACTGTGAAGTTTGGTGGAGGGGGGATTATGGTGTGGGGTTGTTTTTCAGGAGCTGGGCTTGGCCCCTTAGTTCCAGTGAAAGGAACTCTGAATGCTTCAGCATACCAAGAGATTTTGGACAATTCCATGCTCCCAACTTTGTGGGAACAGTTTGGTGATGGCCCCTTCCTGTTCCAACATGACTGCGCACCAGTGCACAAAGCAAGGTCCATAAAGACATGGATGAGCGAGTTTGGTGTGGAAGAACTTGACTGGCCTGCACAGAGTCCTGACCTCAACCCGATAGAGCACCTTTGGGATGAATTAGAGCGAAGACTGCGAGCCAGGCCTTCTCGTCCAACATCAGTGTCTGACCTCACAAATGCGCTTCTGGAAGAATGGTCAAAAATTCCCATAAACACACTCCTAAACCTTGTGGAAAGCCTTCCCAGAAGAGTTGAAGCTGTTATAGCTGCAAAGGGTGGGCCGACGTCACATTAAACCCTATGGATTAAGAATGGGATGTCACTTAAGTTCATATGCGTCTAAAGGCAGATGAGCGAATACTTTTGGCAATATAGTGTATATTATACAGAGGTTTTCAAACTGAGGTGCGGGGACCCCCAGGGGGCAAGAAATGGGTGCTTAGGGGGCCACAGAATATTTAAGAGGAAAAAGGTAAGAAAAAAATATATACAATTTTCAATCTACTTTCTAAAATCACATTACATTAATTGTTGGTAGAAAAAAGATATAGTCCACTATTCCGGGTTCAATACAAGTTAAGCTCAATCGACAGCATTTGTAGCATAATGTTGACTGCCACAAAAAGTTATTTTGACTTGTCCCTACTTTTTTTTTAAAAGCAAAAATCGAGGTTGCAGTGAGAGAATTCAAATTAAAGTGAATGGGGACAATGTTTTGCAGGTTTAAAGGCAGATATGTGAAGCTTATATTTATAGAAAAGCAATTTTATCATACTAAAATCACGTTAACACACATATTGTTTATGTCTTGTGGCTATACTTTTGAAGTAGTGAGTATTTTAATGTTTACGGATTGGCCCATTCACTTCCATTGTAAGAACCTCGATTCTTGCTATTTTTAAAGAAAAGGGGCAAGTCAAATTTATATTTGTGGTAATCAACATGTCACAAATGCTATCGATTGAGCTTAACTGATATTGAATCTGGAATATTCCTTTAATACAAAGTAAATATGCTACATATAATATTTGAATAATTTCTTTTAGTTTTATGTGACGCTCTTGTTCTACCCGCTCCATACGGGACTCGAATCGGTGTATCCGGCATGGGTGGGGGATGCGCTAACAATGAGGCTAAAGGCTACGGTCAGTCGCTAGTGCACCTCTTGAGGTCAGGAGAGTGAAGTTTTACATATTGCACAGCTATCTATCAGCTAGTTCCCGTTACAAACCTCACTCCTATCTGGGTCATGGCACCAGTGTGACGATCCTGTTCTACCTGCTCTGTACGGGACTTGAACCGGCGTCTCTGGCATGAGAGGTGGGTGCGCTAACAAGGAAGCTAAAGGCTACAGCCATTATAGTCAGTCGCTAGTGCACCTCTTGAGGTCAGGAGAGTGAGGTTTATACACATTGCACAGCTATCTATCAGCTGGCCACCGTTACACTCACCCCTCTAAACCTCACTCCCATCCGGGTCACGGCACCATTGTGACGCTCCTGTTCTACCCGCTCCATACAGGACTCAAACCAGCATCTCCGGCATGGGAGGCGGTGCGCTAACAAGGAGCCTAAAGGCTACAGCCACTATCGTAAGTCGCTAGTGCACCTCGAGGTCACGAGAGTGAGGTTTATACACATTGCACAGCTATCTATCAGCTGGCTCCCTTTACATTTAGTACAATATAAAAGTACAGTTAAGAAAGATGTCAAATATACATAGCACATGCTAATTCTTAAAACCAATTATTTGTTACAGCTGCATTTGGATAGAACTAACTTTTTCAACAACCAGAAAAAATACGCCAGCCACAAATAGCCTTTTAACTGCTTTATTAAAATGTCAAACAAAAAGAACAGAAATCTTAAGTATGTCTATATTCCATACATTTATATATCGCAAAAGGATTGACAAGAAGCACAGTTCTTGAGCACATACAAGCACAATAAGCTAAATAGAAAGAGAAGCATTTCATATAAAGAGTCAAAGCATTCAGTTGTATCTTGTCCTACAGTGGGAGAGAGAGGAATCTATTACATATGGCTTTGAAACAATGTAGACATTCTTTGAACTGTTCCACACACACAATAGCATTTATGCAGACATCAGCATTTGTCACCAAACGTCTGCTGGTGCCTTTAAAGGGACTTAACCTCTGCATCAATGAGTGATTTTATTTGAAACTATACAACTTTGTACAACATTAATGTGATGTTCCAGTCTCAATGACTTCTGTACGTTAACATGAACCATTGACGTTAGTGTTCCACTCACAGATATGAACACGAAGGGCACAGTTAGGTGGAAGTCTAACCTCAATGGCTTTCTTTAAAAGATCAGTCCTTTCACATCACAGAATGTTTAGGCACAGGAAAATGGACAGCAGAAGGGTGTTTGTTGATTTTTCTCTGTCAAGCACAGTGGTAAAAGGAGTGTCCTGTGTTTGCATTCACTTTCTGTATGCAAGTTGGGACAGTTAGTTCTAAATCTAAGCTAAGTTCTAAGTGCTACCTCAGCTTTACAGTCAAAAGGCTGAGGACCATTTTCAACTGGTCCAAAGGTGCGTCTATATGCAATAATCTACAAAGACTCAGTCTCTCCCTCACTATTAGGGCAAGTGCCATGGCAACAAAATTATTGGCTTCCAAAGCAATTGTAGAGCACAGAATGTACAAGTTTTCTTCAACAGAGGGGTTTGTCTGGTGATTTCACATCTGATTGTGAAGCAACCATGATTTGGATTGAGGAAATCCTGTGAGATTTTCTGATTTATTTGTTGTTCTTGGTGAATGCACAAGAATGGAAAATGTTCATCAACAACCAAACCAAACTGAAAGTCAATGTTGTGTATAACCTGTAGCAATGCTTTCCTGCTACAATCTGTTCCTGAAGTTTAAAGGCTCTTTATGGCAGATCAATTATGTGTTGAAGTGCTCCGTACAGCTCTCCTTGTCGTCCTGTAGAGGGCAGAGCACTATTATACCCCCTTTTCATTATGGGACTACAGAAAAGAAAATTGTTAACCATACTATCTGAAACTCACAATCTGTAAAGAGGTAAAAGGGAAACAAGTTGGCCATTCTTTGGTTTCTGGACACATTCTTTAAAGTACAGATAGGAGAGGTAGACACAGAAATACTTAGCGTGAATATTGGCGTATGTCTCTACATCTCCTACACAAGCACACCTCAGGATCAGATATAAGCAGGCACAGTGCTCAGCTCAATGTGCTTTTATAAGCTATGCAAAACTACAAAGCCTTTTTTTGACATAATTTCTTATCTTTTTGTCAGTAAGCAATAACATGCTTTATGATGAGAATGAGGGCATTAGCAAACGGAACAAACAACAAATTCCTCGACACCCCAAAACAGCATCTCTCTCTTTGACAGCCGTTTAAAAGGATAACTGTTTATACCTGTATTCCGAACAATACAGTCATTTGATATGAATCTGCTCTTCTACACACAAACACACACATATATATCTTTATTTATCTATGTATATTCAAAATAAATTCTGAATATTTTGACTCAGTTATGTACATAAGTGCAAACAAGGTGAATAACACACATTCGTACACCAATGGGGTGACTTGAGTCATCAGGTCCCAGCACAGCTGGGGTGCAGTCTGGGTGGGCCAAAGGGGGACTATGAGGCTATGGCTCATACTGTCCTTTTGTTTCTGACATCACGGGGTTGCGTTATTTATAAAAACTGCCTCTTTTTTTGTAATCCACCATTGCTGACACAGTAATAATGCATCTCCAGCCCTTTCCAATATAATGGTGACTGAGTGTATTCATTTAAACCCAAATATGAGACTACACAGTCTCTTTTCCCCCAATCGATCCATCAGATTGTTTCAAAAGCTCAGATGCTGTTTACTTATCTAAAAGTGATCAACAACCCCAATAGAAAAATAATTATTATAACAGAAATAACGTATGATGTCTCCAAAGGGCCTTTGGACAAGTATCTCACAAGTCTGTATACATATATGTATATATACTATATACTGTATATATATATTTTTTTACAAAATAGTCAATCATCTTTATTTCCAAGACAATTTAAGAACACATTCCCTTTCTGAATAAGTTAACGTTGTACATTATTTCACTTGAAGTGTGAAAAAATTCACAATTAAGATATACAAAGGTAGCCATGTTGTAGTTTTGTTGCCATAGCAACAAGAACTTACTATCATAGGTAACAATGAATCTATCATTGTAATACATACAAACGTGTATAGATATATAGATATATAGATTAAGTAATTTTTTTAAATCTTAAACCACTAACTGCACAAACTATGATGTCGATTTTTCAGATTATTTGAATTTCATGCGATGAGAGACTTTACGATGTAAAGTAACCAAGAAACGATAATGATCAAACTCAAACTAACCAGCCTACCACTGACAGCAGCTCAAAACACACCATAACATGACTGAATTTGTGAGGATATATTTAAAACAGGTATTATTACGAAGGTCATTAATGTGTGTTTATAAAAACTAAGAGGATAATGTGTCTGTAATACATACACATATATTATTCAAGCTAACTACTACATTATGCAGGTATGCACACTTCTTAAAAAGTGAGTTCTTAAAATGGTAAAGCCCCCGATGAGGCACATCGTTTTTTCTTAATCAAGTATTTAGTTGATTCCAGCTGGATTGCAGTTGGAGAAGGCATAATTCTTTATATGAGAGAGAGTGAGAGAGAGAGAGAGAGAGAGAGAGAGAGAGAGACACAGACAGACAGAGAGAAAGGTTCTACACCTTGGCTGGGCAATGGAACTTAATTACAAAAAAACAGTTGAGTTTTTCTCCTAAATAAATCCATACAAATTGCCCCGGGTTTTCCTAAAATAATCCTAAAACACACGAACATTATACAGAGATGTGTACAATACAGTTATAAGACAGTATATCATCTTTCGCTGATTTTGTATTGACCACCAAGATAAGCAATATTTTTCATGGTTTACATCACCATTGTATAATATATAATTTGTGTTTGGCCTATATATGTGTGCAGTCCACCATTAAACTAGCTGAATAGAAGACAATGGTGTTTTTAGACCAGGTTATCACCAAATCATTTTTATGGCTCTTTCTGAGGGGCTATGCTGTCAAAACTATGAGACAACATAGCTGTCCCTAAAGAGACAACAGTTAAGAGAATTTTCCTTGATTACTTTTTATTTTAGCTAACTCCTGTCTGTTTTGTACATTAACAGTGGATGGCATGAAGAGGCTTTCTCTTCCTTGATATGTTGCAAAAGGTTGTAGTATTCAATCGAGATAAATGGCGAGGCATCCAAAACCTCTCGTGACATTCTCTCTGTCATAAATGTCACATTCATATATGCATGTAAAAGCCCAGTTCAGGGCAACAATGTCTTGTAAATGAACCTTTGGCTGATGAGGGCCATTTGTTAAGTACCCAGTCTGAAACTAACCAATTTCTTTTCCTTAAACTGTCACATTTCCAAATGAGAGCAACAGCTTTGAGCTCGCACTCCAAACGAGTAATATTCAGATGTCACACGGTCATCTACGCCCTTGCATTTTAGAGTCTGCCGACTTGTGAAAGTAAGGACACAATCAGTGATTCCAACCTGTTCAAAACTCTAAACAGACATGTTTCATAAACGCAACAAACACAAAAACTTAAATAATTAGAAAAAAAAAATAAAAATAATCAGCCAACCCCTTTAAATTCGAAATGGGTCCTGCTGAAAAACAAACAAACAAAAAAACAACTTAAACCAGCCCAAGCTAGTATGCTGGTCTCCCTGCATAACTACCTGAAAAGCACCCAAAATCCCTCTGAAACCAGCCAACAGACCAGCCTGGGCAAACCATCTTTTTCAGCAGGGAGGAAAGATCTCCAGTACTGTCCTTATGGATTACAGGCCTTGGTGTATAGTCTGTCTGATATCACAGTTTTCATGTTTCATCTATGGACAACTATCAATAATGTATTACAGCAATAATCTAATAGAGACTCTTGGTTGGCAAGGACTGGAACTCTATTAGTGGGTACACACATCGTCGACTTATGCTGTAATACAACAGCTGCTGAAAACTGCCCCATTGTCAATTTCCCAATTGCATCGCCTAATGAAAGGATAAGATAATAGCTTGCTTGAATGGGTTTACATTTGTTGCTTGGGTGGAACACATTTGCTCTTGTGGGAGAGCAATATTGCAATTCAAATCAATCTGGCTCTTGACATTGGCATGTCATACAGTCTGAACGTTCTCCAGTGATTGGCACAGAGTGACCTCTGTGTGAGAGTCAATGGCACAAAAACAGTGCACTTGACATGTCCATGTAGGGAAGCACACGTGGTGCTGAATACAGCGAACTAATGGGAAATCTATTCAAATCAGGTTTCAAGGCTTTTGCATTAATAATAAATTTGATAATGCCAATGCTGTATAATGATCAATAATTTAAAGGGATAGTTCACACAAAAATACAAATTCTGTCATCACTCACTCACCTCATGTTGTTCCAAACACACATGAATTCCTTTCTTCTGTGGAACACAAAAGGAGATGTTGAGGCTAACAGTTACCATTTACTTTCATTGCATCTTTTTCAATACAATGAAAACGAGAATGAACCTGACATTATGTCTAGCATCTCCTTTTGTGTGGAAGAAATAAATTCAGAGTGAGTAAAAAAGATTTTAAATTGGTTTAAATGGTAACATCCAGCTAGTCAAGCAGTTTAAGAACCATTCTGGCAGCTAACTGACATTGAAAATTGAGTGCTCCAAGATCTCATGGTACATTGGGATGCACCAAACGTGGCTGAACAAGTTTGGAAAAGTGGAGACGAACAGACTGTCACGCAGCAGGTGAGGCAGGGCATGGATTTTGGCAGAGATGGTGTCGCCATCATAAAGCGTTTGTCTACAAATGGAAACATAAGGTAATAGGAAAGCAAATAAACCTGACTATTTTTATAGTACTTGAATATCCAGGACACCAAACGACAGATAAGGAGTATTTGCTAAGTCAGCTTTGACTTATGAGCTTCAGCTGGAATAAATAATAGTAATAAAAAAATCTTAGTCCAGTTTAAATCCTCAATGAGACATCTTATACATCAGAAGACCTGCAATCAGACATTACATTTTAGTGTGCATCACACTGTACAACCACAATGTTGTCTGCTTAAGGCAGTTCTACTTTAAAAATGGAGGTATGAGTATGTGAACCAATCTCGATGTGGTGTTTGAAATGTGAGGTGAGATACTTCAGGCATGGATTATAACACTTAAGTCACCAGGTTTTAAATAATACTCTTTTTCATGAGACCAATATAAAGGAGGTCACTCAACAACAACACACATCTCTATGTATACAGTGGAACAACACATTCTGAAAGGCTACACAGGTATACCTTCTTAGTCTATAATAAAATGTAAGTCGGTCAAGTACAGAAGAATTGGGAAAAAAAAGACGTTCACACTTGTAACTCAAAGGCACAGACAACGACATTTTAAAACTCAGTTAAACAGTATCACGAACAGGTTATCTTACAAAAGCATTGATCATTTTCAAATAACAATATTTTTTTCTAAATTTTGAAATGTAAACATGAAATAAAACGTGCCACGTTCATTAGAACAATTAGAATTAAATTGGAAAGAAAATCAAAGCAGTACCACCACCACTATCTAAAACATCATAAGCGAGTGGAGCTCTCATACTCTCTCTCTTCCATGGGCTCTGGGTACATACACAGTTATCACATTCAATGACGAAGAAACATTTTCAGTCTGCTGATGCTCTGGCTCGGCTTCACTGTTTACCGTGCATCAAATAAGCACTATCCTAATTTAATGTTTATCTCCAAAGGATTCAATCTTCTCAACTAATTGGTTTGCATCTATTCGTATGGCTGTGAGTTACAAGAGCACTCCGTCTCCTGATTCATCATCTGCACGCTCCTTACGTCTCTTTGCATCAAGATGGCATGCTTCCTTTAACAGTTGTAGGTCCAAGCTTAAGTATTGCCTGTTTCAATATCAACAAACCTCTGTTGACTTCAAATTAAGTGGGAGTCTTTGATATGAGGATGAATGTATTGCCCGCTAAGGACATATTGATTAGGCACACATTTGTTGCATTCATTTTTCTGTGTTTGGGCATGTTGCATGAGTGATGGGTCTAATTGGGTTGTTGGCATCTTAACTGGGATTGCGGGAGAGGCTTACTGGATTCAGTGTCATGGGTGCGGCAACCAGGAGTTTAGGAACTGGGCAGAAATGGGCCTCCATGGGAACGCACTGGAGGTCAACAGGGTCAGCGCTCAGTACCTCGGCAGCGTCTACTGGAAGACAGGGACAAACATGGCCGAGATAAGGGAGGTGAACCTCTTATGGTCAAACACCCAATATGCAAAGGCAAATGAGTGAAACAGAGTACTCTTATCTTATCTACTTAATCATCAAACCTGCAGTTTATTTAAAAAAGAGAAAAGGAATTAAAAGGGAATGAATAAATATTGTGCATTATTATCACATAATACACTGCCTGGACAAAAGTCGCTGTTTGGATTTAAATAAGCAGATCTAAATCAGCCTATGATTGGATCATTATTGCAGTGATTAATATGTTTCAGCTAGCAACAATTCTTTTAACCCTAACTGATGCAGTGTGTAGCTTCTCATTTCTTAAACAACCATGTTGGAAGACGTATCCCGTGGTTGTGGAAAAGATGTTACTGTGTTTCAGAAGGGGCAAATTATTGGCCTGCATCAAGCAAAGACAACAACTAAGGAGATTGCTTAAATCACTGGAATTGGGTTAAGAACTGTCCAGCACATTATTACAACCTGGAAGGACAGTGGTGAACTGAAAGCTTCGTGGAAGAAATGTGGTCAGAAAAAAAATCTTGAATGATCGTGATCGGAGATCACTAAAACACTTGAAGTCACATAGTCAAAAATCAACATTAGAACTCACGGCTATGTTTAATTGTGAAAGTAAGATCATTTCCACATGCACAATGTGACGAGAACTTACAGGTTTGGGACTATACAGTTGTGTGGCACCAAGAAAGTCACTCGTTAGTGAGGCTAATCAGAAAAAAAAAAATCAATTTGTTAGGGAGCATAAAGATTGGACTGTGGAGCAAAAGGTCATGTGGTCTGATGAGTCCAGATTTACCCTATTCCAAAGTGATGGGCGTGTCAGGGTAAGAAGGGAAGCGCATGGAGTGATGTACCCGTCATGCAGAGTGCCCACTGTACAAGCCTCTGGAGGCAGTGTTATGATCTGGTGTTGCTTCAATTGGTCAGGTCTAGGCTCAGCAAAGTTATGTGGCAATAAAATGAAGTCAGCTGACTACCTGAATGTACTGAATGAACAGGTTATCCCATCAATGGATTTTCTCTTCCCTGACGGCATGGGCATATTCCAGGACGACAATGCCAAGATTCATCTGGCTCAAATTATGAAAGAGTGGTTCAGGGAGCATGAGGAATCATTTTCAAACATGAATTGGCCACCACAGAGTCCTGATCTTACCCCCATTGAAAGTCTTTGGGATGTGCTGGAGAAGACTTCACGGAGTGGTTTGACTCTCAATAGTCCGTCATCAAGATCGTGGCCAAAAATTAATGCAAATCTGGACAGAAATAAATGTTGTGATGTTGCATAAGGTTGTCAAAACAATGCCACGAGCTAATGCCAAAGCTAAAGGCGGTCCAACGAAATATTAGAGTATGTGACTTTTTTTTGGCCAGGCAGTGTATATCAGTTATCTTCAGACAGCAGGCACAGACCTGCAATTCCATAGTTGTAATTTTGCAGGATGTATTTCAGCATAAAAGCAAGTGAAGCAGGAAATGAATGCTGACACATCAGGTCTGCACAGCATTATTGGGTGATCTAAATTTATGATTACATTCAAAACTATAGCTGAAGAACCAAACTGAACATCTATGCAATCTAGCAGTATGCTCAAATAATCCACAATGTACTGGAGCTATTTAAAAAAAATAAAAAGGCAAACAAGAAATATTGACCTTGTCTTTGGTTACTGAAAGCTTGTAGCTTGTCTATATTTTTCTTTAAATTGAAGGTTCACCCAAAAATGACAATTCTGTAATTTATTTACCCACAAGTTGTTCCAAACCCCTATGAGTTTCTTTCTTCAGTGGAACACGGCAGAATGTTAGCCTCAATCACCATTCACTTTCATTGTATTGAAAAAAAGATGCAATGAAAATGAATGGTGACTGAGACTAACATATTGCTAAACATCTCCCTTTATGTTTCATGGAAGAAAGAAAGTCATATGGGTTTGGAACAATATGAAGGTGAGTAAATGATGACAGAATTTACATTTTTGAGGGAACTATCCCTTTAAGTGCAGGACACATTTACTAAACCGACCAAACGGCGAACTATCTGTTTCCTCACATTATGTTTGAAAGTAATAATAAGACAATGAAGGAAGGACAAACAAAAACTGAATTCATAGAACTGTCATCTGAAACCAACACCCACATCCTATTCACAGAAAAAATGCAGAGGACACGTATACCATCTCACTCTGATGTGAGCCACATGAACTAGTTGCTCCTGTGTGAAATTCTCAAAACATGGTGAGGGGGAAAGGAACAACAATGAACTACTTAAAGGAACAGTTCACCCAAAACTTAACATTCTGTCATTCATTTCTCACCATTATGTTATTCCAAACCTGTATGGTTCTGTCTTTTTGTGAAACACAAAAGGACAATTTTGAAAAATATTCACACAGCTTTTTCCATACAACAACACTTTGTTGTGACCACATCTGTCAAGCTCCTAAAAGGGTGTAAAAACATCATATAATTACTGTAGTCCAAATAAACACTATATTCCAAATCTTCTGAAGCATTACTACAGCTTTGTGTGAGGAAAAGAGTGAAATTTGATTCCTTATTCACTGATAACCTTCCCCTCCAATGGGTTATTAACCGGATCAGTCCGAATCTTTTTTTTATGAGACGGTTCTTTTCGGATTAGTGAATAGGATACAACGGTTCATTAAAAAGAACGGTTTCAAAAGAACGATTCAGACTGATCTGGTTCTTGAGTTAACAACTCACTGGAAGGGAATATT
Organism: Myxocyprinus asiaticus; assembly: GCF_019703515.2. Classification (NCBI taxonomy): domain Eukaryota; kingdom Metazoa; phylum Chordata; class Actinopteri; order Cypriniformes; family Catostomidae; genus Myxocyprinus; species Myxocyprinus asiaticus. The sequence goes on from NC_059365.1 coordinate 18,051,602, forward strand.
ATTATAGCGTACAAGTTGTTTAGACTAGTTTTAAGGTGCTTTAATGATGTTCTTGGAGCTTGACAGACATGGTGACTAAAAATGCTGTTGCATGGAAAAGTACTGTATGAAGACTCTTCAAAATGTAAAAAAATAAAAATAAATATCATTCAGGTTTGGAACAAATTATGGGTGAGTAAATAATGACATAATTTTCATTTTAGGGTTAACTATCCCTTTAAATGCAGCTGTTTAAGTCCAACAAGCAGTGAAGATACAGAAACAGACAGTAAGACAGAGATGTGAACACACACACACAGACTTGGTGGAACTGGGACATTGTGTTAAAGAGGTTAAGAGGCTCCACATTGGTCCACAGAGAACTCAATGACTCAAGGTGTCATGTCCTACCATTTTGGATTAGAAAACATTCTCCTTACTCAGATCACACCTTTACACATTACATTTTGATTTGAGTGACATTGAGCGTTTTGACATTGAGTGTTTTTCTCATTAAAAAAACAGCATCATTGTCTATGGACCAGAGTCGGATGCCTTACAGCTGTAAAAAAGGAGAGGCCAAAATGAAGGGGCAAACCTGGTTGGAGGTGGCTGATTCAGCAAAAGGAACATTGGTGACTGGGGTCGTAGCCGACGAAACAGTGGAAGTGGTGGCACCGTGCATCATGGGAACTTTTTTCAGGCGATTCAGACAAGAAACAAGGGAGGGGGAGGTGAAAGGGGAGGAGGAATGTTATGAGTACCATGACATAATATGCCAGAGGAATAGGCTGTGTCATGGCAACTACGTCTTCATGTACTGCAAAGATGATGTCTTACTCAAGGACAAACATGCAAACAGAACTTAAAAACATACCACTTTATTCCATTATGTTTTAGTTTAGAGAGTTTTATCCGATAACATTTACACTGAGATAAAACCTGTGAGCAACCTCTATTGGAAAAAATAAAAACATGGCCGTCATCAAAATCATACACTTCGATCAGACAGTGACATCTGAAAAGTTATATTTTGATGGGGGTCGGACCATGGATAAATATAAATGAAAGGAAAAGCAGGGAATGTAAATGTGCAATTCATTCCCATCCACATATTGTCTTGAAAATAATATGACACTTTACTTCTACGGGGTTATTTTGAGATAACCTGAGATTTAATAATACAAACAGCTACACTGATCAGCCACAACATTAAAACCACTGACAGGTGAAGTGAATAACATCTATTATCTAGTTACAATGGCACCTGTCAAGGGGTGGGATATATTAGGCAGCAAGTGAACAGTCAGCTCTTCAATTTCATGTGTTGGAAGCAGGAAAAATGGTCAAGCGTAAGGATCTGAGTGACTTTGACAAGAGCCGAATTGTGATGGCTAGAAGACTGGTTCAGAGCATCTCCAAAACGGCAGGACTTGTGGGGTGTTCCCGGCATGCAGTGGTTAGTACCTACCATAAGTGGTCCAACGAAGGACAACCGGTGAACCGGCAACAGGGTCATGGGCGCACAAGGCTCATTGATGTGTGTAGGGAGCGAAGGCTAGCCCGTCTGGTCTGATCCCACAGAAGAGCTACTGTAGCACAAATTGCTGAAAAACTTAATGTTGGCCATGATAGAAAGGTGTCAGAACACACAGTGCATTGCAGCTTGGTGTGTATGGGGCTGCGTGACCGCAGACAGGTCAGAGTGCCCATGCTGACCCCTGTCCACCACCGAAAGTGCCTACAATGGGCACGTGAGTGTCAGAACTGGAAAATGGAGCAATGAAAGAAGGTGGCCTGGTCTGATGAATCACGTTTTCTTTCAGATCATGTGGACGGCCGTGCATGTGCGTCGTTTACCTGGGGAAGAGATGCAGCAGGATACACTATGGTAAGAAGGCAGGCCGGCGGAGGCAGTATGATGCTCTGGGCAGTGTTCTGCTGGGAAACCTTGGGTCCTGGCATTCATGTGGATGTTACTTTGACTCATACCACCTACCTAAAGATTGTTGCAGACCACGTACACCCCTTCATGGCAACGGTATTCCCTGATGGCAGTGGCCTCTTTCAGCAGGATAATGCGCCCTGCCACATTACAAAAATTGTTCAAGAATGGTCTGATGAACATGACAATTAGTTCAAGGTGTTAACTTGGCCTCCAAATTCCCCAGATCTCAATCAGATTGAGCATCTATGGAATGTGCTGGACCAACAAGCCCGATCCATGATGGCCCCACCTCACAACTTACATGATTAAAGGATCTGCTGCTAACATCTTGGTGCCAGATACCATAGGACACCTTCAGAGGTCTTGTGGAGTCCATGCCTCGACAGGTCAGAGCTGTTTTGGTGGCACGAGGTGGACCTACACGATATTAGGCAGGTGGATTTAATGTTGTGGCTGATCAGTGTATAATCACTTCTAAAACACCAATGCATATGATTTTATTAGATACGATTTTAGGAATATCTGTTAGAACCAGATATATGTACAGAGTTAAAGGTCATATTATATGGACAACTGCAACTTAATACAGCATGATACATAATACAGCAAGTGCATCACAGATGTCAAATAATAACGTAAAAATACAGACATGCGCACAGGCACACACGAGCACACTCACTGGTTCAGTGTAGGTCTAGTGTCTTGACAGAATTGGTGGCGTTCTTTCCCAGCTACATTAAGGTCATTAAGGTTTGACCATAGGGACATATTAAACTTGGCTAGCTATAACTGTAGATATTGGAAATGTGCGTGCATGTGTGTGTAATTGCGTTTTTTGTTTTTGTTTGAAGGAATATCAATACTTTAACTGATAGTATGCATATAGTGGAGGGTAATTTATGCCTTTCTAAGAAGAAAAGAGCATGTGTGTGTGTTAGGGCTGGGCAATATAGCTAAAAATTATTTCTAAATATTTTCAGCCTTTTGATGACATTTGATCTATATCTTGATATTTATGTATTTGCACTGAAATTGCTTGTAAGCGTAATTTTTTCTTCAAATTCAAATGTTTAATGTAAGAACTAGAACCAGGTAAAAATCATAAATACCATAAAAATAATTTCCACACTACTGATACCACATAGTATGCTATTTAATCATTTTAATTTCTATGCACCAAGATGCCTATAACAACACATAGTAATAACTAGCAATGTTTAATTATTTTTACTAAAAAAAATTAAATTTTAAAAAATGCCACAGAGACTTCCATGAACATTTTTGAGTGATGACGCAAATTAATCTTTGAATCGATTTATTTGAAGTGGGCATTTTCAAGTGATTCATGGATCTAAAATTGAACTTAAAAATCGGATGTTGTTTTTGCGAATGAAGTTTAAGTCCGAGACATGACATCTGTTACACTCATGAGGAGGGATCTAAACCTAATCAAAAGTAGGCTTATCACGCAATCTTTATAAAACTTAATAGTTAAATTATAAGCCCGTTAAAATCATTGCGATATTCATGCGTCAGCAAAATCATTGTAAATATCACCCAGCTCTAATGTATGTGTATGGGAGTGAGTGTGTGGGGAGGGGACCTAGGCTCTACCCTCACCAGTATGTCCAGGCCCTGACAGGTAACGGCTTTGGGGGGCCCTGCAGCTGGTCCAGTCCCGCCTCTCCCAGCGGCCCTCTGTCATTGGGCCGGGGGGTTTGAAAAGGCCTACAATAGATTTAAGGGAGTGAGGGAGAGGAGAGGATGAGGAGGAAAAGGGCACAAAGAAAAACGAACCGGTCTTTATGAGTCACAGTGAAGGCTGTAGCCTTGTGTGTGCCCTCACTGTGCCATCAGCTGCACACACAAACAAAATCACACACACATACATGCGTGCACAAACGTATACATCATACACATCAAATAATGAGCAAATGATAAGAAGCGTTGAAAGCACACATGATGAGTGTAAACACAGTGACAGACAGGGTCAGGCCACTAGTTTGAGACCCAAGACAGACCTAATGAGGGATAAGTTAGTGTATTCAGCTGTCCTCATCTTAACACTAATAGTTATAACACCCAAAATTTAAAATTTTGTCATTTAGTCCAGTTCTGCTAGTGTTCAATTCAAAACATTTTAACATGTCCTCTTATGATTGGTCATAAAACACTTAAGAACCCATGATGTTTGCATTCACATTAACATTTATGCATTTGGCACTTCTTTTTAAAGCCACTTTTTAAAGCTATATGTTTTTTTATCAATACACACACTTTTTGGGAATTGACCCCATTAATTTGCTGTTGTTAGTGCCATGCTCTCCAAGTTTCATGCCACTGAATTCAAACCTGGTAAGGCATGTTTAAATGTGCACAAGCGCAAATGAGAATTGAGAGCAACAATGGAGGCCAAAATTAGTAAACAACTTAAATTTCAGAAATTTCCTCAAACAAAGCTATCATATTTCTTCAGAAGACTTGGAATATAGCACACAGATCATAATGACTACTTATATGCTACTTTATAATGCATTTTTGTCATTTTTGGTGCTTGACAGCCCCAGTAACCGTTCACTTTAATTATATGAAAAAGAAAGGCCTGGACATTCTTCTAAACATCTCCTTTTGGGTTCTAAAGACAATGACATGGGTTCAAAGTGACATAAGGGTGCACTTTTGAGTTGTGGCCCCTGTGGTAAAAGCATGCCGCAAATTTGCAACTCATTATTTTCACATGCAAATGATCATTGTTGCCACAGGTTTGCCATAGAAGTGTTTGGCAGTAGTGGGAAATTGTCTATTGCTGCAGGTTCCCAACTACCAGTGAAGAGCTGCAAATTTGGACAATAATTTTGCGGCAGATCACAACGCTTATTTGCATGTGAAGATAATGAGTGGCAAATTTTGTGCGTGTTTGGCAGAGCTCTAGATTTTTGTAAGAGGAAGGGCAATATTTTCAGTAAACAACAACTTAAATTGAATGTTTTTACTAATACAATGCAATCATATTGCTTTAGAGGACTTGGAATATGGCACACGAGTTGTATGAACTACTTTTAGAGTACTTTTACTGTGTTTTTTGGGGCTTAACAGCCCTAGTAACCATTAATTTTCATTGTATGGAAACGTCCTTGATGTTATGCCTTTTGGGTTCCACAGAAAATAACATGCATCTGAAGTGACATGAGGGTGATTTTTTCATTTTTGGGTGAACTATGTTTAAATATTGACCACTAATTATATTTGTCCTGATGTGACAATACATTGTACATGATGGATCACCCTCCTGTCTGTCACATATCTTAGATGCTGCTGTAAGGTAACCGCTGGTCCAGAGAGACCTGGAAGTGACCTACCAATGCCTCCAGATGGAGTCATGCAGAATACGGAGCCTTCAACACCATGCACAAAGAGCCCAGGAGAAGAGAGACCGAAGAGGATGGAGGGGTGGAAGAGATGGGGAGAAGAGGGGAGTGAATGGAACAGAGAAGCAGCATGAGAACAAGACAAATCAACTTGAGAGTTAGTGACACAGCTATGGAAAAAACAGCAATGAACGTCATAATGGGCAACATGGTGGTGAGGTGAGACATGGACACCAAGCATGGAAACCTAGGAAATGTCAGTATAAATGGTCCTCATCAGAAGGGGGCTGTTGCGGTGTTGATACTCTTTTATATCTCGTCAGCTGATTTGCCAAGTGCTAAAACGTTCTGAACTTCAAGCTAGATTTTTGTTTAATATTAAAGACAACATGTAACAGCATTTGCAGCACATTTAACTTCCATAATGTGACTTATTTTTAGTGAAGTAGGAAAAGTGTAAAGCTATTGGTAATTTTGGTAAAATAGCCAATAATCTTTAGTTAAGTCACAGGCGTGTACCATGATTTGCTACTTGCTAATTGGCTTACAGTGGTAATAGGGAGAGGGACATTCTCATTCTACAGAGCTCTTTATTGGAAAAAAAAAAATCTATGTAGTGCAAGATGAGTCATCAATATTTGGTCTGTTTTCCTGGAAGATAAAGACTGTAAGATTTAAAAGCATATATCTGCTAAAAGCTTTTCTAACAGACTAGCCACCATGCCAGAACAGTGAACATAGTGCATTGAAACATCAGGACATGGGCGGATAATGCTTAGTGCATAAGACAACAATAGGATTGTATGCTTCATGGGATCGATTAGCATGACCTGTGCATAGGGTGCACTACAGAGAGAAAAACAGAGCAAGTGGGCCAACAGGGAGAGAGATGGCAAGCAAAAGTGCTCAAGTCCTCATCTAGCCAGGCACTTGGCCTTTAAAGTGCTGTATGTATTCAAGCCAAACTATTACAGGAATACGATGATAAAGTTATAGTGCAGTTCAGGGGGGCAATAATCTGTCTGCGTGGGCTCACCTGCAGGAATGAACGCTGGCTGCTGCAGCTGCATGCTGGCCAACGCCTGCTGGTAGTGGAACATGCTGGGATTGAAGACTGCAGCCGTGCCGTTTGTCTTCTCCAGGGTCGGTCTCTTTGGTAGCTGCTGCATGGCGCCTGGTGGCAGAGCCTGAAGTGATCAAGATAAAAGAGAGATGAGAAAAAACAAAGAGAAAGAAACAGAAAGATGAAGTGCGGAGGGAGAGCAATGGGCTATGATCATTATATGACTTATTTATTCAACATACTTGTGCATGATAATGTGTGTAAAGCTCATTCTACAAGTGTTGCAAACTATGTTGCAAGCCATGAGAGGCTGTGTGTCATAGTGATTTTACTACGGATTATGGGTGTCCTAACACTCGGGAGGCTAAATGGTTTTATAAAAAGGTGGCAACAGCGATATGATAAATACACTAATGTGTACCACAAAAATGAATTTTGACTCGTCCCTCTTTTTCTTAAAAAAAACAACAAAAAAAAACAAAATCTGGGTTACTGTGAGGCTCTTACAATGGAAGTGAATGGGGCCAATCTGTAATCATTAAAATACTCACCGTTTCAAAAGTAAAGCCACAAGACATAAACAATATGTTTTCACGTGATTTTAGTGCGATAAAATCACTTACTAAGCTTTTATGTGTAAAGTTACAGTCAATTTTACAACTTCGTTGCCATGACGTTTTACAACCCTAAAACGACTGTAAAAATTATGATTCAAACAACTTTAAAGCTCAAATAATACATGAGTTTTTATACAAGAATTAATGTAAGTGGTTTTATAAAATTATTAGCCTCATGTTTCTGCCTTTAAACCCTCTAAAAATTGGCCCCATTCACTTCCATTGTAAGTGCATCACTGTAACTCAGATTTTTGCTTTGCTTTAGAAAAGGAGGGACGAGTCGAAACTATTTTTTGTGGTAATCAACGTTATGCCACAAATGCTGTCGATTGAGCTTAACTTGTATTGAACCCGGAATATTCCTTTAATAATTATCAGTAAATTATATATCAGTAAAAATTAAATTCTTCCGCCAAATAATATAGTGTATGGCCATGAATTACACTAACTGGTCTCTTTAATTGCCTCTGCCATGTATGGCTACCTTCTCCTGTGTAATACAGTCTGAATAATGATAACCAGGAAGATAAGAGCAAGGTCAGCAGGAAAGAGGATACAGTATCTGAGATTTAGTGAACTGAGGGATGGGGGGGGGCGAGTTTGTGATGCATATTACGATGTTACATGCTTATATAGAAGCAATAAGTCAGTGTGATTTAAACTATTTAAAAAAAATTGTTTATTTGCTGATTTCCTGGTGAAGTACTACACTACCCACAATCCTGATCCAGGTTGAAAGTTGGCTGCAGACTGCACTTCAGAGGATGCGCTGGGGGTTGGGGAAGCGAGCATTGACCACATGATGGTGGAAAACCAATCAACGACAGTGGACAAAAAAACAAGACAAGAGAATGAAGAGTGAAGGAACAGATGCAGCTGAGGTTAGCTGGGTAAGAAGATTTGGGACAACAAAGAGAGCTGTGAGGATGTAAAGACAATCAAGCAGTGTGCAAAAAGAATGACAGCATGAACCGAGAGGGAGTCAAATAAAAGCAAGATATGATAAAGCCTCAGGCAAACCAGGTGACTGCAGGAAGCAGGGGAGCAGGTTTTGGGATAAGGCCCTCTCCACATCTGTGCACTGTAAATAAACCTTTGTAACAATGCAACATGATAAGACTTGTGTGCTGAGGACTGGAGCTTTCATAAAGGTGTCATATTAATAAAGGGCACTTTCCACGAATGTGTGCACTTTGGTGTCCCATAACTTGTTTTTTAAACATTAGAGGCACAAAAATCCTTTTTTTGTTGTTGTGCAAACTATTAGATATGTTTGATACATTTTTATCTAACATAAAATTAACCTAGCATGCAAAGTAGCTAAAGTAGCACATTAAATGTCTGTATCCACACCCCTAAATGGTGATTTTGACCTGTCACACCTCAGAGATCTTGACCTTCTTGCCTTTATTCAACAACTGAAATCACAATAATGTTATAATTTTGACATAATCTGTTGAATTCACTGTAGTTTAAAAAAACTAAATTTAATGAAAAAAAAAAAAAGCTGTGTTCCACATTTTGCACACTACCATTATCACATGATTTCCTACCCCCATTATATATATATATATACACATACATACACACATAAACACACACACACACACACACACACACACAACCAGTCAAAAGTTTAGGGTCACTTACTAATTTTTTTTTTTTTTTTTTACATTTAAGGATAATAGTAAAGTCATCAAAACTATGGAAGAACAGAAATGGAACTATAGGAATTGTGTTGTGACTAGGGGTGTAACGGTATGAAATTTTAACGGTATGAAAACCATCACAAAAATACCTTGGTATCACGGTATCATGGTGCTTATCTTATAAACCTTTCATTTTAGGTTTGGCACATGTCTGATAAACACACACAAACATTTTTTAGTTATAACAAGTTCTTTAACTTTATTTTGTATTTCTTTAGAACACTTTCTTAATCACATGACAAACACAAACATACGATAATCATAAAACAAGTTTAAAAAAATGAAGAACATTTTTTTTTGCAATAAGTCAAATGGTTTTTAATATAATTTAAAAATGTAAAATATATGTCAAATCAGATTCATACTCTATATCAATTCAGGGTAGGTTGTGATGTAAAAAAGGAAGCATATTTATGTTATCTGTGCTGAGGCGGGAGCATTGTTTTAAGCATAAACCTTGCTGAATTTTGATAAATTACCCTGAAAACACAACATTATATTATATTGTGTAAATATATTGTGTAAATTTATTTAAAGTTAATATATCTTGAGAAAAATATTTTTTGCCATGTAATGAATTGATGTAATTTTAAAAAGTTTATGGAATCAAATTGAGCCAAATAAGATACATTTGTGACCTGCTCCAACAAAATGAGACATAAGGATTTTAATTTTATTTAAAAAAAATTTTAAATCATGAAATTCACAAAATAAATGTTATTTTGACAGTCTTCGCCATAACCACCAATCACTGTTTTTGTCTCAAGTTCGAGCAGCGTCACTGAGCAACATTCGCGGCCCACGGGTGTATCATTGTATGTACATTATTACAAGTAGCACAAAATGGAAAATATCAGAGATTTTAAAAGATACAATATACATTACTAAAATGTTTAATCTGCATGCCAAATCTGTTTCAACCGCGGGGAGTCAGCTTGTCATCTATCGCGTGAAACTTACCTCATCTAATGCCCGTAGTTCATTATTTGATAGAACAATACATTCAAGAGGAGTATATTGCCAAAATGTTAAATATAATATTACATTTGTGCATTGATTTGTATATGTGAATTATATATTTTTTCTTAATCTGTTATTGAGACTTTTCTCGTTCATTCAAAATGCGTTTTGGGGTCAAAATTACCCAAAATGATGGATCAGGTCAAATTTGTAGGTATTAATGTTTTACCACAGTAAATTTGACTTTCTGTGGGATTTATTATTTTGCAAATACATCATTGCCTTAGTCTTTCAAAATGTTACAGATAAGCGCTTAGAAAGCAGAAGCACTAACGAAGCTTATAAACCAATTCCAAATAATGGGTAACTAGTCTTGTAAACATGTATTGCATCTGCTTATGTATTCTATGAAAGGGGATCTATATTTTTTAATTGATTACCGGACAGTTCACAGAGTTTTTCGCATACATTCATGTCCACAAATTCTGTGGGATGGTGCTCTTGGAGATGGTGCTTCAAGTTTGAAGTGTTTCCCGACTGAGCCGACACTTTTCTCCGACACATTTTGCAAATAGGGTGTCCATCAACACTGATGTTGCCTCTTGTGTCTTTTAAATAACCGAAATACTCCCACACAGCGAACTTTAACCGCTTAGGTGGGGGGAAAAGAGGCTCCTCCGAGTCCGACATTTGGTTCTACACAGCGCACATGTGCTGCTGTCTGTTGGTCTGACAGAGTGACATGACGTGTTGAATGTGACTTTCTCATCTTTGATTAAATGTTTTTTAATTATTATTAAATGAACCATTAGTAAAAGGAAATATAATTAATTTACTTGGGATTTTTAAAATGTATATATAAATATATTCTTTTTTTCACACAATACTGTCATTAAGGAAAGTCAACGGTATGGAAACCGTCTGTTTTTAATACCACGATATACCATCATACCGTTACATCCCTAGTTTTGGCGGCACAAGGGGGACCTACACAATATTTGGCAGGTGGTTTTAATGTTGTGGCTGATCGATGTTAGGGCTGCAACTAATGATTATTTTGATAATCGATTAATCTAATGATTATTAGAATGATTATTCGACTACTTGGCAATTATTGCAATGATTAATCATTAGCTCTTAACAGATTATTCAGCTTGTGCCCGACTTAAAAGGTTGTATTAAACATTCATACTAACAATAAAGGAGGACAAAATCATCTTTTAAAAATACCTCTAAATGACATTCACTGAACTGAGGGAATAAATACTTTTTATTATGTTTAATTCAGAAAATAAATTCACTGCAAAAAATCCTATTGTTATCAAGTGTTTTTGTCTTGTTTTCCATTTAAAATGGTCTAAAAATCCTTAAAACAAGATACATTTACTTGAGAAGCAACATATAAGATATTTAGACTTGCTTTAAGAGAATGTATCTTAAATATAAGTGTATTTTGTATATAAGTGTATTTTTTCACATGGTTATACTTCTGCGAGTAAAGTAAAGATAAAATATACTTATATTCAAGATATATTCTCTAAAAGCAAGTCTAAATATCTTATATGCTGCTTCTCAGGTGAATGCATCTCTTTTTAAAGGATTTTTAGATATTTAAATATATTTTTATTTTTAATATTATATTCAAAATTCTCAGATAACAATTTTTTATTCTGCAGTATAGCTGCTAAATTTTTTTACATTGTTTTGAAGGAGTTTTAGATAATTATATTGGAAAATGAGCCAAAACAAAAACAAATCAAAAATGTATTTTGTTGCAGTGTACAATGGGGCGAAGACTGCCCTCTCTCACCTTTCTGTTCACTTCAATCCATCTTTAACTCACAAAAAAAAAAAAACAAAAAAAAAAAATTCTCTCTTATTAATAAAGCTGTGTATTGGCAATTTGCTTCATGATAAGAAATGCACAGTGACATATTATGATTCAATAAGTCGCGAGCCATCACGTTATAATCTAGCTGCATTAAGCATGCATGCTCGAGGGACGAGCAACCCCGCGACAGAGTGTGCCTCAGCCGGGTGCAGTTTCAGTCTCTCTCCCTTAGATCGGGACATTTGCCCAACTCATAGAGGAGGCACTGACAGCACAGAGAAATGCCAGTTTTGGAGTTTGTAGTTATATATATGATCTGCTTCCATATTATTTGAACTTTAATAAAGCTATAACACGTTAAATATAACTGCATTTACTCCGACTCCACTTATTACATAACGAGAGTGCTTCTGTATTTACTTATTTGGCATTTTTGTATAATTCCCTTGTACTTTGCGATCTACATCACCTGAAGCTGTTTGGAAAGTTTATAGTGCATCAGGACTGTGAGATGTGTAATTCTTCCTCTCCTCAGTCAGGCGCGAACTGCAGAGCTGCTCTCGCGTGTCATCATTAGAGTTTAATGTGATCTCATGTTACATTAAATGAGCTCAAACGACTATTCATCAACAATTTTTGGCGACAAATTTTTATTATCGACTGCGGCAGGGAGCAGGGTGGGGCTGGGTGTGATGCTGCACACCCGGCCCCTAATCAGGCTAATCAAGCCGACAAGAGGGATAAAGGCGACCGGAGGCGGCAGTTCCAGGGAGAGAAAGAGTTACGGGCAGCTGCCTGGCGTGTGTGTGTGTTTGTCTTTTTGTTTAAGTTTGTTATTAAACCATTATTTATATTGTTAAGCCGGTTCTCGCCGCCTCCTTTCCATTGAACTTCGTTACACTGGTGCCGCAACCCAGGAAGGAAGAGGGATGCGCCGTGGTAGAGTCCTCACCACCACCATCCACCCCAACGGAGCAACCGTGGCCATCCACCGGAGCACACAGGAGCCCGGCCGCCTGAGAGCGGAGGAACGGCCACCGACCGCGAGGGGAGGAGGGGCTCCTAGCCGACCGCCTGGAGTGGGAGAACTGCTGCCAGGGGCGGGGTGACCCCTTCTGTCCACCAAAAACACGGCGGGGCGTTCTGTCAGCCAGGGCCCAGAGGACTGCCTCCGATCCACCCGGGGAGGCGCAACTGTCCTCCACTAGAGTGTGGAGGAGTGGCCGAGGACCAGGCTATGGTGTATCGGAGAACCGGCGAGTACATTTTTTTTTTCTCTCTCTCTCCCGCTGTCACTCTGTGTTGGCCTTTCCCTCTCGTTTTTTTGTTGTTGTTGATTTTCCCTCCCCTTGTCACCCTCCCAAGTCCAAAGAGGCGGCGATGAGCTGCTGGCAGATGGGGCCGGAAAGGCACGCCCCCCCTGGAAAGGAGGGCGGTGTACTTCATGCTGGGGGCTCCCCGGCCTGAAGGAAAGGAGGGAGGAGTGTGGTAGGGAGGAGGGCGGGGCCAGGTCGTGATGCTGCACACCCGGCCCCTAATCAGTCTAATCAAGCCGACGAAAGGGATAAAGGCGACCGGAGACAGCAGTTCCAGGGAGAGAGTGAGTTACGGGCAGCTGCCCGGCATGTGTGTGTGTTTTTGTCTTTTTGTTTAAGTTTGTTATTAAACTATTATTTATATTGTTAAGCCGGTTCTTGCCGCCTCATTCCCATTGAACTTCGCTACATCAACGTTGTCGATAACGTCGACTAATTGTTTCAGCCCTAATCGGTGTATATATATATATATATATATATATATATATATATATATATATATATATATATACACACATACATATTTACATACACCTTAGCCAAATACATTTAAACTTAGTTTTTCACAATTCCTGACGTGAAATTTGACTCGATCTGTGTCCAAAGACATGATCCACACAATCAATTTGTCATTGAATAATGTCTCTTTTAATATCCTTTCTGTTCTTTACAGTCAGTTGTTTTTGTTTTTTTTTTGTGATTTTTTCCCCTTTTTCTCCCAATTTGGAATGCCCAATTCCCATTGTGCTTTTAAGTCCTCGTGGTCGCGTAGTGATCCGCCTCAGTCCAGGTGGCGGAGGACAAATCCCAGTTGCCTCTGCGTCTGAGACCATCAACCCACACATCTTATCACGTGGCTTGTTGAGCACGTTGCCACGGAGACATAGCGCGTGTTGAGGCTTCACGCCATCCACCACGACAACCACGCTCAACTCACCATGCGCCCCACCGAGAACGAACCACATTATAGTGACCACGAGGAGTTTACCCCATGTGACTCTACCCTCCCTAGCAACTGGGCCAATTTGGTTGCTTAGGAGACCTGGCTGGAGTCACTCAGCATGCAGTCAGTTGTTGATTAAAAACAATAAAATAATATTTGCTCACTGGCTGATTCCAGTAATCTTAAAGAGACAGTACCAACTTAGCATTTGCTCTACATATCAATGTAAATACAGTTGAAGTCAGAAGTTTACATACACCATAGCCAAATACATTTATCTCAGTTTTTCATAATTCCTGACATTTAATCATAGAAAACATTCCCTATCTTAGGTCAGTTAGGATCAGTAATTTATTTTAAGAATGTGAAATGTCAGAATAATAGTAGAGAGAATTATTTATTTCAGCTTTTATTTCTTTCATCACATTCCCGGTGGGTCAGAAGTTTACATGTACTTTGGTTAGTATTTGGTAGCATTGCCTTTAAATTGTTTAACTTGGGTCAAACATTTTGGGTAGCCTTCCACAAGCTTCTCACAATAAGTTGCTGGAATTTTGGCCCATTCCTCCAGATAAAACTGGTGTAACTGAGACAGGTTTGCAGGCCTCCTTGCTCGCACATGCTTTTTCAGTTCTGCCCACAAATGTTCTATCAGATTGAGGTCAAAGCTTTGTGATGGCCACTCCAATACCTTGTCTTTGTTGTCCTTAAACCATTTTGCCACAACTTTGGAGGTATGCCTGGGGTCATTGTCCATTTGGAAGACCCATTTGCGACCGAGCTTTAACTTCATGGCTGATGTCTTGAGATGTTGCTTCAATATATCCACATAATTTTCCTTCCTTATGATGCCATCTATACTGCAGCAAAGCACCCCCACAACATGATGCTGCCACCCCCATGCTTCACGGATGGGATGGTGTTCTTCGGCTTGCAAGCCTCACCCTTTTTCCTCCAAACATAATGATGGTCATTATGGCCAAAAAGTTAAATTTTTTGTTTCATCAGACCAGAGGAAATTTAGTCCCCATGTGCACTTGCAAACTGTAGTCTGGCTTTTTTATGGCTGTTTTGGAGCATTGGCTTCTTCCTTGCTGAGCAGCCTTTCAGGTCATATCGATATAGGACTTGTTTTACTGTGGATATACTGTATATATTGTCTACCTGTTTCCTCCAGCATCTTCACAAGGTCCTTTGCTGTTGTTCTGGGACTGATTTGCACTTTTCGCACCAAACTACGTTCATCTCTAGGAGACAGAATGCGTCTCCTTCCTGAGCGGTATGATGGCTGCGTGGTCCCATGGTGTTTATACTTGCGTACTATTGTTTGTACAGATGAAGGTGGTACCTTCAGGCATTTGGAAATTGCTCCCAAGGATGAACCAGACTTGTGGAGATCCACAAATTGTTTTTCTGAGGTCTTGGCTGATTTCTTTTGATTTTCCCATGATGTCAAGCAAAGATGCACTGAGTTTGAAGGTAGGCCTTAAAATACATCCACAGGTACACCTCCAATTCAGTACACCTCCTATCAGAAGCTAACTGGCTAATTGTCTAAAGGCTTGACATCATTTTCTGGAATTTTCCAAGCTGCTTAAAGGCACAGTTAACTTAGTGTATGTAAACTTCTGGCCCACTTGAATTGTGATATTGTCAATTAAACGTTAAACAATCTGTCTGTAAATAATTGTTGGAAAAATTACTCATGTCATGCACAAAGTAGATAAACGACTTAAACGACTTGCCAAAACTATAGTTTGCTAATATGAAATCTGTGAAAAAATTAATTTTAATTAGTTCAACCTAAGTGTATATAAACTTCTGACTTCAACTGTGTGTGTGTGTGTGTGTGTGTGTGTGTGTGTGTGTGTGTGTATATATATATATATATATATATATATAACTATAAGTAACATCATTTGGACTCTTTATACAGCATGGCAGGAAGACAAATAAATAATCTCATTCCATTTTCTGAGTTTTAACCCAAATTTCAAGATAACACCACTCATATAAATGACCTCCTGACATTAACGATCAACATTTTCTGAAGGTTGAGCATCTCCTTTCACTGACCATTTGTTCAACAGTAAATAATTACATTATTCTTTTTGTAGCTTGTTCGTGGAAAGTGCCAAAAGGAAATTCACTGCAGTAAGCATGGAGTAAAAGGCTAGTGGAGGTTTCTGTGGGAAAGAATGGCTTGTTTTTTCTACTCTTATCTAATTTTTCTCCTGCACCTACACTGTAGACACAGTTTGCAGCCGATCACAAAGCCATAGTCTTCATACATCACACGAGAGACAAAGAGCTCACCTACATATGCACACACACACACTCCTGCAGGGGATGTGAATTATTTAATACACTCCTGAACCTCACATTGAAGGTGTGTGGAAAGTGAGTTATAAATATGCACACCTTCATCTGACACTAGTAGAGATTTTTGAAATGGAGAAGTGGCCAAAGCTGAGGGCTCGTAACCGCAAGGTTGCCGGTTCAGGCCCCGCAAGGAGCAAATCATAAGCTATCACCATCGTACCCTTGAGCAAGGCACTTAACCCCGGGCTACTCCAGGGGAATGGTCTGTGTAATACTTGTACTGGAAATTGTTGGTTAAAATGGCCCAGTGTGAGACATTTCAAAATGGACAGGATAAAAGAAAATTCTTTAATTACTCACCATGTTTCAAACCCATACGCTGTTATTTTTTTCCATGGAACACAACAGCATAATTTTTTTACAAACTGTTACACAGATCTTGCCATACAACAGTAAACAGTGACCAGCGGCTATCAAGCTCCAAAAGGGACAGCATAAACCACCATAAAGTTTAGGGTCACTTACTCATTCTTTATTATTATTTTTTTCTTCTTCACATTTTAGAATAATAGTAAAGTCATCAAAACGATGGAATAACAGAATGGAACTATGGGAATTATTTTGTAACTAAAAATATCCCAAATAAATCAATATATATTTTGGCATCTTCAAAGAAGCCACCCTTTGCCTAGAATGTGCAGAAATGTACTCTTGGCATTTTCTCAGCCAACTTCTTGAGGTATTACCCTGGGATGCTTTTTAAACCCATCTATGGCTGGGCACTTATTGTCTGCTTTTCTTTATTATTCGGTCCAAGTCATCCAATAAAAAAAAAATAAAATAAAAAAAAAGTTTACATTTTTTTTTACTTTAGTTTTGTAATGAAATAAATTAATATGTTGGCACAATTGTTTTTTTGTCTACAAAACTAATTTCAAACATGTAAGCATATGCCTTCAGATCAAAAGATTTTTAAGATCATGAGAAACATTTCAGTCAAGTGACCCCAAACTTCTGGACAGCAGTGTATATGACGATACATATGACGATATGCACTGTATTCCAAATCTTCTAAAGCCATACTATGGGTTTTAGTGAGGAACAGACCTCAGCAAACACGCATCTATTGCTTCCAAATTTAAAAATGCAGCAACTACATCATTAATGTGTGTTTAGTAACTGAACATGATGCCCCATTTTTTAATTCTGGACCCTGAGTGACTATCACATTCACATATCAGTGAATAGTGACTTAAATTTCAGTCTATTCTTCACACACAAAACAATCATACAGCTTCAGAAGAACTGAAATATAGCGCACAAGTGATATGGAATACTTTTATGATACATTTATGGTGCATTTTGTGTTGTCCTTTTTGGAGCTTGAGCAACTGGTTCAAAAGAACTGTCATTGTATGGAAAGAGCTGCTTTTGATTCTTCATAAATTCTTCTTTTGTCTTCCACAGTAACAATAACAGCATATGGATTTAAAGCATCATGAGAGTGGGTAAATTATTACAGAATTGTCATTATTGGGCTGGACTATCCTTTTAACATTACATCAGTGGTTAGTACATTACTAACCACTAATCACAGAAAAGAATGCACTTAGTGTTCCAAAAATCTTACATAAGAAATTTTTAAAATGTCAAGGTACTGCATTCATTCATCAAGGACTTCACATCAAGTTGCTACTTAATTTTATAGATCAGTTACTGATGTGTACCCTACTTATTAAAATGCTACTATTCCAAATTTCACCATCTCACAATGATCATACTGATGTCTTCACTGAGGGTATTATTTTATCATATCCTGTACTTAGACACATAAGACCCCACCCCACATCAAGTTCTATGGATAGGTGAGTCAGAGAAGTGATGTACTTGTTATAATTATGAGAATTCGAGTTAATGATGTCATTGTAATGGGACCATGCATGGGCCGTCCTGTGACTCACCATGGCAGCAGCATTCTGGCTGGCTTGATGCTGTGCCGCCTTTATCCGGGCCTGTAGGTGAGCAGGAGGGTGAAAGTACTTGCACTTGTCACGGGTGCAACGGCCCTTGATGTAATCCATGCAAACAATGACGGAGTTCTCGCTGCCGTCCACCATGGCGGCTTCAATGGGGTGGGCATAGCGACAGTCATTCTCCCCGCGTGTGCAATTTCCTCGCTGGAACTCCCGACACACCTAAGAGCAGGATAGCAGAGAACAGGCATTTAATTTACACTCCTTTTGTACTTCACAGAAGAAAGAAAGTCATACAGAAACAACATGAGTGTGAGTAAATGACGTCTGAATTTTAATTTTAAAGGAATAGTTCACCCAAAAATGAAAATTCTCTCATCATTTACTCACCCTCATGCTATCCCAGATGTGTATGACTTTCTTTCTTCTGTTGAACACAAACAAAGATTTTTAGAAGAATATCTCAGCTCTGTTGGTCCATACAATGCAAGGGAATGGTGACCAGAACTTTGAAGCTCCAAAAAGCACATAAAGGCAGCATAAAATAATCCATACTTTTATATGGTGTTTGTTAAATCTATGTCTTCAGGAGCAACCCAATTGATTTTGGGTGAGAACAGACTTAAATATAATTCCTTTTTCACAATAAATTCTCCTCCCTGCCCAGTATGTGGCGATACGCACAAAAACAAAAGATTGTGAAAGTGGAGATTTATAGTAAAATATAATAAAAAACCATACTTTATGATCTGTTTATCACCCACACCTATCATATAGTTTCTGAAGACGTGGATTTAACCACTGGAGTCTTATGGATTACTTTTATGCTGCATTTACATCCTTTTTGGAGCTTCAAAGTTCTGGTCACCATTCACTTGCATTGTGAGGACCTACAGAGATGAGATATTCTTCTAAAAATCTTTGTTTATTTCTGCTAAAGAAAGAAAGTCATACACATCTGGGTGGCATGAGGGTAAGTAAATGAGAGAATTTTCATTTATGAGTGGACTATCCCTTTAAGGTAAGTTTTTTTTTTTTTTTTTAGATCTCTAACGCAAGTATAAGGAAAAGTAATAGTGAATCTTGCCAACAAGAGCGAGTTTTTCACTGTTTAACACCTCAAGCTTGTCTGTGCGAACATGTTTCTGCGTTGAGTTTCCGTTGCCCATGGCGATACCGGTGGGACTCCCTGGAACCAGCACGGGGGCGCTGGGCAGAAGCTCGGGCATGAGGCTGATGCCTGGACTCATGTGACTCAGGTACGGACTGAACGCCATGCTCGGACTGTTGGCCAAGGAATGAGTTACTGGGAAAGAGGTCTGAATTAAAGAAACAGACAGAAGAACAAAAGGGGGCAATAAACCAAAGTTTCAAAGCCAACAGAAACAGTGATGATCCAAAGGTTATTGAGCTGTTTAGTCATGAAGTACATTTTTAGGCCAAAACAAATAGCTTAAATTTGGTTTGGTTCCCTCAGGAATTTCCAACTGGTTTAAAAAAAAGTTGTTTTCGATTTATGAGTAAAATAAGGTCTGTGGTTAACATTATTTAAGGAGACTTTAACATTTTGTTTTATATCATAATCTGCACAGTCAGACCTTATACATTAATTTTTGATGACATGCTTTACCCTTTAAAACATAAGTTAAGTTATTACAAGGACTACAATGGTTGTCTGATTCGTCAAGCTCGCAACCTTGTGTCCGTTGAAGTCCTTATTGAGCAACTTAAGTTTTTAAAGAAATCAGCAGTCTAAAAATTCACATTTGAGGTAATTGTGTGTGTAATTTATGCTGTAAAACAAAGCGTGAAATTCTCATCAAGTAATATTAAACACTCATAAATCAGAACCCATTAAAAATTCGGAATACTCAAAAATGCGAATATTTTTCCAGGTTTTTAGGAGTTCAAACAAAAAAGCTCTGATTATGTGCTCTCACTATGGGCTGCAGCTGAGCTCCAGGCAGCATGAACTGCATCTGCTGGGCCAGCATAGCGGCTGCAGTCTTCTGCTGGATCAGGTTGTTCCTGCCATTTATCTCCAGCTGCGTCTTCAGATGAGGTGGAGGATGCAGGTACTTGCAGTTATCACGTGCACAGCGGCCCTTAGAGAGGTTGAAGAGGGAGACAGAGAGAGAGGAGATGAAATGCACTGAATCTCAGCTACTAAAGTCTGAGATTGCATGACCGTGAGATAAGGGTTCCATGATTGAGGGGATAAATTATATTGGAATCCCTAGATATTTGGCTGCAGTGATTCCAACTTGCTACTACAATAGTAAGTTCCCAAACATATTAAATGAAAAGAAAATGGCATAATCTCAAGAGTGCTAAAAATCTTTACGCAAAGGTCTGAATATTAAATGATTAAAAGAAATGGCCCTATGTAGAGTGACAAACCGAAAAAAAAAAAATCATTGCTTTTCCACAGCTTTTCAACATTCTGTTCATCTGTGAAGCTGACAGAAACATTAGTGTTACAGAGCCCTTGTGACTCGTTTTACATGCTCATTCTGTGTCAGACTTATATCTTGATTGCAGTGCTTGTCATCCAGCTGTCCGAGCAACTGTTGAGCGCAAAGCAACAGGCACGGTTAAATACACACACCTTACAATCATGAGCAGGTCGATTAGCAGAGAGACAAACTGTAATGTCATTCATTCTGCAGTGCGAAAGGCACCACAATAACGCTGCAGAGAGAGAGAGAGATCACGCTCCCTCGTTCCTACAGTCACATACCTTGCAGACAGTCTTTGGATGAACCTGGTCTCTTTCACTAGATTCCATTTTTTTTTTTTACATTATTATCTAGTTCTAACAACAGTTATAAGGGTTTGTTCACACAAAAAATGGAAATTCTGTCATCATTTACTCAGCCTTATGTTGTTTCAAACCTGTATGATTTTCTTTCACTGGGGATGGGAATCATAATTTTACGATTCCAGTTCCGATTCGGACTCCAGTTTCTTAGTGTCTCAATTAAAGATTCTTACATTTGTGGAAGAAATGTTTGGAAATAAGAAATGCAATTCTTATTGCATTTACTTTCCTCGGCAGCCTCTTGCCAAATGATGGAATCATTTCAGATATCATCAGAGCAGAGAGACTTTTGAATGACTTTTTACAAGCATTTTAGAGTCATTAATTTTGTATAAAATTCCACTGATTACAATAAAACTTGTAATGTGTCGGCCTATATTTAACTACACATTGTCATATGAACAACCAGTCAGTAACTGCACTTCCTGATTTAAAAGGCAGGAGCCTTTAGTACAACATTAGATACTGTAACACGGTAACAGTTCTTGGTTAATTTCAAGCTGGACATGATGGAAGTCGGATTCACCAAAAACAACAGGCCCCGCAAAGGGCTGGGTATTGATACAGATTACCTGATTCGATTTCGGTATACAAGGTCTCGATTAGATTCAGATTCGATGCGATTCAATATCAATTCATATGGGCATATTTCTGTTAATGTCCATTTTGCTTACATATGAAATATTTTTCAAAAAACTTTTGAAATATTTTAAAATTCAGTGTATTCCATCAAAAAATGTCTTGAAATTGCATACATTTTTGTTGCATGTTTCTCATTTACATGTATAATTTGTACTATTTAAAGGTACAGTTGAAGTCAAAAGTTTACATACACTTAGGTTGAAGTCATTAAAACTAATTTTTTAACCACTCCACAGATTTCATATTAGCAAACTGTAGTTTTGGCTAGTCGTTTAGGACATCTACTTTCATGCTGTGTTTCACACTGTAGATTCAAAAGAATCAGCCCATTACAGTCATTCATTTGGAAACCGTATTGCTCTGGTTATGCTGTGTTTTGCGCTGTAGATTTGAAAGAACGGGCTCATTAGAGTTTGAGAATTGGACCACACTGGTCACCCTGTGTTTTGCGCTATAGATTCAGTATAGGGTGGTGGCACTGAACTGCCCTGCAGGAAACACTGTCAGAGTATTGTAGTATGGTATTTCAGTCAGCATTAGCGAAAAAATGCAGGTGTAAAAACTGTGAACCGAAAGCCATAATCACATAGTTCCGGTATTTCTTTTAAAAATGGAACCGGTTCTGAATAAGAAGCAGTTCTCGGTTCCCAACCCTATCTTTCACAAAAGGAGATGTTTAGCAGGATGTGCACACCACTCTTTCCTATTAAATGAAAGTAAATAGTAACAAGGGGCTGTCAATGTCTCCAAAAATGACATTAAAGTATGGTGAAAGTACCATAACAATAATCCATTTTATAGTCTTTGGTGCTTTTTGTCATTTTGCCGTTTACCATTCACTTTCATTGTGTGGAAAAGGCCAACATTCTGCAAAACATCTCTTTTTGTTCCATGGAAGAAAACAATAATCCCTCACAGGTTTAAAATTACATGAGGGTGAATAAATCATGACAGAATTTAAATTTCTAGGTGAACTGTTCCTGTAAAATAAATCACCGTAAATGGCTAAATTCAGGCTTTGCCGAAAGACATTCGATAAAATAATTATTATATAGGTTTTTACTGCCTGTGAAATACACTTGACTGCCCATAAAAGATCATGGTTTTCCTTTAATGTATTCTTGAGGGAGGAAGGCATAAAACACATCTTAATCCACAACATTGCTCTTGTTGACGTCATCTTCCTGTACGCCTGAAAAGTCAGCAGGCACGCAAAGGCATAATAACTTGAAATGCTTTTAAATACTCTAATTCTCTGTTATTTTGCATCCCTGGCAAGAGACTACATTTTCACTTATGTCATCACAGCTCCTAACAGGGTGTTGGGGCACACAAACCGAGCAAAGCCGCTTAGCATGGAATACACTGCCCCAACAGAATGGAATCTGAATGGAATCCTGACACAAAACCAATGGAAGCCAAATGGAATTTGTGAAAATTATGGGATGTGTGGAATGTTTACAGATCAGATGGAATGTAAAAGTGTCATTCCATATAAATGAGATTTTTAACTGTCCAGCAGCTAAAGCAAATTAAACATGTGTTTACATACGTGCACCTTTCTCCTCTGTACAAGCAGAACAAGGATCTGTATCCAATGAGATCAGAGGTAAGCCAGACTTGAGAGACAGAATTTTTTTCTCTCTGACTCCATGTGGCGACATACAGTATATATGATATTATTTGCATTAAGCCCCTAAAACACATGTATCACTATTATTATGAGAGGTAGCATTTCACATAAAGACTACAGCTGCATCCGAAAGCTGCCTTGCTGCCTCACTGCCTAGTCAATGACTTCATAGGCAGCGATTTGCATATGAAGGCACCTTGAAAGGACGCTGGTTTTAGACAGTCCTCCAAGACACCATAAAGTTAAGTCTAATGATCTAAAACAAATTCAAGTGAGCTTTAGACATAACCAAGCAAATATTTAGGAACTACAATGCTTTTTCTTTAGTAATGGAGTCATAAGATTAAAAAAAAAAAAAAAAAAAAAAATCTGCTTTTAAACACCCTTGCAGAAAAACATGTTTATTCTTTTACCTAACCACCGTACCACAAGAATTTTGGGATAACAAAGGCAGCGAAGGCTGGATAAATGCTGCCTACAAAACCTGACCAGATGACAACATCTCAGTAGTCAGCATGTGACGCAAATATTGGATTCGGGTGTGCCTTGATGTCTTCCTACCTCCGTATACAGCCTCAGAAGGCAGCATTTTTCAGCTTTCAGATGCAGCCACAATGATTCTGAGAGCGACTCAAAGAACTCTGCAAAATATGCAAGAAAACAGCCAAAAAATGTTTATTGTTATAGTGAAAAAATTCGATTTTTAAATAAAATAATGAAGAAATCTGAACTGAATGGAATCCCGACCCAATGAAATTTGTGGGGGGTTAAGAGTTAATAGTCTCATATAAATGAGATGTTTAGCTGTCCACTAGCTACAGTGACTGAAACACTTGTCTGTGTCTTCAGTAGACTCTGGCCAGCTTTAAACAGTGAAGAAGTCCTAACAAAATCCGAAGCAAGAGAGCGTGGGGGTGTCTCTTTGCTGGCCAGTATGATTAGGTGCACTTAATGGAGATGAAAGTGGGTGTCTGGAGTGTCAGCGTGCAGGGACAGCGTGATCGATGTGTGCTGTGGTGACGAGGATTGGAGATGTTCCACCGTCATACTGCACATTCAATGCAACTCCCACACATGCAGCTTCAACCTAATGCAACCAAGTAGATCTATAATATTTGGAGACAGCTGGCACTCTTATTCATCTAAATGGCAGTTGCTCAGCTGGTGCATGCTTTTTGCCCTCATAATCTACCAGCAGGGGCAAACCGGGCCAGGCTAATCAGCCAAACCTTGACCCCTTGTTTGTCTCCATAAAACCTTCACAGGCAAAACACACACATGAGGGGAGATACATTGCTACGGCTATGTGCAACATTGTTAATTGTGTGCCTACATGCTTGTATGTCTCTCTCCCACACTGCCACTGAAAGCAGTTGCATCAGCGGTGTGTGTTGTGGCAGTGTGTGTGTGTAATGAGCAGGCCATCTCAGAGGAGCAGACAGGTGATCCTGCCAAAGCATACATGAGAACAAGCCTCAGAGCCAAGCTTTAACATTCTGGAAGACACAAAGAACACGCCGCTAATTTAAACAGCACACAGGGGTACAGAAAACACAGGCCGTCACCAGAGAGAGATGAGGGAAATGTGCTGAGGGCTCTACAGAAAAGAAGGAGAGATGAAAAGCTGTAAGTCATGTCATGTAGGATGGACTAGGTCAGGGACCTCCTCTTCGTAGTCATGGTAACACCCGGCAATCGTGAGTAAGTTTTGCCTCATACTGTCTCCTCACTACTGATTCGCCGGAGAGGAAGAAAGGGAGAGGGAAGATGAAAATGAAAGAGAGACAGAGAAAAAAAATAATATTCACTGATATAAATCTGGATCTGATAAAATAAACATTTTCATATTTGTGATTTTCTTTCTTTTTCCAAATTATATTTCTAAATGCCCTTTTTTTTTAGTTTTGTCCCTGAAGTCAATTTATGTTTGTTAAGGTTTGTTGCATGAAAAAATATTGAAAACGTAGACTGATGTAAAAATGTGGAGGAATGCAAAAAACGTATGCGGTGTGAACAACACCTAGGACATCTATATGTAAATTACTTTGTTCTGATGGGGGGGGGGGGGGGGATTCATATTTAACCCCAAATCAATAATGAAAAACTGGGGGTTAAAAGCGCGGGGTTCTCCGTGCACTGAGCGGATAGAGCGAAAGACCTCTCAGGTAAAAGCAGAGGTGGTGGTGTATGTTTTATGATCAACAAATCCTGGTGTGATCAGAGGAACGTACATTCTATCAAGTTTTTCTGCTCTCCTGATCTGGAATTTCTCATGCTTCTGTGTCGGCCATTCTGGCTACCAAGGGAATTCACAGCGGTCATTATCACAGCTGTGAATATCCCACCACAGACCGGGCACTCAAGGAACTGTATGGGAGTATAAGTGAGCAGGAAACCGTGTTCATTGTGACCGGGGACTTTAACAAAGACAACCTCAAGTCAATAGCACCGAAATACCACCAATACATCAGTTTCAACACACGAGGGGACTTGGTTTTGGACCATTGCTACTCTCCCTTCCGGGATGGCTACAAATCCCTCCCCCGCCCACCATTTGGCAAATCGGACCACTCTTCCGTTCTGCTTCTGCCCGCTTACAGGCAGAAACTGAAACAGGAAGCACCCACCCTCAGAATGATCCAGTGTTGGTCGGACCAATCACATTCTGTGCTACAAGACTGTTTTGATCACATGGACTGGGAGATGTTCCGGTCCGCCTCTGATGACGACATCGAGGTATACGCTGATAGCGTAACGTGTTTCATCAGTAAGTGCATAGAGGACATTGTCCTGACCAAAACGATACGGATCTACCCTAACCAGAAACCGTGGATTAATAGCAATGTTCGTGCGGCACTTAATGCATGGAGCTCCGCTTTTAATTCCGGGAACGCGGAGGAGCATAAACAAGCCAGTTATGCCCCCACAAAACTATCAGAGCAGCCAAATGCCAGTACAGGGACAAGATTGAAGGACAGTTCAACACCACCAACTCTAGAAGCACGTGGCAGGGAATTAATATCATCACAGACTTCAAAAGGGAATAAAAACTCTGCCGTGAACACCGCTGCCTCTCTGCCGGATGAGCTAAATACTTTTTATGCTCGTTTCGAGGGAAATAACACCGCCCTCATGGAGAGAGCTCCCGCAGCCGAAGCTACAGAGGGTGAATATCAGTAAAGCCGCAGGTCCAGACGGCATTCCGGGCCACGTCATTAGAGCGTGTGCGAACCAACTGGCTAGTGTTTTTACAGACATTTTCAACCTTTCCCTCTCCTTGTCTGTGGTTCCCACATGCTTTAAAACATCCACCATTGTGCCTGTAACAAAGCAATCCCAAATCATTTGCTTAAATGACTGGTGTCCTGTTGCTCTGACCCCCATCATCAGCAAATGCTTTGAGAGACTAATCAGAGATTACATCTACTCTGTGCTGCCTCCCTCACCAGACTCACTGCAGTTTGCATACCACAACAACCACTCCACCGATGATGCCATTGCATCTACACTACACACTGCTCTCTCCCACCTGGAAAAAAGGAACACTTATGTGAGAATGCTGTTTGTAGACTACAGCTCAGCATTCAACACCATAGGTTGATGAGGAACTCCAGGTTTAAACAGCTCGATGTGCAGCTTGATCCTGGACTTCCTGTCAAGCAGACACCAGGTGGTTAGAATGGGCAGCAACATCTCCTCATCACTGACCTTCAACACTCAGCCCACTCCTGTATTCCCTGTACACACATGACAGTGTGGCAACACATAGCTCCAATGCCATCATTAAGTTTGCTGATGATACAACGGTGGTAGGTCTGATCACTGACAATTATGAATTAGCCTACAGAGAGGAAGTGCACACTCTGACATGCTGGTGTCAGGAGCACAACGTCAGTAAGACCAAGGAGCTTGTGGTGGACTTCAGGAGAAAAGACAGAGAACACAGTCCCATCACCATCAATGGAGCACCAGTGGAGAGAGTCAGCAGCTTCAAGTTCCTCGGTGTCCACAAAAGCAGTCCACTCACATGGTCCGTCCACACTGAGGCCATTGTAAAGAAGGCTCACCAGCGCCTCTTTTTCCTGAGACGGCTGAGGAAGTTTGGAATGAACCACCACATACTCACACGGTTCTACACCAGCACTGTAGAGAGCATCTTGGCTGGCTGCATCACTGCCTGGTACGGCAACAGCACCGCCCTCAACCGCAAAGCCCTGCAAAGGGTGGTGCAAACTGCCAGACACATCATCAGAGGTAAGTTTCCCTCCCTCCAGGACATATATACCAGGCAGTGTGTGAAAAAAACTCGGAGGATCATCAGAGACTCCAGCCACCCGAGCCATGGGCTGCTCTCACTGCTACCATCAGGCAGGCGGTATCGTAGCATCAGGACCCGCACCAGTCGACTCCATGACAGATTCTTCACCCAAGCAATCAGAATTTTGAACTCTTGATCTCTCACGATCAATATACATCAGCACTGCACTTTATTAATCTCAAAATCTTATATCTCACACTGGACTATTATAAATATATTCTCTCCTAACAACACACTGGCAACTGACTATCAACCAACAGCCTGAATGTCAATACAGCACAATACAACCTACTGTATATTTGATATATTCTATTTGAATTGTATACTGTGTATTCTATATTGTGTGTATGTGTATTCTATACTGTACATTGTATATTATTATTTGTATATTGTGTTGTGTAATTATGTGTATATTAGATATGTAAATTGTGTTGTGTAAATCTGATGTTTATTGTAAACTGGTATATGTCTCATCACTGTCATGACTGCTATGTTGCTCGGAACTGCACCCTAAGCTTTCACCCAATGTTGCACTTGTGTATATGGTTGTGTGACAATAAAGTGATTTGATTTGATAACTCACCACGAAAAGCACATGCAGAAAAACACGTCTCATCCTACGTTTTGGTGATAGTTAAGATTTGGTGTGCTTCTGTTGTAATTAAAATGCACCTTACATAGTCTGAAAAACACTTAATTTCTATCACAAGTCCCATCTGGGCTTGATTTGTACATCAAATAATAACACTAAGAGCTCCTTTCTCCATCATTTTATCTAGCGTGTTACGACATTACCGCCCATAGAATGTCTATGGGACTGCCGCGTTATGCTATTTTATGCTAAGATTGCAGGCTCCTGAGAAGGGCTCGGGCGCTGTTGTGTTTGTGGTGTGTGGGTCAGTGTAATGACTCTGGGTGGACACAATACAAAGGTTCCACTATTCACACGTGTTTATGCCGTATTAACAGTAAATGCATTAATAACGATTAAGAAAAATTAATGCATTAAACTTTAATTAAATGCATGCATTAATGCATTAATTCTGACAGCTCTAATCTAAACCTTTTATCACTGACAATGTTAATCCTTATTTTTATCTTCACTTCAATGCATATTTTGATTAGATAATAGTGTTCTATATTGAAAAAAATAAATAAATAATAAATAAAAAAACACCACATACATCATTTCTCCAACATCATATCTTTTGAATAATAAAAAAACCTTATTTCTCATTAAACCTCATCTGATGCTACCACCCCTGGAGTTCGCTAGGGAGGGTAGAGTCACATGGGGTAACCTCATGATCGCTATAATGTGGTTCATTCTTGGTGGGGCGCATGGTGAGTTGAGCATGGATGCCGCGGTGGATGGCGTGAAGCCTCCACATGCGCTATGTCTCCGTGGTAACGTGCTCAAGCCACGTAATAAGATGCGTGGGTTGACGGTCTTAGACGCGGAGGCAGCTGGGATTCGTCCTCCGAAACCCGGATTGAGGGGAATCACTACGTGACCACAAGGACTTAAAAGCACATTGGGAATTAGGCATTCCAAATTGGGAGAAAATATATATATATATATATACTGTATACACACAAAAACCCTCATCTGGTGAGTGTATAGGCTATAAAAGGCTTAATTTGGTAAATACTTAAATATAGAGCATCGTAACAGGGCCCAGTGTTCGTCATTTCAAAATAAGGGTCCCGTTTACTAAATTTGGATTCTTGTAGCCTCTATTTCTGTACCTGTCAGAGTAAGGGAAGACTACTTTTTGTTGTTGTTGTTGTATTAAACTATCGGCCGAATAATTGGTTATCTGCCATTTCCGCCACCTTAGTTATTGTTATTGGCAAAACCACTATCGGTTGACCTCTAGTCACAATGACCACATTTACTGACAAAATACAATGTCATAAATACTTTTTTTTTTTTTTTTTTGCATTGCGGTAATGACAATTAGTGGGTAAAATGTGCATAACTGTCAAAAAATAATGTCACAGTGTATAAATGGTCCAAAAATAGGCTTAATTTTCATTGTGTAAAATGTCATTTCTTAAAAAAAGAAAATCCTGTTTTTCAGTATATGCACCCATTACATGTACTTCCTGGAACAGTCTTTCACAGTCTCCAGAACTTACTTCAGAAAAAATAAGATTTCAATTTATGTTCATGTGATAAAGAAGCCAATGACAATTGAAGTACTTACTGGTTTAGTTTAGCAGACAAAGGACTTTGCAAGCACCAGTGCTACATCAATACCTGAATCACATTTACATAGCCTAGCTGACTGCCTAAATTCATCCATCTCTGGTAGGTTTTCAAGCAAACCAAATAGGATTAATGGTCAATGAATAAAAAGCAAAAGCTTGTGCATCAGGGGCTGGTAGAATGAAGGACACTGTAACAGCCATTAGGGGATGTCGATAAATTAGCAGAGAGGTGGAGGCATGGAGAGTAGAGACAGGAATGGGGGGGATGATATTGGCTCTGGAAATAAATGTTGGAGCCATTTTAACATGTCTAATATTTATTGATAAAGAAAATCGATGATAATGTTGGCATCAGACTGCACTGAAAACATTTTACACAATTAAATCCAACAAGATTTGTACATCTTCTGTGCAAAACTCGCCACCACAGTGCTGTAGGTGGTTGCCAGGACATTGCTTTGCAGTTGATAAGGAGTTCTTGTTGTTTTTAGCACATTATTATACGGTTGCTACAGTATTTTAGGTCATTGCTTACTTACCTAAAACAAAAGAGCCCACCTCAAATCTATAAATATGCATCCTTCAATTTAAGTCTATGGGATTTTTTTTTACCTGTTTTATTGCCTGTCATGCACAAATCTTAAGTCCGATCACTTACAAAAGTAAAAGGACACCTCTCCTCAAAAAGCTGGATGATTTGAGGTATTACTTATATTTGTAACACAAGCTCTGCGGGACAAGTTACGTGCTGAAGTTTAAAATTTGGGATTAGAGGTTTGTTTAAATCCCTAACCCTAAATATGAGCAATAGTTATAGAAATGCTTGCCTTAGCAAACATCACTAAAAACATCAAGAAGGACTAAACTCTTAAAAGGAAATACCTTCATCTCTCTCCCTCATTTATTTTATCAAGTTCTTCTCTCCCTCTTTCAGTCATAACAGCAATCTGACCCTGAGATTTTAGATAGTAATGGCTGGCTGCTTTTCTGTGCTGATAAAAACAATCAAACAATTTGACGAGTGACTGATCTACACAGACCATTGCTTACAACTGTACCACTGTTCAGAGGGATTACTGCATCCAGTCGACTGGTTGCCGGTGCTATTGATAGGGCTCATGTAAGCTTTCTCTCTCCTCCTCCTGAGCTCCATGCTGCACAGAGCCAAAAAAAAAAAAATGGCTAAATAATATATTCTAGCTCAATAAAAGAGGAGACAGCTGCTGCACTCAGACAGAGATGGCCTTTTTTGTGTCTTTCGCTGCACATAAACACATACAAAGACGCATACAAACATGTCTGTTGTGCTCATGGCACAATTCTCAGTGCCTAATGTATTACTGAACAACAGGTTTAGATCAGCAGTTTCCTGAAATAAAGATTGAAAAAGTAAAATAAAATAAAAAGGTATAACACAACATTTGAGCATCTAATCTATAAATACTGAAAAAAGAATGCTGTGCCTCTATTATACACTGATCACACTTACAAATAAAAGCATTATAGACCCACTATTAAAGTACCAAAATGTACTATAGTATTACTTTTTGAACATGATATGACAATATAAGCTAATTTTTAACATAACCTTTATAATACCATGGTATGAATATGGTAAACACTGAGAATCAGAACAGGCCAGGGTTAGATTGTTCTTTGACTTACCAGTTGCTGACATTGGACAGACTTTAAATAAAGAATAAGAAATACAATATACCATGGTATGGGGTGGGGGGAAAATATTGATATTTCAAAGTATTGCAATATTTTACCTCACGATACTGTATCGATATATTCATGGCAGGAATCAATATTTTAGCTAAATTTTTCACATTCATATTTATGGAAAAAGATAATCTCACAGAAACTCAGAGCAAATGTGTGAAAAGGCTATATGTACTGAGGCATTTGGCCAAAACACACACTTGATTATTTCTATTTGACCCATATCCAAACAAGCTAAGAATATAATTGTGTAAAACAAAAGCAAAAGATGTGTGCAAAAGATTGCAAAATATCACAATGTTTAATTACAATACACTAAACGCAAATAATCACAATATTATATCATGACCTACTGTATATACACTTAATAAGCACATTATTAGGAACACCTGTACACCTACTTATTCATGTGATTATCTAATCAGTCAATCGTGTGGCAGCAGTGAAATGCATAAAATCATACAGATACAGTTCAGGAGCTTTAGTTAATTTCCAGACTGGTTCGAGCTGACTAAAAGGCTACGGTAACTCAGATACTGTACATTTGTAGTGAGCAGAATAGCATCTCAGAATGCACAACACGTCGAACCTTGAGGTGAATGGGCTACAACAGCAGAAGACCACATCAGGCACTTTATTAGGACCATAGTGTTCCTAATAAAGTGCTAAGTGAGTGTATATTGATATATTAAAAGGGCTGTGAATCGATAATAAAAAATAAATAAAAAAACCTAGTTAAATCGCACCGTTTTCTGTGATTAATTGCGATTAATCATGGTTCGTTAAAAGAAAACAATCTAATATAATCAAAATTATATTTACTTTAAACTTTGTCTCAAAGAACTTGCAAAAAAGTAGTTATTCATCATTTAAATACAGTGCATTCATAAAGTACTCAGACCCCTTCATTTTTTTCATGTTTTATGTTGCAGCCTTATGCTAAAATGCTTATATATATATATATATTATTATTTTATTTATTTTTTTCAATCTACACTCCATACCCCATAATGATAAACCAAAAACCAGACTTTTGATAACTTTGCAAATGTATTAAAAAGAAAAAACAGAAATATCACATTGACGTAAGTGTTCAGACCTTTTGCTATGACACTTGAAATGTAGCTCAGGTACATTCCATTTCTCTGGATCATCTTTGAGATGTTTCTACACTTTGATTGGAGTCCACCTGTGGCAAATTCAATTGATTGGACATGATTTGGAAAGGGACACACCTGTCTATATAAAGTATCACAGCTGAAATGCATATCAGAGCAAAAACAAGCCATGAGGTCAAAGGAACTGCCTGCAGAGCTCAAAGACCGGATTGTGTCGAGGCACAGATATGGGGAAGGCTAAAAAATAAATTAAAAAAAAAAAACATTCGGCTGCACTGAAGGTTCCCAAGAGCACAGTGAGAAACAAGACTCAGACTGTGAGAAACAAGATTCTCTGGTCTGATGAAATGAAGATTGAACTGTTTGGCCTCAATTTCAAGCATCATGTCAGGAGGAAATCAGGCACCACTCATCACCTGTGCTATAACATCCCAACGGAGAAGCATGGTGGTGGTAGTATCGTGCTGTGGGGTGTTTTTCAGTGGCAGGGACTGGGGGACTGGTCAGGGTTGCAGGAAAGCTGAACACAGCAAAATACAGAGATATCCTTAATGAAAACCTGGTCCAGAGCACTCAGGACCTCAGACTGGGCCGAAGGTTCACATTCCAACAGGACAATGATCCTAAGCACATAGCCAAGACAAAGCAAGAGTGGCTTAGGCACAACTCTGTGTGAATGTCCTTGATTGGCCCAGCCAGACTTCAACCCAATCAAACATCTCTGGAGAGACCCGAAAATGGCTGTCCACCGATGGTCCCCACCCATCCTGACAGAGCTTGAGAGGATCTGCAGAGAAGAATGGCAGAAAATCCCCAAATCCAGGTGTGCAAAGCTTGTCGCATCATAACCAGAAAGACTTGAGGCTGTAATCGCTGCCAAAGGTGTTTTAACTAAGTACTGAGTTAAGGGTCTGAATACTTATGTCAATGCGATATTTCAGTTTTTTCTTTTTAATAAAGTTGCGAAGTTATCAAAAACTGTTTTTTGCTTTGTCATTATTGGGTATGGAATGTAGATTGATGTGAAAAATAAAATATTTAAAGCATTTTAACATATGGCTGCAACATAACAAAATGTGAAAAAAATGGGGGGCTGAATACTTTCTGAATGCACTGTATGTACATGTTTAAATGTTCTTTTTTGAGAATAGAGTTAATTAGACATATTTTTACATGTTTAAATCCTTGTTAAATGTTTGTTTACATGCCATAAAATCAATGGACAAGCTGTAATTAAGTAAGGCAAATCTTCTGCCGTTTTCCAGTAGACTTTTTTAATAATGGGATCAAATGGGCAGATTAAATTTATATCAAGCTTTATTGGCAAGATAAACATAAGTGCACATTGTCAATGCATTATTAGACACTATACATACAGATACAAAACAAATAAAATGGGAGTTTAATTTGCTGAAGTTTAAAATATCTAAAGTCTCTATCGTGCACACACTGGATCTCTCTCCCGCAGTTTCATTTTTTAAACTGGTTTAGATGACAGTTTTTGCGAGATGCGAAGAGAAAGAGCAGCTTGCCCATATCTTTCCCACACATGGCTCACCACTTGCTTGAGAAGTCTCCATTCTCCATAGAGTAAATCCGTTCTTTTGTTTATTATGCCTAGAATATGCGTCGGGCATAATAAATAAGCATGCACTGCTCCACACAATCAGTTTCTGTGCTGGGATGTGCAGTCGAGTCGAGCATGTACCTCCTGGAAATTAATAAATGCCAATTTTAGCCACAAAAAGTGGGGAAGGGGGGGAAATGGATACTGAATTAATTGCACTCATAAAAAAAAAAAAATAAAAAAAAATTACCGCAACTATACAATCAACTATTCATCTGAGAAATCAAGCACTACATTTCCCAACCCTAGTATATCATAATACAGCCATGTTCATGCTGATTCCCACACCTAGTAGCATTGTTATACCATGGTATTCTTTAAATATCTAAAAGTACCATGTAAATACTTGAGTATATGAACATAGTGATGATCATACATTGCCATGGAAAAGTATCATGATATTACATCTAATACCATCCCTATACTATGGTACCTCCAGAGTGCTTTTTTGTAATCGACAAAGCTATGATGAGAGGCTGCAGTGTTTTAGGCTGACACAAACACACACTCAAAAGCTGATTTCAGGATGTCAGCAGGAGAGAGATCCCTACACAGCAAAATAGCCTGGAGGTGTTAGCCATGAGGAAAAGACCCAAGAGTATGTGTGTATTTATCAGATTCTGTACTTAAACATCACATAAACCACTAATGGATAATTTACCACACTTAGTGCAATATTAACAAATAATTGTTTTACTGGTGTAGTGTCTGTGTGCACATGTGCTTGCAAAGCATCTGGGTTACCTTAAGTGAGTCGAAACAGGCGATGACGCGGCCGTTCTCCACGTGGCAGGTGCGAGAGGGGTGAGCAAACTTGCACTCTGTGTCCGAACGAGAGCAGGTTCCTCGCTGGAACTCTCTGCACACCTCCAGCGTCAGCCACTTGGTGTCGCGGCCCATGGTCACATTGACGGCCATGGTGGTCCCTCGGTGAGCGGAGGGCTGGGGTGGGGCAGCCAGGCGTGAGAAAGCACAAAAGCTGCAAAAAATGAGCACAGCAGCCAGGAGGGGGGGATCCTAAGATTAACTGTCCAGAAATAAGCTAGCTCTCTTACGGACAGGAAGGGGACATAGTCTGCTGATCAGCCAATGGGCTCAGAGGAGCTGCATACAATCACAAAATTATGATGAAGTCAGATAAAAGTCAGTTATACGTGCTAAGAATCAGAGTTTCGAAGTGGGGTAGGTCACTGTGACATGCTGCGGTGCATCTTCGGGCTGCTGTCCAGGAAAGCAAGGCATTAAAACTGGAGCAGAGCGGCACTTTTTATTTGTCTGCAGTGGTCGTCCCACTGTCTAGACTCACCCACCTGAGCTCTAGGTTTAAAATAACCCTCTTGCATTGATATAAAACAGACTTTCTCTAATTTTAGGCTTCCCAAACCCCCTGCCCTGTTGCCATAGCCACAGCAGTCTCTAAAGATACTCGCATGTCTGGGCCGTAAAGGATGGAGAGAATGCAGACAATTAGAGAGGTGAATACAAAGAGGAAACTAATGGACTGGTGTCCTTGTATTAAAAGGTGAAATGGCAAGCAGGCGAGACTGGAATCGAGGAACAGGTAAATGGGCTGATTGACTGTCAGGGTGAAATATAGCCCGAGCCAAGGCCAAGCACATACACGCTCTTATGTCAGCGGAGAAGAGAGCGATCCAAAACGGAGACCAGCGGACACAGAGATGGGCTGCTGCAGCATCCAGACGAGGCACTTTGTGGTGATGCAAATCTTCTTTTACTTGAATCGTTTTCTCATCCCTCCTTTCCCGGCGTCCTTCCTTTCATTGCACTGCTCTGAGAGGCCGTTCACAGCAGGTAAACCTGTCTTTACAAAAAGACACAAAGGCGACAAACTCAGTTAAGACAGCTCGTCCTGTTTAGAAGTCTGGGAGAATTCCCAAAAATATTAGGTATTGCAATATTTCATAAAATATAAGGGATGAAATGAAACTACTGGTAAAACTGTGCAAAATAACAAAGAAAATGCCTCAGCTGTTTATGTTGCAAACCTGTAACTGGGGAATACAGAGGTGAGAGACAAACAGAGTTAGGCTGAGAGTGCATGGCAGAAAGCGCAAGTGAGAGAGAGAGTCAAAGAGAGGTAGAGGAGGAGTGCAGATGGGAGGCTGGAAGCAATGCAAAGGAAAAAGGCAGGCTGTGTCTTGATTAAGAGATAGAGGGAGGGGAGGAGACAGGAAGAGGGAGAGAGAAAAAGAGCACATGGTTGAGAGCAACCTCACTTTACGACTGATGCAACAAAAGTTCGCGTTAAACAATACAGTGTTTGTTGCAGAGGCAGTAAACTATGCAGCGATCAACACTGTCAGTGATAAGAATCTGAATACGCTTTTGTGAGAGAAAAGAGGAAGTAGGTAGAGCAGAGGAGACCAGAGGAAGGGCAAATCCCCATAGCTGCAGCTGCTGAGCACGGAACACTGCAACAGCCAATCAGAAACTGCGTTGCAGGGTGGATCGGCCAATAAGGAGAAGCCTAATATATTTGTCATTGCATTGCTCCTTGGCTGAATTCTAAGGAGAGTGAAGCATGCCTGTGTCTCTTTCCTGGAGTGTTACTGGGAGAGATTTCTGTGCACTGGCCAAACATAAACAATCGCTGTGATCTGAGTCACACGAGCATAGACACACAGGTGGGAGGATGAAGGGATTGTGGGGAAGGAATGCAGAAGTGAATGGATTTTTATCCGATTCATTCCACAGACATGACAATGGCAGCTGTGGCGATATGGGAAGGTGATGTCTAGTTTGTGTGGGAAGGAGAAGATAAGGGGCAGATCAACAGGGAGATGGGAGCGTGTTTCTTGGTTGGGTCTGACAGCTGATACGCAGTCCCCTGAGAGAGAGGCGGTACAGTGAGGCATAATCAATGGCGTGATGACCAAGCATACTTTAAGTGATGTGGGATGGAGAAAGGGTTAGGAACTGAGAATCTGTAGACTTTCAGTTCTTGAATGAGCACTTTATTCATGCTAGGAAAAAAATGTTTTCCTATTACAATGTGTAGTTTAAGGGATAATTCACCCAAAAATGAAATTTCTGTTAGCATTTACTCACACTCATGTTGTTCCAAACCTGTATGACTTTCCAGGGTTTTTCCTGCATTGAAAATTGTAGAAATTTCGGGCCGCCATATCAAATGTAATCAGATTAATCTGGCATTTAGTGCTTTTTAGCTACGTGTAGGGCCCTATGATTTCCGCGGATGCGGAAAACTCGGACGGAATCACGGAATACAGTCATAAAAACAAAATTTACTATAAAATTGCATTGTCAAGGAATTTGACATTTTTGGGATTAAATGTTGTTCATGACGATTATTAAATTAACAATTAATCAAATTAAAATCGTGATAAATCCTTGTGTGATAAACCACGGAAGGCTGAGATTTGATTAAACAAATAAACATTTTGCAAGAGCTGCGTGCTTCAACAGTAAGTGAATGTGAGAAGCCGCTGCTTATACACAAACCGCATCATTAACATCATGTGTGCTCCATGTATTAATGATGTAGCACATGCAGGCTATATATATACTATATTTGTATAGTCTGTTTTTCCACCAAAATAAAAGCTTCATTTAACTAGATGCATGACATTTTAAAAATGTGACAGAAATATTTTACTTCTGTATAGTAAAATGTGGTATTTAAAAGTATTATTAATAATAACTATAATAATATCAATAATAATTACATTATAAGCAAGAGTTTTATTACTGCTTTTATTAATACTGTGATGCTCCACTTTGTAGCACTGTATTAGACCAAAAAAATTAATAAAATTAAATAAAAAATTAAAAAATGTTGGGATCAGTACAGAAGCACTTCATTCGATAAAAATAATGTAATATGTTGAAAAGTAACTGTTCTATTTTCATTTCATTATATGTATCCAATGTAAACATGAAATGTAATTATGTTACACTGTATTAATTCATTGCTTTTTGTAATAAACCAGCTTCAATCACCACCGAAGTCAACTTTTTACCCAAGAAATCTCTGCTTTCTTCTGTGGAACACTAGGAGAAATTGAGAAATGCTGACGGTGTTCTTTTTGCCAAAAAAATGAATGGTGACTACCTTTAAAGATACACCTAATGAGATTGATTGTAATACAAGCCGAATTTTATAAACATTAAAGTCAGAATAAAATGCTACCATTTTATTTTTTGTTTAGTATTTTTTATTTAGTATACAGTTAGACCAATTATGAGACAGCATTAAAAAGTCTATGTAAACACACCTTTTGCAGGAACTGTATTAAATTGATTCCTTATTTGTTAAATCTGAAATCTCATCTCTTCCTTTGGCAAAAGACTGGCAGTGAATGCAATAAGAACTGTATTTCTTATTTCCAAATAATATTTCTTCCACAAAAGTACTTAAGAATCGATAAGGAATCAGAATTTAAACTAGAATCAGAACCAGAATCATTAAATTCCTTACGATTCCCATCGCTAGATGGACAGGTGTATGAGTAAACAAATGAATGAATGAATGACAGAAAAATGAAGAGAGATTAAGCAGAGGTGAGTGAGCAGACACAGAGGATTAGAGGAGAGGTTAAAGCAGATATTATCTGTGCCTGTGTCTCACAGCGACAGACACAGACGGAGGAGGCGGAGGGGGCCAGCGTGCAGGCAGACAGTCCAGAAAGAGAATACTGTGGCGAGGGATGAGAGAGGGACAGCGAGAGAGAGAGAGAGAGAGCAAGAGAGGATGGAAATTGAATTAATAACACCCACCTCCAGATACAAGAACAAAGGCACAAATTGCAATGCAATGTAATACAACGTAAAAGGAGAAAGTAGGTTTTATAGGCTTAGGTACGCACCCTCCCCCAATATCTGCCCTACAGTAAGATCGATGAAGACTTCCCCTTGGGATACTCGGACCTGCATTGAGCAGTTGGTCAGCACCAAAGTTAGCACATCTCTGTCTCAGAGCAGCATGCTACCTAAAACCACACCTGCACACCCTCTCCACCTTCTCCAAAAGGCCAATTATCTCAATTATATGTAAGCAGGTGAACGGAGAGGTGATGCGTGAAGAGAACAAGCGGGCATGACGTAAGCCACTGTGTTTAATTCCCTCCACAGACCCTGCTTTTACCCTAATATGTAGTACAAGCATGGCCCTCCCAACAATCACTAATCCCCCTCACAATGACAATCAGAGTTATTTCCCAAATCGGGTGATTTTATCTTCACAGCTTGTAGAGCTAACAATCACAGACACCCCTGAGACAATGGGACCAGTTTTAAATAGATGTCTCGACTGATTTCACAACATGATTAAGTAAATTATTAATTTGAAGTAGACTGACACAATTCAATCTGACTTTCTGTGTAGGCCAGGCCTAGTTATTACAAGCTGTCTTTAGAGTACAGTCAAAAAACAAAACAGAACTAGCTGACTGCTAACTGAATGAAAAGTTAAAAAAAGGAAAGCCAAACAAAACATGCTTAAAGCTGAGTGTATAATTTTTTCGATATTAAAATGATTTCTTCTATCCCAGCTTACTATGCAGAGCCAACCTTAAGTCAATTGAAGGCTGATTTCTCCAACTCCATGTGTAAACAAATGGCGCTATCAAAACATTGCTCAGTTTGTTTGAGCATTCCATCCAGCTCAACACAGCAACACTGGCACAACCAATGGCGTGAGTTGGGGGCAGGACTATTTTTTAGACCAGTGGCAGACAGGGGCAGTGTTGAAAACAACTATTATGCTAGCAGGCTGTATGCTTACTTTTTAGGTGTTAGCGCATGGTTCTAGTGAACTAAAAAATTAATTAGCACAAATGAGTGCGGCCATAATTCTTTTATTGTTAAACTATAAAATATTTTTTATTTATTCCTTTTTTGTTATTACTACAATTTTACTTCAACTATCTCAACTGTTTTGATACATTATACTATTTTTAATTATATGATACGGAATATGTATTTCCTTATTTCCTGCTATGTAATTCAAAACAATACTACTTTGATTTTTTTTATCATTTTATTAACATTAATTTTAATAGTTTAAGAACAGACCACTGAAAGAAAAGAAAAAAACATATCCACCCACCACTAATCTGAATAGCTATTAGATAAACGCTTTGCACTATGGTGTTTCTCTGAATCTCAGAAACATGCTGAATCCAGTGTTTCTGAGGACCAACAGTAATAAACAGAGGGCCAATAAAAAAATATACAGTACTGTGCAAATGTTTTAGGCACTTGTGCAAAATGTTGCATAGTGAGAATGTCTTCAAAAATAATGACATCGTTTTCATTTATCAATTAACATCATACAAAGTCCAGTAAACATAAAAAAGCTAAATCAATATTTGGTGTGGCCACCTTTGCCTTTAAAACAGCACCAATTCTCCTAGGTACACCTGGACACAGTTTTTCTTTGTTGTTGGCAGATAGGATGTTCCAAGATTCTTGGAGAATTCACCACAGTTCTTCTATCTATTTAGGCTGTCTCCATTTCTTCCATCTCATGTAATCCCAGACTAACTCGATGTTCAGTGCGGGGCTCTGTTGGGGTCATGCCATCTGTTGCAGGGTTCCCTGTTCTTCTTTTCTGTTCTATTATATTTGCAAAAGGAATGTTTGGGAGTCTAAAATGTATTTTTCCTATTGACACACTAAAGCTGAAGATATAAAAAACCATCTTAAGACAAATGTTTTTGTGAAACATCTTAAGTGCCTAAAACTTTTGCACAGTACTGTGTATATAGTTTTTATTGATTAAATCAGTTTCTGCCGATCTCTTTTTATGTCCAGATTAAAAGGAACATTACAGCATCCCGCTAAAGTTTGAGCACACAGGATTTGGTAATAGCAATGCAGACTTTAGACTCATTGTACATGTTCTTTGTCACAGCGCTTATCGTAAGCAGATATGTCACTTATTAGTCGCACAGTTGAATATGTGTTGCATATCAAAACTTTTAATTGCAAATGAGAGTAATACTATACAGCCCTGTGCTAGAGGCATTCTCTTTCTAGAAAGCATTTTATTGGATGACAAAGACTGCAAGATTTGTAATCAATATTTTTGGTCCACTTTCCTGGAAGACTGTACATTTTAAATGTGTATATCTATGATAATTTTGTCAACTTTAAGGAGTACACTAGCATGTTGATGACCTCAATGCTAACAGACATGGATAAAGGACACAAAACAAAATTTTGATTTTATAAGTTCTTTAAAA
The DNA here is from genome assembly GCF_019703515.2 of Myxocyprinus asiaticus. Classification (NCBI taxonomy): domain Eukaryota; kingdom Metazoa; phylum Chordata; class Actinopteri; order Cypriniformes; family Catostomidae; genus Myxocyprinus; species Myxocyprinus asiaticus. Next base: position 18,092,955 of record NC_059365.1, read on the forward strand.
AATAGTGGTAGAGAAAGTCTGAAAACAAAACCTCATGCACTTCAGGCTGTATACAAATATCTTTATTGCACAGCAAGAAGACAAAAGAACCTTGTGTTCAATACTAATTACATCAGCAATATGTTATACAATTGTTACACAGGCTAGTAAAAGTGGTGGCTATGTGCAGTCGGTTTACTTTGATGTTCTACGGCAGAAATGTGGCAGGGCAGAAGATATAAAGCACAGCATACTGTATGTGTGTATGTTGCTGATGGAGTTCTACAAAGGAAGCTGTACATATCAGAAGTGTGTAGGTGGCGAGTACACATTGTCTCTACAAGGTCACAAAGCTGTACACACACACACACACACACACACTGTACTTGAAGCAGTGTCCTTCAGCTATTCACTGCATGTGTGTGCATAAGAATCAGGGAGAATGACTAGTGTGTATAGCAGTTTCTTCTTCTGAGAAGTATAACACTTAATCGTCTGTTCTTGTGATACAGACAGCGCGATACTCCTGCTAAATACAATGCTGTGTGTAATTCTCCATAAATTGTACATCACGTGTATTAAAGCAGAAAAGTGTGAGTCAATCTATTTGAGACAAACCTGCTGAAGGTGCTAATCTTAGATCTCTGAATTATTGATTATATAAATCAATATAACAACAGCTGCTATTGATGTAATACAGTGATCATTACAGTAAACACTGTTTAGTTTTCTTTTCTCTCTTTTTTTAAATAAGCATCTCACTTATGTAATGAATCTACAGAATAATCAAAAATTAGAATGTAATAGAAGCAATACTACTCAAATTTAGGTAAATTGACTACAATTTAAGAAAACCTACTCACTAAAATACAATATTTTAATGGCCAACAAAAACACTGATTAAGCAACATTCTGCAGAAGTGCTTTCTTTCAAGTCCCACTGGAGTGCAACATTTTGCTTATGTAAATAAACCAAAGGCCACGGGGCCTTTCTTACGTTTTATTTCCATGGAAATTCACCATTTTTAGGACATGACTCGTGAGTGAACAAGAGAAACAGAACAATACAGCACTTCCATGGTCAGAATCATAACAAAAGCTGACCTTGAAACGCTGGAGACGCGACAACAGGCAAACACGGTGCAGTACCCCACAGTTGCACCGTTCAAATCGATTGCACAGAGTTGTCACAGAGTTAAAGAGTTTGCCACTCAGACAGTATGTGGCACTGTCCAATAAAGAGTCCTCAAATAATCCTAAAAAGCAAGTGAAGTAACTTCATCGGAATGATACGCGGAACCAACTCATGATTGAATTTGTTTGCCCGCCTCTGCCGCGCTCATCCGCAGAGAGACAGGAGTGGGAGTATGAGGGTCAGTTGGCAGAGGTCAGGGCAGGAAAGAGAGGAGCATGCTGTTCTCTCCAACGCACTGCAGTGCTCAGAAGCACTGGAGCACCACAACATAACCTTCATACCACAAAGCTGACGCATACAGGCAAGTCCAGCATGTCCAACACACACACAGATTGCAGATTCACACAGCACAACACATGCTACACACATGCATTCTGTCTGCTGCAGCTTGTACTGCAGTATTTCATGTGGCTAAGAGTACAGTAGATTATAGTGAACCTTTCCACTGTTTCTTTACAAAAGGCAACAGTGGCTGTTTTTTGGTCTTGAAGGTTTTATGTTGGCATGTGTTTTTTGAATTTTAAACATACAACATTAAATGTGCAGTCTTCTTTGTGCTACAGTATTTATCCTGCTAAAACAATAGGAAAATAAAAATCATACAGCAGAAGCAGAACTGAAACTAAATCAATACTGATTCTCAGAAATGCAGTCCTTTTTTGGAGTATTCGGTAAACAGGTTTTTTTGTCTAAAAAATCTAAATGTATAACTATTAATCATTTTTACAGTGAAAATGCTTCTTTTATGCATTATGCTACTTTGATAGTACAATTTGTAATGCAAAATTTGGTATCAATATAACAATTTTAAGTGATTTGAGAGAAGTTTCCATAAACTTCCATGAATTTCAGAATTGCTATTTGGTATGTCCCCATTTTGGTTAAATGACAGCATGTACTCAAGCCAGCAAGTTCCACAAGTTTGTGCAAAACCTGATGATCGATGTTATCCATGCACCTTGTGTGCTTTAATGGTAGCAAAGAAATCTGAACTTTTGTAAAAAGGAGGATATATCCCAAGTTTATGGAAATTTTCTAGGTGTGCGATTCATTTTATTTACTTTGCATTTGAGCATCTGATTAGCAACACAAAACTTGTGCATAATCTAGAACATATCTTAATTCAATGTCATATTTTTGTTGTTGTACATTTTTCAAAACTCTTAAAGGAATAGTTCATCCAAAAATGAAAATTCTCATTGCTTTCTCACCCTCATGCCATCCCAGATGTGTATGACATTCTTTCTTCTGCTGAACACAAACAAAGATTTTTAGAAGAATAGCTCAGCTCTGTATGTCCTTTCAATGCAAGTGAATAGTGACCAGACCTTTCAAGCTCCTAAAATCAAAAAGGCATAAAAGTATGACTCCAGTGGTTTAATATGTCTTCTTAAGCAATGCAACCACTTTGGGTGAGAAACAGATTAATATTTAAATCCTTTTTTACAATAAATATCCACTTTCACTTTCAGAATGTGAAAGTAGAGATTTATTGTAAAAAATAAAAAAAATAAAAAAGTACTTAATATTTATCTGTTTCTCACATTTAAATACTGGAGTCTTATGGATTAATTTTATGCTGCCTTTATGTGATTTTTAGACCTTCCAAGGTCTGGTCACCATTCACTTGCATTATATGGACCTACACAGCTGTGATATTCTTCTTATTTCGTCTGAGCTCAGTCAAAAAAGAAAGTCATACACATCTGGGATGGCATGAGGGTGAATAAATGATGACAGAATTGTCATTTTTGGGTGAACTATACCTTTAAACTTTTGTGTATTTCTACATTAAATAAAAAACATGGTCTCAGACTTTTCAGACCCTACTGTATATCTAGAAATTGAATTCAGGCCTATTTAGCCATTCATTCTCAGAAGCTCTTCAATCAGAATATGAAGGCTGCATACTTCTCTAGATGATCAAATCTCATGAATAGACACACTGTCCTGGCCATTACAGGGAACCAACGGTTTGAATGACATTTAAAGGACAAGGCTGTTCAGCGCAGAGAGTCTGATGCTGAAGTACGGCCCAAATGTAACTGATATTAAGCCATATGCACACTTCCCCTAATGAAAGGAAGTCATGCAAAAATTAATGAAAACACTATTCTGTTCTCCCCAGCCATGCAGAGCTGTACCATTTATTAAGGTAAAAAAAAAATACAGAAATGGACAGTGCTGACCGACTAGGGTGTAGGCATGCAAGGTCTTTGAATGTGGAGAGAGAGGTTTTGAAGCTGGAGTAAATGAAGAACAAGCTCATGAGACAGTACAACAGTGCGAGTCGAGGAGAAAAGCCCCCAGCCACAGAAAAAAATAATTAGGTTAAGTCTATATAATCCTTTCAGCATATTACAGCCCCATTGCCTCCATTCATAAAAACATGCAGCTGCCAGAGCTCACTCACAGCAAGCACATTGACACGTACAGAGCTCTAGAGAGCACAAACAGACTCTAAAATCATAGGCTTAGCTAGATGACACATTACAACAAGCACTTGAGTCTCTTTCCCAACTAGGGCTGCAACGAATGATTATTTTGATAATTGACTAATCTAACGATTATTCGTGCAATTATTGCGATGATTAATCGACTACTCAGCTTGTGCCTTAGACTTAAAATGTTGTATTAAACATGCTCACTATCAATACAGAGGATAAAATCATATTCTAAATATACCTCTAAATGACATTCACTGAATTAAAGAAAAAAAAAAAGTACTTTTTAAGTTTCATTCAGTAAAAAATTAACTGCAAACAATTCTATTGTTAAAGTGTTTTGTCTTGTTTTCCATTTAAAATATCTAAAAATTCTTAAAACAAGATTCATTTTCTTGAGAAGCAACATATAAGATATTAAGAATTGCTTTCAGAGAATGTTTAAGTGTATTTTGTATACAAGTGTATTATTTATCTTGTTTATATTTCTGTCAGTGCAGAAAAGTCAAAATATACTTGTATTCAAGATATATTCTCTGAAATAATATCTTATATGTTATATGTTGCTTCTTAGGTAAATGTATGTTGTTTTAAGGAATTTTAGATATTTAAAAATATTTAATATTATATTCAACATTTTATATAAAACATTTTTATTCTGCAGTATAGCTCCTAAAGTAAATGTGCAATGTTTTAAAGGAGTTTTAAATATTTATATTGGAAAACAAGCCAAAACAAAAACAAATCAAAAATGTATTTTGTTGCAGTGTACAATGGAGCGAAGACTACCTCTCTCACCTTTTTGTTCACTTCGATCCATCTTTAACTCACAAAAAACAAACTCTCTCTTCTTAATAATGCTGCATACTATCGATTTTCTTTACGATAAAAAAACACACCATGGCAGATATATTATGATCCAATACGTCGCTAGCCATCACATTTTCATCTAGCTGCATCAAGCGCGTGTGCGAGGTTGCATTTTCAATCTCTCCCCCTTAGATCGGGTCACTTCACGCAACTCATAGAAGCAGCGCTGACCGCACAGAGAAATGCCAGTTTCAGAGTTTGTACTTATTTACATGACCTGCTTCCTTAGTATTTGAACTTTATTAAAGGCATTAAAGATAATTATAATTAATAATAATTCCATACATTTATATAGTGCTTTTCTAGGTACTCAAAGCACTTTACATAGTATAGGGGGACTTTCCTCAACCACCACCACCAGTGTACAACATCCACCTGGATGATGCGACGGCAGCCATAGGGCGCCAGAACACCCACCACACACTAGCTATTGGTGGAGAGTAGAGTGATGTAGCCAATTCAGGAATGGGGATTATTAGGAGGCCATGACTGAGAAGGGCCAATGGAGGGAATTTTGGCCAGGACACTGGGGTTATACCCCTACTGGTTACAAGAAGTGCCCTAGGATTTTTAATGACCACAGAGAGTCAGGACCTCGGTTTAACATCTCATCCAAAAGGCTTTTTTTTACAGTATAGTGTACCCGTCACTATACTGGGGCATTAGGACCCCAGACTGCAGGGTGAGCACCCTCTGCTGGCCTCTCTAATACATCTTCCAGCAGCAACCTAAGTTTTCCCCAGGAGGTCTCCCAACAAGGTACTGGCCAGGCTCAACCCTGCTTAGCTTTAATGGGCAACCAGGAGAGAGCTGCAGGGTGATATGGCTGCTGACAATATAATGCAGACTCACCGAGATGTTTCCTTTAAAGACGCTCTGACATGCAAGTTTTGCTTAAGCGGAACGGCAGCTCCAGCTCCACCTTATTTCACAACACGAGTGCTTCTGTATTTATTTTTGTATAATTTTCTAATACTTTGCAATCTACGTCACCTGAAGCTGTGAGATGTGTTTTCTTCCTCTCCTCAATCAGGCGCAAGCTGTGGTTGGTGCTCCTCTCGCATGCCCTCATTAGAGTTTAATGTGATCTCATGTTAAGTTAAATGAGATCAAACGATTATTCGGCAACGAACATTTTTGCTGACAATTTTTTATTATCGACATTGTTGATGACGACTAATCGTTTCAGCCCTATTCCCAACCACCCAGCCCAGTCTAATGTTGCAACAACAAACTAGAGAAACTGTGAGGTGCAGTGGCTTAACTTGGTTCTTGTGGGCCCCAGTGCAAAAAAACTTGATGAGGTCAATTGCCACCCCCTCCCACTCGTAGCCTACAAGAATTAACTTAAAATATTTGACGATATAATGTGTCATTTTTTGTTTGTGCAATATTGTCACTAAATATCTCAACAGATTTGATCCTCTCAAGGCACCTTTTCAGAAATTATGAGAAATATCTCATTTTTTATCTTGAAATGTCTTTCTTAAATTATTAAAATGGAATTCCACAAATGAGTTGTGCTATTTATTCTGAAAGACTGCATTTTACTTAAATAAAAAATAAAATAAAGCTACATTTAAAATAAAAAAAACAACTATTACAGTAATCCAACTGATCATAGCCATGTTTTTGGGACTAAATTAATTTACTGTCAGTTTCTTTGTAACACTAATATCAGCTTTCTCCTGAACAAAACAACAGGACACTTCAAGTGTACCTGACATCACAGACATAGTTTGCTTGATCAGTTGAACTTTCATGCTGGAGATGCCCAATAATAGTATCACTGTTGCTTCATGCTCTTTCTCAGCACAACTCTCTCTACTTTGTAATATCATTAAATATATTCTGTCTTTGACCGTGACACTGCATCATCGACACTCGGCAGCTCTTTACTCACATAATGCAGGGTAGAGATGACGGTTTCCCATGGAGGGAGAAACGAGTTCGGGACTGCAGAGAAAAAAGTGCAGCGATAACCGTGAAAGCTCAGGGTTGATGCTCCGTTTGCACTGAGTAATGACATAAGACGCACCACACCGATTCATTAAGATTTCCCAAGAATCCCTTCGATTTCGAATAAAAATGGCAGAGAATTGTTCGAGTTATCGCTTGAGTAATTTCCAATTAAATATTCTAATTAGTGTTAGAGTAAGATGTTATGTTAATAATAAACTATAATTAAAGTTTTTAGATTTAAAAAAATAAAATTAAAAATAAAATCACCATGGATCAGATTAGGGCTGGGCGATATACCGAATATTAACGATAAATCCAAATAAATTTGCTTACGATGTAAAATTCACCAATACTGTCAATATCGCGATTATTCTTGTGCTTTCATTTAGCCAATACGTTTCATAAAGTGTGCATCAGTAGACTAATTTCACGATCCTTCACATTTAAACAAAATAACATCAAATTGGTAATATGTGATTATTAATCCACAAAAGGCTGTGATTTAAAGACAGATAAACGGTCTGGTGTGTGATTCCGAACAAACCAGTGACGCGCTGATCTGTGCACGTGCATGGCGGCACACTCACATCAGTTCACGTGCATTGTGAAATCAAAATAATGCAGGTTCAAGCATTCGCGCAATTCCAAACATTAGTAACGGTTACAAGTTATTATACAAATCTACAAAAGCGGCACAGAATAACAGAAATGGAGATTACAGCGTTTCATGAAATGCAGAACACTGTAAACTGTCAAATACACATAGACCTTTTTCACATACTGCGATGACACGTTTCCGCCTTAATTAGCAGCATAAATCTTATAAATCTTATAAAACTTATAAAACTTTTTTATATAATTTTTTTTTTTTTTAATATTGGGTGTACGTTTATAACATTATTCTTTGTGCTATGTTACCCTATAATTAGTTTTAAAAACTGAATTACCCCAGCTGCGAGGGGGTTTCTATTACGTTTATTTCTATTTTATTAAGGTATATTGCCTTTTCTGTAGCTGTCTCGTTTCGAAGGCTGCGTGCTAGGTAGGATGCGTCCTTTGAAGGCTGCAGTATACCGAGTGTCCTCCTTTAAACAAGTCTCGTTTAAACGAGACGGCCTTCGTAGGACAAACGGAATGTAACATGGTTGCTATGACAGCACGTACACTCTTTAACAAGCGCGAGCGCTTTGAGTGAGAAGGGAACAAAGTCCCTTTGGAAGGGAATGCATGAGGTAAACTTTAGGAGAGTTATAATGATGTAAAGAGAAAAGAAAATAGATTTTACCGGTGTAGATTCATTCTAATACTTTATTTTGATTATATATTAATATAATTATACATATTATATACTCTGCACCCAGCTACTGAGGTATTTCAAGGGAATTAACATTACTTGCGTTTGAACATCATATTTATGGGCAAATTGGCGTAATTATTTTAGACATTTCCGTTGAAGCAAAGAATTGTGGGTTGTGAATGCCCACTAAGGATACACCTCATGCATCCTCCGAATTCCCGTGAAAGAAGGTCGCATTCGAAGTGTCCTACCAGATTTTATGAAACGAGACCTCGATGAGGTATGCGACCTCCGGAGGACACAACCTTCCAAACAAGACACAGCCAGTGTCTTAAATAAAAGCTCCTTGTTAAGTTGAATACTGCAGCACTTTCGGTGTCAAAATAAAAGCCCCCAGGTGACGATGAAGTAAACAGGACAGAAATATATTACTTTTGTATAACTCAAATCTAATAATCAGAATAATAATTATAATTCAGCATTATATTATAATAATCAACCTGACGTGTCCCACAGTAATAATTTAGTATTATGCAATGTTCAACTGGGGTTTCAAAAATAAGTTAGTGAAGTAGCTTTGCACAGTAAAAACATTTGAAGGTAAATAATGCTTTTTATTAAGCTACTATGTATCATTATGTATGAAATATAAATATAGTATAAATATAAACTACATATCAATGAAAATTATTGAATTTCATTCTCCCTTATGTTTATTTAATGAAAAACAAATTATTACATTTTTATTTAATGTCTTTCAAATATTTAATCTACTTGGCTACAATGGCTGTTTGGATGAAATGATGGTTCCTCTGATAAAATATAAAATAAAAAAACACTTTTGAGCCATTTTAGAGCAAATACATAATTATCGAGATATATATTGAAAATCATCAAAAGGCTGAAAAATATAGAGAATTTTTTAAGACATCATCCAGCCCTAGATGAGATGCATAGTGTGTAGTCCAGCTATAAATACAAAGCAGTCCCATCTGAACACTTGTGGTAATTGCATGTGTTGTATGCTGATGAAGGTATAGTCATTTACACTGTGCAGACAGCACTGCCGGTAGTTACGCCACTGGTGAGGTGCAAGGTATCACTTATTACAAATACATTATTTCATGAGATTACAGACAGTTGTTCAAAAATATTTGAATATGCAGTAACACCTATAAGACTGCCATTCATTGGTTGATTTCCCCAAAAGTGTATACACTAAGGTGCTATCGAAACACTGCTGTTTTTTGAGTATCCCTACCAGTTAAATACTGCAACATTAGCTCTACCAATCGTGTGAGTCTGGGGTGGGGACTATCTTTTAGCAGACGAATGACAGATGGGAGAGTGTATACTGTATTGATACTGTATAGAGCTGTTCAGCCATGACGTCAATTTGTAGGCGAACCCGGAAGTCTAATTCGCCATGGGTTCCCTCTGGATTTTCCTAAGGATTTTTATAATGGGGTTTATGAACTTGAGTAAAATAAGGTCTGTGGTAAACATTACTTTTATTTTTATTTTGAAGTCGTATTTTTAACTTGAACATTATTTTGAAGCTGTTTTGAATTATAGCGCTTTTTATTATTTTTATTACGCACGGCGGCTTCAAAATTCACGTTTGAGTAATTGACTGCGACTGTTTATGTTGTAGAACAAAACGGCCACGTTTTTCAAATAATGTTTACCACAGACCTTATTTTACTCAAGTTAAAAAAACAAAACATTTGTAACAGTATAAGGATGGGCAAGGAGGAGGCAGGAACCGGCTGAACAGTAAAAGTAAGTTTAATGTCAAAACTCAGACTTAAAACAACATAAAACAAACACAGACACACATGCAACGCGCCCTGTGTCTCTCTCTCTCTCGAACTGGCGTCTCCAGCTCCCCTTTATCTCACTCTCCCACTGATCAGCTGATTCCGCGCCGGCCGTGCACCATCATGGCCTGGCCACGCCCTCCTCGTCACACCATTATAAAAACAAATAGGAAAATTCCGAGGGAACCCACGGCAAATTCTATTCAGGTTTTTGGACTACAAGCTGAACAGCTCTATTGATATTTAGGGCTGGGCGATATATATAGAATATTCACTATACAATTGCAATGATTTTACTCACGATATAAAATTAAACAATATTGTGAATATCGTGATGATTTTCAGGTGCTTTTTGTTTGGCCATTAAGTTTCATAAAGAGCACATCAGTAGACTAATTTCACGATCCTTCAGGGATGCACAATCAATCAAAATAACACATTTCAAAATGGTGTTATGGCCATATGTGATTATTAAACTCCAAATAGCTGCGATTAAACCCAGATAAACATGGTCTGTGTGCACTTCAGAATAAACAGGTGACACGCTGATCTGTGCATGTGTAGGGCTCATGGGCTTGTGTTTTTAGCATTTTTAGAGCAGTTCATGCATTGTGAAACAAAAGCACTGCAGCTTCAAGCATTCACACAATTCCAAACATTAGAAATGCTACAAGTTATTATACACACCTAAAAATGTGGCACAGTATGTGGACAGTATGTGTATTTTTGTTTTGTAAAAAATATATGTAGGTAAATATTGCTTTTTATTAAGCTACTATGTATCATTGTATATAAAATATTAATATAAAAATGTGTATCAATTAAAATGATTCAATCACATCGTCCCATGTGATTATTTTGTGAAAAATAGTGGGAAACCTGCGTTTATTATTTTTAAATAGATTAGTATTGAATGCCTTTAAAATACATAATCTACTTGGCTACAATGGCTGTTTGGATGAAATGATGCTTCCTCTTTTCAGAGCAAATAAATAATTATCAAGATACTGTCAATAGGATGAAAAATATCAAGATATAATTCTGTAGCCATATCGTCCAGCCATATTCATATTCTAACACAAATAATCAGTTTTAGTTACATTTTTCACATTAATATTTTTGGAGAAAAAGCAAGTGTGTGAGAATATTAAATGTTTTATGGCATTAGGTAAACGCATAATCCATTATCTCTCTTGGTTATACATACAGGCACTTCTGCCCCAAACCCATGCCATTGGTTGAGCCAATGTTGCTGTGTCTGGCTGCTTGGGATTCTCAAACAAACAGTGCAATGTTTTGATGGCATCAAAGAAACACAGTGTTTACACTTTTAGGGGAAATCAATCTATGAATGGCTTAGTTTAATCTGCATATTAAGATTGCATAGGAGAAAGTATTTCAAGACTGGAAAAATAACACGCTTCACCTAAGTATGCATTGACTAAAATATGCTCGCATTTGTTGGTGCAAATGTCTCTGAAATGAAATATACTTGCCCAAATGGTACATTGCACTTTACAGGATAATGGTAAAAAGCTCATTTGTGAGTAACCCAATCCGAGTGTGTCACAACCTACTAGCAAAAAGAGGGCAGTGGTCATCATATTTATAGAACAGAAGCAGTCTACTTCTTATGTAGAACCAGTAGCAAGCTGAAATTTACTGCAAGCTTGCTAAATATGACGGCTAAATCAATTTTACATAGCTGCTCCATGTTTGATCATTTGTAAATGTGGTAAATATCAGCCCAGTGCCATGTTTTATTGCAGTTTCAAAGCATATGGCATTAGTGTCCATATATAGCCCACCACAGAGAGAGGGAGAGAGAGGGGGAAATGAGGACATGTGTTTTGTGTGCACAGTAACCTCCCTCTCTGGTCCTATCATTCATTTTACAGCGAGAGCAAAGTCCACGACGTCAGTGAGAAATGAAAACGTGTCTGAACCTGTGCTGCAGTTTCAGCATATGCAGCACAATGCTAGAGGGCAGATGTGAGGTGCTAGCATGGACTGCGTTTAAAGAATGCGTGTCTGTGTTCCAGAAAGATCCTTGATTGTCAGGGTGGCTTCCTCATATCTTATTCCCTGTCTGATCCCTGTGAGGAAAAAAACTGTAAACAGGAAATTCACTTCAGTTACTGAGACATGCCATCTTAGCAGCTCATAACAACAGGGCTTCACCTGATTTAACCCCACACCACTGAGAAGGATTTAGCTTTCATTTTCTCATTTCAGGAGCTACCTGACCAATCGTGACCACTAATGGAGCTTGTCGTCAAACAGTTCTCTGTCTCAACTATACAGTTTTGTATAGCTTATGTGGGTCTAGTTCAAACATACTGAATTTTTAAATCTAGAAATTTAAGATAAACAGACCCTCAGGGTGAAAGGCAAGCTAATCAATATTTCAAAGTATTGTGACAACAATATTTTATTGATATTTTCATGGCTAGAATTTATATATTTTTTTATATTCTGCAACTAAGCACGGCACCATTAGGTAAACAAACCCTCAATTATAACTATGACCCCGTTTCCACCTGGTATTAAGATGCGTTTCGAGTGATCCGATCACATGTAGTCAGCCCTAAATACAGGCCTAAAACGTTTTGTGATTGGATAAAAAAAAAACACAACATTTGAGGTATAAAAGCTAATCCGTCATGTATGCATCCCGGCAGAAGTGAAGCTCCACCCCTCACATGTCAATCAACCGCTGCGCTAAAACAAGAGTTTAAAGTTTGCTGGTTACGAGTGGCTTTAAAATGAAATAAAAATAGCGGATACATACACAGTTATGAGAGCGTCAAAAGATCTTTAGTGTGACTGATATAAAAATAGATGAGAAGCACAAACACCTGAAGCTCCTTTAATAAAGGTAATCCACTAAAATAACGGATAATTCTGCTTGACATGTTGCGTCTGTGTTTAGATTAAATTTCAACCGCATGTGGGAGAAACAGTGTGCCATTTTTTTCTCGCTTTCTTTGCCTTTTCTGACTTTGTTGCACTTTAATATCATGCAGTAACACGCTTACATAGTGATTGATGTATCTCGTCATGACACACCGAACACAAGTGGTCACAGGAGATGCATTTAAGTGACCAGGAGTAAACAGCGATGGTTCTCACCTGACCACATATCACCCGAGACGCACTGATATACCAGGTGGAAACGGGGACTATTTGACCAAAATCTAAACTCAAAATGAGCTAAGAAATTGCAATACCTCATCGTTTTGAATCAAAATACACTAAACATTAAATAATCGCAATATTATTGAATCATGACTCACAGTTCGATATAATACCATATCATCATTTGCCCGGTCTGTGCAGATTTCCCACCCATACTTACAGGGTATGTGCTGGGCGTGGTGTTACCACCAAGATATGACTCTTGAACCGTGTGAGGACCTTTAAATCGCAGACCTATCTAAAGGGCTGCAATGCCACTGAAGTCTGACAGGCAGAAGCTCTCTAAAGCAGCAGGACTCTTCTGACCTGACCTTTGAAAGAGCACATCACAAGGTGTGAAATCAAAGAGAATGTCAACCGCCACTCACTCGATCATTCAGTCCCACTGCAGCCGGTCCTCTCCCCATATGACTGTACGGCTTGTTTTGCACCATTTCACTTGAAAGCAGTAGTATGAACTTATTTTTAAGCATCTGTTATATGGTATTCATTGCAAAAAATCAGGAATTATTATGACAGAGTTCCAAAATAGATTATAAAGTATTTTGTATGAAACTGGTCTTAAGAGCAAAGCAGCAGTCGCCAGGTTCAAGGACACAATTTTCCAGATCTGCCTTTTTGGTCTGACTACAGGAATTGTAATTAAGATATTCTAAACAGGTACTGTAATACACTCAGAATGACAGTGCAATTAAAGGAATAATTCTCTCATCATTTACTCACCCTCATGCCATCTTATGACTTTCGGTCTTCTGCGGAACACAAACAAAGATTTTTTAGAAGAAAATCTCAGCTCTGTAGGTCCATACAATGCAAGTAAATGGAGTCTAACCCCTTCAAGCTACATAAAGCATATAAAGGCAACGTAAAAGAAATCCCTACAACTCCACAGGTTTAATCAATGTCTTCTGAAGCGATCCTATCGATTTTGGGTGATAACAGACCAAAATGTAACTCTGTTTTCACTGTACACCTTCCCAATGCAGTCTCTAAGCATGATCGTGATTTCAAGCTCTATTACACTACCTAGTGCTTGACACGTGCACAGAGCACTAGATGGTGCTAGGAAGTGTAATCAAGCTTGAAATCATGATTGCCAAGGAGACTGCTGATGTCAAGATTTATTGTGAAAAAAGTTACATTTTGGTCTGTTCTCACCCAAAACCAATTGGATCGCTTCAGAAGACATGAATTAAACTACTGGAGTCGTATGGATTACTTTTATGCTGCCTTTGTGTTTTCTGGAGCTTCAAATTTTCGGTCACCATCACCATTCCCTTGCATTGTATGGACCTACAGAGTTGAAATACTCTTAAAATTTTCATTTGTGTTCTGCAGAAGAAAGAAAGCCATACACATGGGATGGAGTATGAGTAAATGATGAATTAAATTTTTTCTTTAATAAAGATCATCAGACTCTACAAATTGTACATGCCACTATCCACTTCTGTGCAAGAACACTGGCAAGGATGACAAAAACCAAAGCATTTGGCCTTGGACAGTTGTCTGTGATGACTGTGCTGGCAAATGTACTATGATTTTAAAGGGGACATATTATGAAAAATCCACTTTTAAATTTTTTTTTAACATAATTACGTGTCCCCAGTGTGTGTAGACAACCACAAAATATGGTAAAATACCATCCCCTCGTTTCTTTCCTTTCCCCATCAATAAAAAAACAGTGTCTCAGAACGAGCCGTTCTGGTTTGCAGCCCCTTATGACGTAAAAAGGGGAAAGGAACAGCCCACGGCTGGCGAAGAGATCTGACCGAGTAGCTTAGATCCGCCCTCATTAAAACCTGTGCGAGCAGCGCACAGTCCACCATATTTATCTCCTCGCTAGAGCCGCTTGTACTAGCTCGGACTGCTTCATCAGTGATGGTCAACACAAGACTGGATTTGCTTCAAAGCTAAGGATCAAGGATGGATCGATACCAACTCTCTGTGACCCAACTTCAGATTTGCAAGTCGTAAGTTTCGCACTTTATACTTTTTAAATGTTTGCAATTTGGCTTTCTGAATTTGCTTGTTTGCACGTTGCATGAAAAACACTTGTTGTGAAAACATTGTGCTTTGTGTAACGTAGCAACTAGTCCCTAACTACCTTATTCCATAATGAAGCTGTAGCTCTGTTTCAGTTATGATATAAACTGACTGGCATCCTCCACAGTCCCGCTTGAGTGGTCATGCAATGAAGATTTTCTGTGTAATAAAACCGGTCATTATTTCAAAAAACGATTATGAAACGATAGTGGTATTTGACAACTATAGCTGTTTTTCATATTTCTTAACTCGACCTTTGTTATACACAATACAGTAAGATGATTGACTTAGTGTGTTCTCCGTGTTATTTATAATTTTTTAACTGTTTAAGTTCTTCTGCATTGTTGTCGCTGAAGTATCCATGGCACCAGCAGGAAAGGTGCAGCCCACTTCCAGAAAGGGGTGTGGGGAGCAGCAGCTCCTTTGCATTTAAAGATACAGACACTAAAACAGCCCGTCTGGAACAGGGCTACAAAACAGGGGTATAAAGACATGGTAGAATAAACGATCTGTGAGGTATTTTGAGCTGAAACTTGACAGACACATTCTGGGGACACCTGAGACTTATATTACATAGTGTAAAAAGGGGAATAATATGTCCCTTTTAAGGGTAAGCAGGACAAAGGACATTTAACTTCTACACACAAAGATACAAAGCCATCCCCACCCCTTTCCCTGACATACACCGATCAGCCACAACATTAAAACCACCTGCCTAATATTGCGTAGGTCCCCCTCGTGCCGCCAAAACAGTGCCAACCTGCATCTCAGAATAGCATTCTGAGATGCTATTCTTCTCACCACAATTGTACAGAGCGGTTATCTGAGTTACTGTAAACTTTGTCAGTTCAAACCAGTCTGGCCATTCTCTGTTGACCTCTCTCATCAACAAGGCATTTCCGCCCACAGAACTGCTGCTCACTGGATGTTTTTAGTTTTTGACACCATTCGGAGTAAATTCTAGAGACTGTTGTGCGTGAAAATCCCAGGAGATCAGCAGTTACAGAAATACCTAAACCAGCCGGTCTGGCACCAACAATCATCTATGTGATTATCTAATCAGCCAATCATGTGGCAGCAGTGTAGTGCATAAAATCAAGCAGATACGGGTCAGGAGCTTCAGTTAATGTTCACATCAACCATCACAATGGGGGAAAAATGTGATCTCAGTGATTTTGACGTGGCATGATTGCTGGTGCCAGACGGGCTGGTTTGAGTATTTCTGTAACTGCTGATATCATGGGATTTTCACACACAACAGTCTCTAGAGTTCACTCCGAATGGTGCCAAAAACTAAAAAACATCCAGTGAGCGGCAGTTCTGTGGACAGAATTGCCTTGTTGATGAGAGAGGTCAACAGAGAATGGCCAGACTGGTTCGAACTGACAAAGTCTATGGTAACTCAGATAACCACTCTGTACAATTGTGGTGAGAAGAATTTCATCTCATAATGCTATTCTGAGATGTGGGTTGGCACTGTTTTGGTGGCACGAGGGGGACCTACACAATATTAGGCAGGTGGTTTTAATATTGTGGCTTATCAGTGCACACACATATACACTTTCCAGTACCAACTTAATACACAGGCTCTAAGAAACCAAGGACAAATTCTGCTTCAAACATGGATGTACACCTTATTAGGACTGCACCCAGCTCTGGCCATGAAAATCACAATTTTCAACATGACAGCATTACTAGCTTTAGATGCCAGCCACATACACAGCATCAGAAAAAGACAGCCCAGTGCGCCTGACTATATATTCCAGAAGCTCATGTAATGCGAGTGTGATCTAGAATAAAGTTTGAGCTCCATCCAACCTGTTTACAAACTCGGTGCTTTTCAGGGCACCACACCACAGTTCTGATATTAAGCTCAACAGCTGTCAGCAAGTGTTTACTAAATGCACGAATCTCTACTGTATTTTTGACGTATTATTAGTGTCAGATTGTCCAGTAAATTCAAATTACAGGCTTGGCTCTTATTACGATATTAAAATAAAGAGACATTTCTAGACTTATGCGTCACGGTGCAAAGAGGCCATGTGCGCAAAAGCAAGGTTAGAGATGGAGATCCATAAGCGAGCAAATGTCTATGATAGCCCTTTTACATTTAGCCTGCATGGCGCGCGAGTCGTGACAGCGAGCAATGAATTACAGTAATCAACTGATGGGTCCAGGTTCTGTAAAGAACATGAAATATTGCGCTTTAGCAAAGCAGATGACTCACCTGTGCAGACAGACAGCCTGTTTTTTCAGAAGTCCTGCGCGCGCGCCACATCAAATGCAGCGCAGGGCGAAATAAAGATTTTTGATAACTACGTCACAATCACTGGCTGATGTGTGGCGCGCGCCTTGGTTGCTCTCTGTGCAAAAGTTCCTGCGTTTGACGGAGAGCTTTCGATGGCGTGGCGTGCTGCTTAAATAAAGCCTCGTTACCAACAGCGGCTGCGGGGCGTTTCGAGTTGAACGACGAAGCGAGCGATGGGGAAGCGCGTGAAGCGAACTTGCTAGCTGCTGCTAGGCAGAAGACGAGACGAGGTAAAAACGAGGGAGGGCAGAAGGGAGGAGTAGAGCTAAAGTGTGGATGGTACTACGTGCACTCCCATGTATTGCCTCCATTTTAGGGGATTCCCACTCGACCGTAGTGCAAACTGCGCCTTATGGATGAGAACACCTATAATGAGACACCTTTTTACATCTTTAGAAAGGGTGTGTCATTGCAAATGATTGAAATGTTTGAGTGCACATCAGCTATCTAAATATTTAGACAAGATGATCAGTCCTTACATTGTGAATTGTCCTTTGCGTTTATATAATGTAACTTCAATAGTTTTCTATTTAAAACAAACAAACAAAAAAAAAAAACGTAAAGTATAATTATCGTCATGAAAATATGTAGCTCTCAGCTTTTTTTTTTTTCAGTTGTACGTAACTGGTGATACTTTAACGCCACCTGCTGTTGAATACATACAATAACGAAGCAAAACAGGCCTTTTCGAAATCAAAGTCCTGTTCAACAGGCCACATGTAACTTGGTATTGCTATAAAAATGTATTTATTAGTATTTACATTTATTTTTATTTTATTTTTTTCCAATTTCCAGCAGAGTAATTAGTGCATTTGCTCTTTGATACAACATACGGTGTGGTATAAAGATGATGCAATTCACAATGGCTTTTTTATTTTCAATTAACAAAACATGATAATATAACCCGTATCCCATATTTCTAATATTAACAAACAGTTATAAATAAAAATAATTAAGTAATCATAAAATCAATATTTTGACTCAACAAATAGCTAAGCTTGGAATGGAAAGGGATAGTTCACCCAAAAATGAAAATTCTCTCATCATTTACTCATTCATGCCATTCCAGATGTGTATAACTTTCTTTCTTCTGCTAAACACAAACGAAGCTTTTTAGAAGAATATATTAGCTCTGTAGGTCCATACAATGAAACTGAATGGGTAATAGAACTTTGAAGCTCCAAAAATCACAAAGGCAGCATAAAAGTAATTCATATGACTCCAGTGGTTAAATCCATGTCTTCAGAAAGTATATGACAGGTTGTCGGTGCAAAACATATCAACATTTAAGTCCTTTTTTTTTTTTTTTTTTTTTTTTTATTACTATAAATATCCACTTTCACTTTTAGAATGTGAGTGGAGATTTATAGTAAAAAACACGTTTCTTACTGACACCTATCATATACTTTATGTAGACATGGATTTAACCACTGGAGTCATGAATTACTTTTATGCTGCCTTTGTGATTTTTGGAGCTTCAAAGTTCTATTACCCATTCAGTTTCATTGTATGGACCTACAGCGCTAATATATTCTTCTAAAAAGCTTCAGCAGAAGAAAGTCATACACATCTGGGACCGCATGAGGGTGAGTAAATTATTTTGGCTGAACTATCCCTTTAACCATAAGGCTGATTTGTAATGTGTATGGAATTGTGACAGTAGAGGACACTTAAAGGGCCAACGCAAAAAAATAAAATATTAGGCAATATTTTGAATTCTTTTCTTACATTATGTAATGTAAATACAACTGTGCTGCCACCAGCATCTCCCTCTGAACAGCAGGATCGGGAAATGGCATGTTTGAAACATTCCAACATTTGGCTTTCACGATTAGCATGAT
This sequence comes from Myxocyprinus asiaticus, assembly GCF_019703515.2. Lineage (NCBI taxonomy): Eukaryota > Metazoa > Chordata > Actinopteri > Cypriniformes > Catostomidae > Myxocyprinus > Myxocyprinus asiaticus. The sequence continues at coordinate 18,111,912 of NC_059365.1, forward strand.
TAGATTTTCATTCATTAGTGTCTTACAGTACATTAATTGCAGGGATGATCTCCCAGGTGCAAACTGGAGTTAAACACCCTCCTCAGTGGCACAGTGGTGATAGGCGGGTGGATTTTAGCATATTTTCAGGTCACAGGGCACAAGACAGGTCAGGCGGCAAGACAGTGAAATTATATTTTAAGAATAAATATATTGGAATTTTACTCTGAATTCCACACAATGCTTGCGTCTATAAAACACAAAAAGAGCAACAACAAATAACCCGTCTGTGCTAATATTTCACATATTAGGGGTAATTTGGGCTTTAAGGATTATGGAGAACCCCATTGCAATAAAACGAAATCACCATTTTCTAGAGTTCATTAATAACAACCGTCTTCCCAAATAGCTATTGGCTACCTCCACTGTTCCACATTTTCTAAATAGTCGAAAATGGCTTTATTGTCATCCTCCTCTAACCAGTTGTCCTCTACCTGGCCTTCTGTCTCAGTCTCTAGCTTTTTTTCCATGTTCATTTGTTTTTCTTCTGAGAAACTCAAAACAGGAGATTGAACAATCAGCTGTGGCCCTTTGGTGGGTTTAAAAACAACTTTTCCAGTTACCCCCCACCAAGGCTTCACTTTGGCACGTAGCTTGCGCCTCTCCTGCAGACGTCGCTGACGAGCTTCCCTGCGCTCCTGCTGTCTCGCGTACTGGAAACGCTGGAGGAAGAGGTCCCGCGCATACTCGTACAGCTTCACGTCCCACTGGTTCAGCTCCCGAATCTTCCGCTGGGTCTCCAGTTCCACTTCGACACTTGCAGCCCGAGTGCCATTGAGCTGCGTAAACGGTGCAATGAAGGACAAGTGGAATGTGTGTTCAAAGAGATATTGCGTCTTCCGCTGATATTCGGTCAGGCCAAAAAAGGCCATGTTGCGCAAGTTGCGCTTGGCACTTTCTAGTAGCACAGCCCAACGCTGGCTCTCACTCATGACTGAGAGGTTATAGCAGCCCACCAGGCTGAGGTCTGCCAGCATACGGGTCTGTCTGTTGTTGGCCAGGTTATAAGGACATGCCATGAACTCCTCCAAAGAGCAGCCTGACCAGTCATCGCTGGAGTAACAGCTGGGCAGCTCGGTCAGAGTAGGTAAACGCCCATCACAAATGTGTTTAGAGGCCTTCCAGGTGGCACCACGCTGAACGTGCCTCCATTCACTCAGGTACCGCCACACTGGATCCCTCAAGATCGTAATGTAGTAGTAGTTCCTGCTACATGAAGAGAAAATAGTTTTAGGATGGAATTTTAAAAGTTCTTACATCAAATACATTCTTTATAAAATTAATTCAAATTAATTTGATAAAATTATATAAATATGCCCATGTAGCAAAACGAGATCAAGCAAAAGCTATTGCCCCATTCACTTGATCCACAAAAAAAAAAGAGAAACAAAATTACATTTAATAAAGCATATGAATCATCAAGAGGACTAATGTTGTCATTTTGTGCATGTGCACAGTAACAGAATTATTCATAGTGCAGTTGCTGTTAGTCAAGTGTTGGGGAACAGATCTTGATGGAAAACAGAATTAATTATTGTTGGGTGCTGGTAAATACAGGTATTTTAGCATAATGAGTGAATGAGGAGAATCTTCTTTCCACTCACATCTAGAACACTTTCCATCTGAATATCAATTAAGGCTGCTAAGACAAATCCATTCAGCAATAGCAGAGAATGTCTCTGGAGAGCCTCACGCTCTCATCAAATCACCACCTTTCCCTTTACTTACAAGCCACAATGAGCCCATATGATAATAATTGCAGTTGCAATTAGATAAATGGGCTTTAAAAGCGCTTTATTTATTTTACAGCAGGCACTGTATTGTATTAGAATTTACCTTTCTGTACCCAAAAGTTTTGAGTTGTTTGTTTGCAGTTTTCCTTTGTACCATCATTTGGACATTATCATAGAGTGCTTAAAATGGGCTTCCATTTAGAGAACTAACCACCTTATATTACAATGTAGGTTTATCATTTTCTGATTAGGCATTTTCCATGTAACTACATAAAAAAAAAAAAAAAAAAAAAAAAAAGAGTAACAGTAACACACATATGGACACAAGCAACAGAGTCAACAATGGGGCACTGACGAATAAGGTTGTCTGAGGTAATTGTCATGGGGTTAAAGGATGGATGAGGAAACGGGAAAATGTGGGCTTCAATTCCATAAGGTAGGGTTTTAGAAACGAATAACTCAAACAGTTTCTCAGCTTCCACACAAACACATTGACGGGCTGTTGAAGCACGACTCTCTCCCGGTCTCTGGCTTGGTTCCTCCTTACATCGCTCTCCCCATTGCTCACTGCAGTCAGAAACAGGTGTGTTCACCCTTAACACTTTCCCTCCAGACGAACACTCCACCACGCCCGACTCGGGCCAGGGAGCGATCTGGCCTGTACCACCCCCCCCCATTTCTGTAGAGAAATCATCAACAGTGGACCGCCTCAAACTTAAAAGGCTGTAAAGCCAGATATCAACGGGTGATCCGCGCGTTAGTATCCTTCATACGGTGGGGCCAATGGAGTGGTGCGTGGTCAGAACAGAGGGTGGAGGCCTGCCCCAACAGATGGTATTGGAGGGTAAGAACAGCCCATTTAAATGGCCAGACATTCCTTTTCAATGGTGCTGTACTTAGACAATCTCAGCGATAGCTTGTGACTAATGTACAGCACCGGCCGCTCCTCCTCCACCACCTGCGAGAGCACCGCCCCCAGGCCGAAGCGTCTGTCTGTAAAACAAATGGGAGAGAGAAATTAGGTGCATGTAAAAGCGGCCGGCCGCAAAGTGCAGCCTTCACCTATGTAAACGGCTGTTGACACTGCTTATCCACTGGACCAGGTCTGGAGCTCCCTTTATAGTGAGATCAGTCAGCGGGCTTGTGCTGTCCGAATAATTAGACACAAACCTTCTATAATAGCCAGCCCCAGGAACTGTCTCACCTCCTTTCTGGTCTTGGGTATGTCGCAATTGCTGCAGTCTTATCAATTTGGGGACGCACCTGTCCATGACCCAAATGGAACTCCAGATACCGTACATCCACCCATCCAATTGCGCACTTCTTGGGGTTTGCCGTGAGTCCCGCTCGTTGCAGCGACCTCAGATGCTGCATATGCCACTACCAATCATGACTGTACAGGTGCATCTCAATAAATTAGAATGTCGTGGAAAAGTTCATTTATTTCAGTAATTCAACTCAAATTGTGAAACTCGTGTATTAAATAAATTCAGTGCACACAGACTGAAGTAGTTGAAGTCTTTGGTTCTTTTAATTGTGATGATTTTGGCTCACATTTAACAAAAACCCACCAATTCACTCTCTCAAAAAATTAGAATATGGTGACATGCCAATCAGCTAATCAACTCAAAACACCTGCAAAGGTTTCCTGAGCCTTCAAAATGGTCTCTGTTTGGTTCACTAGGCTACACAATCATGGGGAAGACTGCTGATCTGACAGTTGTCCAGAAGACAATCATTGACACCCTTCACAAGGAGGGTAAGCCACAAACATTCATTGCCAAAGAAGCTGGCTGTTCACAGAGTGCTGCATCCAAGCATGTTAACAGATAGTTGAGTGGAAGGAAAAAGTGTGGAAGAAAAAGATGCACAACCAACCAAGAGAACCGCAGCCTTATGATTGTCAAGTAAAATCGATTCAAGAATTTGGGTGAACTTCACAAGGAATGGACCGAGGCTGGGGTCAAGGCATCAAGAGCCAACACACACAGACACTACAGTTGTCGTATTCCTCTTGTTAAGCCACTCCTGAACCACAGACAACGTCAGAGGCGTCTTACCTGGGCTAAGGAGAAGAACTGGACTGTTGCTCAGTGGTCCAAAGTCCTCTTTTCAGATGAGAGCAAGTTTTGTATTTCATTTGGAAACCAAGGTCCTAGAGTCTGGAGGAAGGGTGGAGAAGCTCATAGCCCAAGTTGCTTGAAGTCCAGTGTTAAGTTTCCACAGTCTGTGATGATTTGAGGTGCAATGTCATCTGCTGGTGTTGGTCCATTGTGTTTTTTGAAAACCAAAGTCACTGCACCCGTTTACCAAGAAATTTGAGCACTTCATGCTTCCTTCTGCTGACCAGCTTTTTAAAGATGCTGATTTCATTTTCCAGCAGGATTTGGCAGCTGCCCACACTGCCAAAAGCACCAAAAGTTGGTTAAATGACCATGGTGTTGGTGTGCTTGACTGGCCAGCAAACTCACCAGACCTGATTGTCAAGTATTGTCAAGAGGAAAATGAGAAACAAGAGACCAAAAAATGCAGATGAGCTGAAGGCCACTGTCAAGGAAACCTGGGCTTCCATGCCACCTCATCAGCGCCACAAACTGATCACCTCCATGCCACGCCAAATTGAGGCAGTAATTAAAGCAAAAGGAGCCCCTACCATGTATTGAGTACATATACAGTAAATGAACATACTTTCCAGAAGGCCAACAATTCACTAAAAATGTTTTTTTTATTGGTCTTATGTATTCTAATTTTTTGAGATAGTGAATTGGTGGGTTTTTGTTAAATGTGAGCCAAAATCATCACAATTAAAAGAACCAAAGACTTAAACTACTTCAGTCTGTGTGCATTGAATTTAATACACGAGTTTCACAATTTGAGTTGAATTACTGAAATGAACTTCCATGACATTCTAATTTATTGAGATGCACCTGTATATGATGATGTCATCCAGACAGGCAGCAGTGTAAGCTCGGTCCACAAGGCACTGAAACGTAGCTGGGGCCCCGAACAAACCGAACGGAAGTGTCACGAATTGGCGTAAGCCAAACGGTGTGGAGATGGCCGCTTTTTCGTGGGACACTGGGGTTAAGGGGATCTGCCAATAACCCTTTGTCAAATCCAGCATCGAAGCTGTGCCCAACCGATCAAGCAGTTAAATCAATACAAGGCATTGGGTTTGCATCAAATTTAGACACTGCATTGACATTTCTGTAATCCATGCAGAACTGAACTGACCCGTCGCTCTTTGGGACTAGAACGACTGGGCTGGACCAATCACTGTGGGATTCTTCTATTACTTCTATATCGAGCATTGCATCCAATTCTTCCTGAACTACTTTTTTCTTGTGCTCGGGAAGCCAGTAGGGACGGTTACATACCACTAACCCAGGCGTAGTTTGATGTGGTGCTATATGAGGTTTGTACGACCAGGCAGAGGCGAGAACACATCTGCAAATTCTTTCTGCAACTTGGCAACCTCTGTGACCCGAGACGGTGAGAGGTGGTCCCCGCAAGTGACTGGGGTGACATGATTGGCTTTTACGTTCACCTCCGGCCTGAGCTCCGCCCTTTCTGGAACTACCATTGCCAACGTCACAGGGACCGCCTCCCTCCAAAATTTCAAGAGATTGAGATGGTATATTTGACGTGCGTCGCCTCTGTTTGTTTTACCTCAATTAAGATCTCCCACTCGTCGTGTGATTTGTAAGCTCGATGTTGGAGTAATACAAGCACTTTATCTCCTGGTGCGAATTCCCGTAGCCGAGTGCCCGTCGTAAAGTCAGCTTTGACGTTCCTGAGCTTGGAGCAAATTCTCCTGTGTTAGTTGACCCAAAGTGTGGAGTTTTGCTCCAAGATCAAGAACATACTGAATTTCATTTTTGCTGTTCGAAGGTCCCTCCTCCCAAGCTTCCTGCATGATGTTGAGCACGCCACACGGCCGACGCCCATACAGCAGCTCGAATGGGGAAAACCCTGTGGAGGCTTGTGGGACCTCTCAAACTGCAAATAATTGGGGATCAAGCCACTTATCCCAATTTCTAGCATCCTCGTGTACGGACTTACGAATCATTTTTTAGGGTTTTAAATCGTTCCACCAACCCATCTGTTTGTGGATGGAAAACACTTGTGCGAATGGATTTAATCTAATAATTTGTACAGTTTCCGTAGAGTTCGTGACAAATGTAGTGTCTTGATCAGTGAGGATTTCTTTTGGAAACCACCTGCCAACATCCCGGTGAATGCCCGACCAATAGAAACGGCCATTAGACGGTTTAATGTTTCCCCCCCCCCTCGCCATTAGATTATGAGCCATTTGGAATAGCATTTTCCAACGGCTCTTCAATATCAACAACTGGGTTGTATCTTTTGTCGGAGCATCCTGCGTCACTCGATACAACCAATAATTTATAACAGAAAAATACGAATATGAGAGTGCAATGTCTAGCTGAAGACGTTGACCAATTACTTTCACTCGGTCGAAGGCATGCCTAAGGGTTTTGTCTCGCATCTGCTCCAGCAGGAAATCCCCTGCAGGGAATTCTGTAAGGGCTGGGGAAGCCGAGACTTCCCCCTCCCTTGCGTCATCCTGACACGGAGCTGACATAGATGGCCCCGGCTCTGCCTCCCCAGCCAGCGCATTGCATACTACACACCGAAACACTTTGTTGCAGGACACATCCACGCATATTCCTTTTAACAGCATCTCAAATTCTGGCCACTTAGTGGATGGGTGAGGCGGGAACTAACCACAGCCTTGACTATGCTTTTGCCCCCAAATTTAATAACCTTCGGCGGGCTTTATAAAAGGGACAGAGTAAGAGAGGAGAGAAGGGGGGAACGAAAGTCCAGCTAGTTGGACGGCCTACTCCAGTGACAGCAGGCGGTGGCACTGGACCTACTCCGCAGTTCCTTTCGGCAGACGACATATCAGCTGTTCCACCACCAAGAGATAGATGACTCTCTCGGCGTCATGGTCCTCAGCCAGCAGTCACTTCCGGCATGCATCACTGAGCTGTTTGCGTGAAGGCAAACGGGCAGCCATGCGCATCCATCTTCATTGAAGTGTTGTCGGTGCTGCAACCGACCCGCTGCAAGATGGACTTTCTCAGGTTGTCATACACCAGGATACTCGCTGCCAGTAGCTGATGCGCCACGAGCTAGGCTTCTCTGGACAACCGTGGGATGAGTCTGGCTGACCACTGTGCACGTGGCCAGCTCCAGATCTCGGCTGTCCTCTCGAAGAGGTCTATGAATGCCTCTGGATCATCTTCTGCCCCCATTTTCATGAAGATGACCGGAGACATGGGGGCTGCTGTGTCCAGTGTTGTGGCTGGGGCTTTCTCCCGGTGCAGTAAGCTCCGGATTGCCTGCCGGTCCTCTGCTTGAGCCCGGAGCACCTCCTCGAATTGGCGATCCTGGTCCTGTCGCAGCTCAAGCAGGGCCTGATGTTGAGCATGATGCATGCTGGCGAGAGACTGGATAACTTCCGCCAACGGTGAGGACTCCACGATGATGTACATTTCCTCCAAAATCCTGGGTTTCGGCACCTAATGGGTAAAGTCTCTGCTTAAGGGAAAGGAGGTGGCGGGAACCAGCTGAGCAGTCAAACTTTTAATGGAATAAAGAAACTGAAACATAACATGAAACACAGCAACAAACACCCACACACAGTGGCCGTGTGTGTGTGTGTGTGTCTCTCTCTCAAACTGGTGCCCCGGCTCGTCTTTATACCCCTCCCGGCTGATTAGGACAATTCAGTGCCGGGTGTGCATCCTCACGGCCCGGCCACACCCTCCTCACGGTGATAAAAACGAGAAATCTCTTAAATATGGTTTTAAAAAAAAAAAAAAAATAAAAACATTTTATATATACACACACACACACACACACATACACACCCGGTTTGTAGAAATGTAATCTTTGTGTCCAACTTGGATTCATACATTTAACATTTTTTGCATTTTCTACAACACACACATTAAAAAAAAAAAAAAAAAAAAAAAAAACTCATGTGGCGTAACCATCAAGAAAAAGGTATTGAAATACTTTTCTTGCACCTTTAATGTGTGTATATAACTCAAGTTTTCAAACATGTTTTTCAAGGTGTTTTATTTTTCCCCCCCCTTTACAAATATCATGAATTAAGTAAAAAACATCAATATTGTTTCTCAGGGTAACACCATATGACCTGAACAAAATTTACATAAATATCATATTTTGGCATTTTTTCGGGAACACTCAACACACAGTCATGAGGGCCTAAAAGGGTTCCTCTCTGTTTATGGTATTTTATTTTTTCCCTGTTGGTTGACAATGCTTTGATTTGGTGGACAAATGTTTTTCCAAATAATAATATCTTAAAACAAAATTGTTTGCGCTTAAGGAAATAGATCTGGCCATCTAAAATCAATTAATAGCCAAAATCTCACACTGCTTGGGCATGTTTGGACTAAACATCATCTTATGCAGGCAGAATTATTTTATCTATAAATTATTTAAACACGTAATTATTCATTTAATAAAATATAATTATTTGTTTTAAATTACAGATCTGCTTCTAGGTCAGAACCCGGCCGCATCAGATCTGTGTCATATCTAACAGTAATTCAGTGAAGACAACAGAAATATAATTTTTACCTCATTTTTCTTTGTATCTGGATTAATCATGCATGTATATTATTTATAATATATATATATATATATATATATATATATATATATATATATATACACACACACACACACACACACACACACACACACGTGCTGGTCATATAATTAGAATATCATCAAAAAGTTGATTTCACTAATTCCATTCAAAAAGTGAAACTTGTATATTATATTCATTCATTACACACAGACTGATATATTTCAAATGTTTATTTCTTTTAATTTTGATGATTATAACTGACAACTAAGGAAAATCCCAAATTCAGTATCTCAGAAAATTAGAATATTGTGAAAAGGTTCAATATTGAAGACACCTGGTGCCACACTCTAATCAGCTAATTATAACTCAAAACACCTGCAAAGGCCTTTAAATGGTCTCTCAGTCTAGTTCTGTACGCTACACAATCATGGGGAAGACTGCCGACTTGACAGTTGTCCAAAAGATGACCATTGACACATTGCACAAGGAGGGCAAGACACAAAAGGTCATTGCAAAAGAGGCTGGCTGTTCACAGAGCTCTGTGTCCAAGCACATTAATAGAGAGGCGAAGGGAAGGAAAAGATGTGGTAGAAAAAAAGTGTACAAGCAATAGGGATAACCGCACCCTGGAGAGGATTGTGAAACAAAACCCATTCAAAAATGTGGGGGAGAACCACTACGCACAGACGTATGCAAGACATGGGTTTCAGCTGTCGCATTCCTTGTGTCAAGCCACTCTTGAACAACAGACAGCGTCTGAAGCGTCTCGCCTGGGCTAAAGACAAAAAGGACTGGACTGCTGCCGAGTGGTCCAAAGTTATGTTCTCTGATGAAAGTAAATTTTGCATTTCCTTTAGAAATCAGGGTCCCAGAGTCTGGAGGAAGAGAGGAGAGGCACACAATCCACGTTGCTTGAGGTCCAGTGTAAAGTTTCCACAGTCAGTGATGGTTTGGGGTGACATGTCATCTGCTGGTGTTGGTCCACTGTGTTTTCTGAGGTCCAAGATCAACGCAGCCATATACCAGGAAGTTTTAGAGCACTTCATGCTTCCTGCTGCTGACCAACTTTATGGAGATGCAGATTTCATTTTCCAACAGGACTTGGCACCTGCACACAGTGCCAAAGCAACTAGTATCTGGTTTAAGGACCATGGTATCCCTGTTCTTAATTGGCCAGCAAACTCGCCTGACCTTAACCCCATAGAAAATCTGTGGGGTATTGTGAAGAGGAAGATGCGATATGCCAGACCCATCAATGCAGAAGAGCTGAAGGCCACTATCAGAGCAACCTGGGCTCTCATAACACTTCAGCAGTGCCACAGACTTATTAATTTTCCTTAGTTGTCAGTTATAATCATCAAAATTAAAAGAAAAACATTTGAAATATCAGTCTGTGTGTAATGAATGAATATAATATACAAGTTTCACTTTTTGAATGGAATTAGTGAAATAAATCAACTTTTTGATGATATTCTAATTATATGACCAGCACCTGTGCGTGTGTGTGTATATATATATATGTTAGTATAAAATATCTTCAGCGTGTCACAGAAGGCTACATTCACAGTCCATCAAGGCAAAGAAATGTGTGATGCAGCAGTTTCCTTCAGAATCAAAGCACATGCTTCTCATGTTCAACTAAAAAGAGAGAAGCCTAATTTTTTGGGCAATAGGAAGTGTAATTCTCAATTTGAAAAACCATTTTAACTTTGGGTTCATGGGGAAAAAAAAAATTATATATAAAATCTCGGAACAAAATTAACCACTTATTAACCAGTTACCAACATAAACGTTTTCACTCCAGAACAATTGAAAGGGACTTTGTTCACATTTTGGTTATGTTCTGCAAAATAATTAGTTCTCGGTTTTTGTTCCTTGAAATGTTTTCAGTCCTTGCCAAGCAGTATTTCACAAAAAGGGATGCAGACAGTTACAAAAAACATTAAGTTAAGAAATCTCTTAGTGACAATACATTTATAAATTAAATGGGTTCCTTGCAACTGGAAAAAGTACCAGCGTACCAATTTAAACAATTGCAAAGCACCCAACATTTGATCATCAAAATCCATGCATCCCAAAGCAAACATAATGATCAGACACTGTTTGTCCCCATGCTTTGGGAAGTTTATTTAAAAGGACAAGCCTGTGATAATGGCAGATGTTCTGGTGCCAGCAGGCTGTCTGCCCTCCAGGGTGTCTGAAAGAGCTAATGATTACTATGATGGGTCCCCTGTTGCAGGAATGTGTTGAATAAAAACAGACACTCCGGGCTGAGTCTGACCTGTTGGAAACCTTTTGTCTCCGCATAATTGACTTGCTAAGAGGCTTCACCACTGAACTGAACGAGAACAATGAGGCGAAAGAGTGGTGAGCACCATACACAAGTCCACAATACCATAACGAAAGAAATGATTGTTATTATTACGAACGAAAAACTCACCTGGGAGTTTTGCGCCTCTCCTGAGACTCCCGGGTGTTCATGAAGGAAGGCACGCAGTTGGTGAGCTCCGTCCAGTCCGCGTGCAGACCACAACTCCAGCCGGTGGAGAAGCGGGAGAACAGCCAGGTGTCTCGTTTACCTGGCCGGTAGCAGGTACACTTCTTCTGGCCCGCATGGCACTCACACGGCCTCTCTAGCTGAATGTTGCGAACGAGGTGACGGCCGAAAGTGGTCCCCCCGGTCTTCTGAATATGAAGAAACACTATAACATCTTTCCCCTTGATGTTGAACTCTACAACGCGATAAAGGTCTCTGGTGGTGAAATTAAAGCGCGGGACGAATCGAGCCAACGCACCGTCCTCTGAGCTATACGGGTCTCCCGCACTGGCTCCGTTGGTTCCGCCTGTGTGTTCCCCGGGCGCTCGACTCCCCATTCTGGTGGACAATGATGCCAGGTGTAGCAACTGGCAATCGGACGTAGGGCAAACATATTGCAGCACAATAACGCCGAATAACAACATCATCACCAGTGCGATGAGGATCCGGCTGTAGTTGGATTTTTCATCCATCTTCTCGCTGGAAAAGTGAACGCATTACTCACTTGATCTGCTTCCCCCAACGCGTCGGTCGGCCGGGGAGGAATGTTGAACAAAACCTGTGACTCTCGCCTCCTTACATCAACACATAACGCCCATTGTTTCGCGTTCTAGATACATGTCTGCTCGTATCGCGTAGGGCATTTCATCTTCTACATACTACCACAAAGTAGTCATGTCTGTATTTACATAATTTGGGTTTGAGATCAGATAACTTCTGACGTTTACCTCTGCCTCCGTTTCGTACTCGCTCTTTCCCGATTTCATAGCAGTCCACACCGCCCCCCATCAGTCTTTATCTCGTCAAAACAAAAGTCCCTAAGAAGACTTGTTTTGGAAAAAATCTTTTCATTTTTATTGCATTTCGTTGGCTAAAATGACTGTATGATGACTATTAAAAGTAGACCATTATCATTTGTTGTTGTAGGGGGAAATGACAAAGGCAAACATTAAATTTAAAGGTGCACACAGTCATTTTTTCCTCATTCAAAAAACGTTTAACTCCTGAAGACATGAATTGTAATATTGCAATATGTAGGAAATCACGAACACACATTAAAATGAAGACTCCAGTAACCTTATAAAAGCTGTTTTATTCTGGAGGGGGACCCCTCATTGGGGCTACCATGTTAGAATCACATGACCAGCCAAAAATATTACTCGCTTAATCTCAGTAACCGTCCTGTTATTTGACATTTTCACTCATTGATTAAAGTAGTCATGGCTGACTGAATACTAAATTTCTACAATGGCAGTGCAAGTCCAAGATGACACAAAGACAAAAGTTACCGAGTGTACCTTTAACTGAATTACAGAAGAAAAATCCCAGGAATAAGTTGTAGTTGTAGGCCAGGGGTTCAGACTTTTTAATTTCAAGGACCCCCAAATATGATTATCACCTTCTGAGGGACCCCCTTTCTAAAATAAAGGCAAAGAAATATTTTCATGTGTAAAGACCCATTAATACTGTATGAGAAACACCAAGTGTGATATTATAAATAAATAGCATGTGGTTTTCGAAGTGAAATGTGCTTTTCTATTGTCATTGCTCTAAAGTCAAAACCGATGTGGAAAATAGATGAACACATTTCTTGGCGTTAAAAACTATGGCTGGCAATGGAATAAAATTAGTGTGATAATTTTTGACGTTATTTTCACTCTGATGTTGAAGGTTATAATGTGTACAGTAAATGTCGCTGGAAAAGGTTAGATTGAATTTATTTAAATTTTCAGGGTGTAATGTGACAAATGATTGGATTTTGACAAGGTATAATGACTTTCTGTAGTAACCCACTCTATTAAGTTAAAACCTTATCATTGACAGCTCTGAAAAACACTTAAATATAAATATCTGCGGACCCCCTAGCACCCCCTGCCCCCAGTTGAAAACCCCTGTAATAAGCTTTGACGAAACAATATTAATGGAATAAAAGCAGCAACAACAAAAACTGGCAATATTACATCCTCAGGGGCCTTTCACACCAAACTCGTATCTGTGCTAAAAAGCTAGATGCAATGCCACAAACAGAACACAAAACATGTTTACATGCATGTTTCGGGGTCATGTCTACATAGGACAACAATTGTAAAACAGCCCATACGGATGCATCAAATGTGAATGGTGTGAATGGCCCCCTTAAGATAATAAATAAAATCATGATTACTTGATGACATGATGTATCAGAGGTGTGTGGGAGCCTTTTAAATAGTAAGCTGGGTGTTGACCCCTCATTCACATATCTGACACAATTATGTAAATTATTTAATTATCTAAATCTTAAGTAGGACAGTTGTAGGCAGAGTTTTTCACAGTGGTGGCCAGGCACAGGCCAGCGATCAGTCTGTGGTGGCCCAGAAATCGTCGGACGGGGTGGGGTGGTTGTTGGTGTAGAAAGCGGAGGCTTGTGGAGACAAAAACGGAGGGGAAATTGTGCCCAAGACAAAAATGACCAAAACAGCAATTGTGAGTGGGGTGGCCAAAGGGATGGCCAGGCTTCGGTCCATGCTGGCCACGGCCAACCCTGGCCACCCCCTAGCTCCGCCCCTGGTTGTAGGAGACTTGTGTAAAAGTTAACTATCTGCTTAGCACACTAAGCTATAGGTCACCAAACAATTTTGGAATATTTGGATCACGTAGGCCGTAGGGTGATGAAACTCTATACAATGTCAAATAAGGCATTTAGATGAATGTGGCTAAACAGGATCTGTACCTGACAATTCATTTTGTTGTAACAAACAGCAGTTGCATTACCAACGACCATTCATCCATGATCATACTGCACTGGTGTGTATACAGAAGCGATATGATCTGTGATCATAAGATGTACAGCGGTGAAGTGATAGGCTGTTTTGTGTCAAAGGGAGAAACGTTTCCCTCCATACTTCACTCTAGTACAGCTCAGCCTTCAACTCATCTAGACAAAAACCCTTTATTTTAGAAATCTACATACAGTTTTTAGCGAACACTAATAAGGCATTTGATCAGAATGTAACAGTTTGTATCTTGTGGTGTAACAAGACTATATTTAGGTTTAGTGTTCTGCATGATTTGGCCTCTGCCACAACTAAAAGCCCTGAAATGTTTGGACTATAAATGTTGTTTTTTTTTTCTGGTGAATGATTTCTGTTTAGAACAGAATACTAGCCTTCTGCTTACTGTGCAGTCAGTACCCTTTATACTGCACACCGGCAACTATTTTCTAAATAGAAGCCTATGTAATTTATGCAAACATTTCAAACCGTAAAATACTCACGACCTCATCATATTGCATGATTCATTCAGGAAGTGTTGTCTAGCTGTCATCTTAAAAATAGGGGTTATTTTGCATATTTAATCCGTTTGTGTAAAAATGTCTTGACTTTTGGCAGTTCTGTCAAATGAGTCATGGATGGTGAAAATGTAGGCCAAAATTATGGGAAAACAGTACCCAGAGTAGTCTGCTTTGCCAAATGTAGATCACCCAAATATTCCATGCATATACATTTGTGTACTCTGCACAGGATACATATTTTATGCTGCAGAAACGGTAAGTATAGTAGTATGCTTTTATGAACATTGCCCATGTCTGAGGCATGTTTATTTCCTAGGTACTCACACAGAATGTAACACTAATACTACTATTAAATTAATGATATTTTATTTTTTTTTAAATCCCAATACAGACAGTTTTTTGAAAAAGTCTGACAAGAAAAGTTTAACAGTGCATCTTAAGTAATGGCCGTTAATCAATTGATGATGATTGTCTGAAGCCATGTTTTTATCTTTATTTTAAATATTTAATTAATGGCTGCTCCAAAGAGATTTTCAAAGCAATCATGTTATTTACACAGTAGTTAAACAGTGGTGGTAGAACAGAGCACAAATGACAACCCATTTAAATATCTGCAGTCTTTATTTCAACAAGACTAGGAAATGTTTAATATAACTTTCTCTTACATTTTTAGCATCTATCTGTTTGCTTTGCCTGTATTAAGCAGATACTCTGAATGGGTAAAATCCAATGAACATCTCTCAGAGACCACTAAAATGACTGCTCTTTATTTACAATTCTCTTCTTTCTTTAGTCTCTCTTACTCCTCATCGAAAGATGACTCCACTGATGTACAGGGATGCAGGCAAATGACAACTGCAATCAGTCCATCTGAAGTTCAGTATTCAGACTAAGATGACACTGTATCAGGAGAGCGATCCTCTGCAATCAAGTGTCCATGTCATCTTCAAATTGATTCGGAGTAGCTCAACATATACTAGTTAAGAACAAGATGCTTCCTTTTCTGGTCTTTACATCAAAAACATCTTAACATGTGACAGTGGGAAGCTTTGGATCATACAAAAAGATTGAAAACACATATTGCTTCCTATTTGTGGCACACAACACATTGGCCTGGAAAAACAAAACCAATTTGAGGTGTGGAGCATTACTGCCAAACAGAGATTGTCACCGTTTCAAGGCCCCTGACAAGTTTCTTTTCATGTCTTAGGACTGGCCACTCATCCATAGGCACACCCATTGGGATGAATTAATAACAATGAATAAATCAAATAGCATTTAGGCTAAAATGCATGTTGCAGATATGATTAAAACTCTCTTGCTGTGAGGTATCTGAATGCCAATTAAAAGTGCATGTGACATCAGGAACAATCAAGGACTTATGGCCAGCCCTGTCCTTGCATCAGCTTGTACAATTTGTACACACTCCCTTTACATAAATCTATAATGAAAAATAAAACTGCTTATGGTAGCTAGGTTTACAAAATCTACATATTACATAACATGAAATTTGAAGCCAATATAAAACCATCAGTTAAATTGTGAAATCATTAGAACGCGTTCACCTATAAATATTTTGAATACTGAAATTAAGATACCTAAGGAAGCATGTTTGCAAATTCATTTTAAAAAGAGATGTGATTAAATAACTTACTGTACAACAGTGAGTGGGGAATAGTTTTCTGAGCGGTGAGTGGAAAGCTTTGAGGGAGCGTTAGTATACTTTCCAGACATTTGAATGGGAACCCACATGCCACGTAGATTAAAAAAAGCATAAAACATATATAACAGTTGACTGGTGTTGGATTCGTACCATACACACTGTCTATTGCTGCATATGAGGAATGGTTTCAAATACCGTACCAATGCAGCATTAGACTAACTATCAGATGAAATCAGCCGGGAATGGGAAAAAAAATAATAAAAGAAAAAATAAACAAAAAGATAGAAATCCAAAAAGCCACCCACCCTTTAAAATCAGCACTGGTTGCCATTCGGGTCGAGTGAAATTTGTTGCAGTACCTATTATATAGTTTCATACCATTTATACCTTACAATAAACTTCTAGCAAATTAAACACCTCCACATAAAACCCTGTGTAAATTTCATCATTATTCGTTTCCACTATGACAGCTCACACTGAAGCCATCTGTAGTGTACACTCTTGTCCAGCTGGTCCTCCTATTAGTTCACAATACGTCTACACATAACATTGCAACTTTACTCAGGCCATAATGTCTACATCATGCAGGATGCATGTCTTCACATGTCTGTCCGCATGATGGACCATTGTTAGTTCTGCCTTCTTTGAGGAGGCCTTTTCATCAACGGCTCAACTTTCAGATCAAACAGACCTTACCAAACCAAAGCTCATTCCTTCATGACACACAATGCACACAGTTAAGTCATTAGTAAAGACTATATTCTCAAGTTATTTATTTGTTGAACCACTGAAATTATTTGGGATGCTATGAGAAGAGGCTGTGAAACTTGCTTGGAAATGAAGACATAAAAAAGAAATAAAAAAAATAAATAAAATAAAATAAAAATAAAACCTGCCAAATACAAATGATTTACTCCCTGACAAACTTTATCAAACCTATCAGCTGAACAACTGTTCCTGACCCGTGTCTAGGAGCCCGTGCCTCTATGATTTCATTCATTAGGCAGCACTGTTTGCACTTGATGTTCTTGTTTGCCAGCCCTTATTTGCAAATGAAAACTTTTCAGAATGTAAGGCATCATGTGGTTTTTCTCTACCTCAATAACATCCAAGAACTAATATACAGTATGATCAGCTAACTGAAGCATCCAAGCACACATACTCTCCACCCACACACTCAAAAAGTCTGTCTAAAAAGTCTGAATACTTCATACAGCTTTGCTTAAATCAGTTTAAACATGTTATATAGATTAATTATTTACCTTAGGAAAAGCGCTCAGATTCACACACAGATGATCTATACAAACACACATCCACTCACACAGTCTGACCTACTTTTAAACAAATGGCAGTTGCTCATTTAGAGCCTTGACCGAAAACAACAATCATGAGGAACAGTTGATTCTGAACACTACAAACACGGAGAAATAAAACCCTGCTAAAAGATTTAACAAAAAGGAAGTGTAATGCTGCGTGGAAACATATAGCTGTACATAAATGAAGTCCGTTCTTATAAAAACAAACAAAACAAAAAACACTGATGGGAAGTTATTTGAATATTAATAACTTGAGTGTCTTTCCCAGATGGCAGGCAGACAGTGATCTTGAAAGCAGTCTCTGTAAAGTCCTATGGCAGTTTTCTGCTCTTTTAATTTCGTGCAAACACTCATCCTCTTCATTGCTCGACTAGTCTTAGCTTGTGTGGGGGGTGAGCAAAGCCAGCAGGAGTGCTGCCACAACCAGTGCCAGGCTGCAGGGTGTCAACCGGGTACCACTAGAGGGTTGCCCATCATTTTGAGGCTTCTTGATTCGTGGTTTTACAGGTGTTGGTGTGGAGAAGTAGATGTCATTGTCTTTTTCGCAAGAGGGCGAGTCGCAGCCACTTCCACTTTCCTCTCCGCTGCCGGCATCCTCTGAAGAGCCAGGAAAACAAAGCTAATGTTAAGAGCATGTAAGTTGGTGATCTAGTTTACACCTGGTATTAACATCCATTTCGGCTGATCTAATTACATGTGGACAGTGCTAAATACAGGTGTAAATGAGGTCCAAAATGTTTTGTGACTGGATCGCTTCAAAAGAAAATAACCATGCATATTTGGAAAAGCCCATATTTGTATATACTGCACACACACACACACACACGCACAATCACAAGACTTCACAGAACTTCTTTGCCTGAAAAGTGAAAGTCACGTTTGCTGTGCGTTGGCGCTAAAGTGCGTAATTTCTGTGCCACTAGCGCCACCAAGCAGAATTGCAAAACATTTTTTCCCCACAACCTCTATTTAGAGTATTACACACAAACTACATAAAAGAAATATGAAGAAACTGTTGCCTCGTACCATTGACAAATGAGATGTCGGTGCCAGTGTAAGCCGCCTTCAGCCAGCTGGTCATTTCTCTCAAGACTGCAATCTGCCGCCGAATCACCATGTCTGGTTTGGTGATGTCAACTTCCACATCAGGATTAGAAATCTGATTGGCTAAGCCATTGCCCATGACAACAGATTCATACCTGCACATGAAAAATGAAAGGAAACATTGAGTGGACGGTCTGTGTTGGCAAAGTAGCAGGTTAGCTAGTCAAGTGAGGAACAGAATTAGGGGTGTGCAATATATCGGTTAAAATTACATACTGAAAGAAATGCATCCATCGACAGAAATGTTAAGTATCATCTATATCGCGGTTATGCAAAACGGCGCAGCATGGTACACAATGCATGTTCAAATAATCAATATCCATTACGTCATTAATTACGTTTGCATTGTTTGCACTAAAATTGCCTTTTTTTCTCATGGCAAACGTGAGAAAATAGTATTGTTAATAATTAGTTTTTAACTGATAAGAAAAAAAGTTTTTCAAATATGTGAAAGGTCTACCATTACTGTGGACATTAGTTTAAATTAAAAAAATTAACTCGCATTATAATTTATTGAGTCAGTTTTCCATAAAAATGTGTATATTGTGATTCATTTTTTAAACATTTTATCGACCAAAAGTTTCAAGAGTATCTTGATATAAATGTTTACTTACATTATTCATTCCTAAATGGAACGGAGGAATTGTATCTCACCTGCTTTTAGCTGTGCCATTCCAGCACTCCTCACCCGGGGCAACCCTATCTCCAACACACACAGTGTCTGGCAGGGTGGACCAAAACTTCTTGGCATGCTTCAGTTTCTTTTTGGCATCCGTCAACTAATATTATATAAAATAAGCATACAGAGTGTTACAGATGTTTCATTCCAATCTGGTAGAATCAAACAAAGATATATGTTTCTAAAGAAACAGTTAGGCAGGGGTATAAGTGGGCAATATGTGCTTACTAATCGGTCCAGGCTGGTGCCAGCTGCAGTGGTGGGTCTGGCTTCAGGGCTGTAGGGGCGGAATCGCCCAGGGAACCCCGAGTCTCTAGGAGAGCGCCGGGTGCGGAAGGCACTGTTGGGTTTGGGCTGCCCACAACCTTGGAACACCTGAAAAGCACAAATAGCTATAAATATACTGTATATTGACCATTCTACAGGGTTGCCTACTTATCAGGTAATAAAACACATTACACAGGGTTCCCACACTTTTTGACCAATGAATTTCCATGACCTTTCCAGTCATTTGGGATTACTGGATAAGGATTTTTTTAAATTAACTCAAATTCAGACCAATTCGCTAACGAATCATTGAGACCAATTTGTGAACCAGTTTGAACGATTCATTGAAAAGACCTGACTCAAAAGAATAATTCACTAATTAATCAGACACAACAATGGTTTCTGAGCAGGTTTTACTCTACACAAGAGCAATATCTAGCCAGTGAAATTTTGTAGAACAAAGCATAAGCAGACATGCAATTCTCAGGAATCAACATATCAGTGCACAGCACATTACAAACACAAATGTCATTTTGAAGAGAACTTAAAAACATACAAATAGTCACTGACCTTCTGCGAGACCTGTATGCTGTTCTCTTGCATGTTCATGATGGCATCAGAAATCTTCACGTCTATGGGATCCATGACTGATTCGAAGTTAAAGGGCCCCTCCAGTCTCTCAGCAAGACCAAACATGGCATCTAAAATCCAAAATCAATTCATTAATGAAGGAAAGCCCCTCAAAACAATACCACACTTTCAAATAAACTATGCATGGCGCTATAACATATCTCTGCCACAAGAGGCCAGCAAGACAGAGCTTATAAACAACTGCAGCCTGTTGTGCAAACAGCTTGTTAAAGAGTCAGAGGCCTGAACAAGGCACCCCAATTAAGGCTCCCCCCAAAGCTGACAGGCAGGGTGAGCAAAGCCAGTCCCAGAGTCCTGCGAGCCAGGAACAGTTTGTGAAAGCGCATGAGAATGTGTGACAGGACCCGAGACCAAGCGGCCTGTTGAGCCACAAGAGGCCAAAAACACTTCACGAAACACGCACAAGGGAAAAACAGAGCAGTTCCCCAGCGTTCACTTCTAATCTAACTCAGTTCCAATTCTGCTTTCAGCTGAGGTTTCATGTTCATGGTTTTGGCCTCTGAGCAAGTGAATAATCACAGAGGTAATTTGTTACAGAAAAATTGCAGCCATTTCAACGCGACCCATTTATTTTTAATCTGTACTTATTATGCTCTGTATATAACAGACTTGTGCTTAGTGTGGGAAATTAGTTCCATTACATCTAATAATGGGTTCAGTAATAAATCTATTATTTCAGCCATTTAAAACCCATAAAGACCACAGGCAACTAAAGTTGCCGAAAGCTCTACCACTCTTTTTACATCTGTATATATTTTTTGGGTGATTACAGATGAATTCAAAACAACTGCCATACAAGTAGACAACCTTAGGAAGAGATTTTGACAACTTGCTGGATAATGAGTCATGGTAGTGTTTAATTTATGCTGTCATTTCGGTGTTTACTCAGAAATAAACCTGGCAACTTTGGTGACCAATGAGCAAAAGCTCTTATCTCAATCATTGCATAGGATTCCATAGGAGTTTCAATACAGAGATCTGTGCAATATCTCTGCAGAGTATGTGAAAGATTGTACAAATAACTAAGACATCTCTAAGCACAAATCAAGGCAATAAAGGGTTAAAGACTCTCTTACCCAGAAAGTTATTCCATTCTGTGTCCAGGTCCGCCTGATTGGCAAGGCAGCCACGCATGACGTTGAGACAGTAGTTCTTACAGGGCTTCAGTGCCACCTGGCCAGTACAGTACGGGCAGTATAACATCTTCATAGCTGCTCGCACACAGCTTGGTGAAGCGTTCACCTGAGAAAGAGAGATTTAAATTAAATTAATTTACATTTTAAAATTAATTTTTTTAATTTACATTTTATTTACATTTTCAATTTAAATTGAAAAGTGAATTGAGAGAGAGACAAAGAGAGAAATGATGGTTACTGAACAGAGTCAGCAAAACAGAGACACCAGAGGAAAACATTAATGAGTCCGTAACCTAATTTATAAGGCTAATGTTACTGATAAAAGACTGAACAATGAGCTATTACTGATCCTGCCACCTTTTATAAGGTCAATGCTGAACTTCAATTGCTTATGCGAACTCACTACACACCAGTGTCAGAAATGAACATTTTTATAAATATACCTATCTCTCTATGAGGGCATTTTTGTCTAACTATATAAAAATACAGAGTTTGTTGTCTGTTTTAGTAAAATACTTTAATTGTATCAATTAACTGAAATACATTCTTAATCTGAAAAGCTATGGATGTTACTTGTAATACTGAATCAACATCAAATACAAAAGTAGCTGTAAATTATGTACAAGCTTTAACAATTTGGGCGGGTTATTGATCCAGATTTCCCGATTCGGATTCTAAATCAATTCATGTGTATATTTCAGTTATAATGTCCCTTTGCATACATATGAAAGAATTTCTCTCCCAGCTTATGCTGTTAATTATACAGGGGACCTTCTAACTAGTTGGGAAAATTAAGAACATTTTAATTTTACTAATTATATTTTATTAGTTTTTCATCATTTTTGTCACATTTGAGCTTTTTAAAAATGTACAAATCCATGTATTCAATCAATAAATATTACATTATATTGCATGTATTAGATTTTGTTACATGTTTATTGTTTAATTGCATAATTTGTAATATTTACGAGTACAGTGGTGGCCAAAAATTTTGGCACCCTTGGTAAATATGAGCAAAGAATGCTGTGGAAAAAAAAAAAAACCTGCATTGTTTATCCTTTTGATCTTTCATTAAAAATAATTTTTAAAAAAATCGAATCTTTAATTGAAGTAAAACAATAGAAAGAGGGGAAATATCTCATTATTAAATATTTTTCTCCAAAACACGTTGGCCACAATTTGGCACCCCTAGAAATTATTATGAGTAAAATATATCTGAAGTTTATTCCCATTCATATTTTAAATTTTTTAGTGCACCTGGGTGACTAGGAACATGAAATTGTTCAGCCATGTCTTCCTGTTATATACGAGTATAAATATGAGGTAGCACACAGGCCAAATTCCCTTAATCATTAATTACAGTGAGTTAGACTAAAGAATATAGTTCTGATGTGTGGCAAAAGGTTGTTGAGCTTCACAAAATGGGAAGTGGCTATAAGAAAATAGCCAAAGCATTGAAAATGCCCATTTCCACAATCAGGGCAATAATTAACAAGTTCCAATCAACTGGAGATCGGCCTGGAAAAGGATGTGTCTATATTGGCTCCACACACAGTGAGGAGGATGGTTCAACTGGCCAAAGAATCTCCAAGGATCACAGCTGGAGAATGGCAGAAATTAGTTGGGTCTTGGGGTCAGAAAGTCTCAAAAAAAAAAAAAAAAAAAAAAAAAAAAAAAATCAGACATCACCTACATCACCATAAGTTGTTTGGGAGGGTTTCAAGAAAAAAAGGATCTGCTCTCATCCAACAACAAACTCAAGAGTCTTCAATTTGCCAGACACTACTGGAACTTCAAATGCGACCGGGTTCTATGGTCAGATGAAACCAAAAAAAGACCTTTTTGGCAGCAAACTCCAGAGATGGGTTTGGTGCACACAGAGATGAAGGTGCTGGATCTTTAATGTTGTGGGGCTGTTTTTCTGCCACTCTATAAAATACCAACTGATAAAAAATCTGAACCTGGCTGCCTCTGCCAAAAAGCTTACAATGGGCCCTGGTTGGATCTTCCAGCAGGACACTCATCAAAACCAACACAAAAATGGTTCACTGACCACAAAATCAAGGTCATGCCATGACCATCCCAGTTCCTTCACCTGAACCCCATAGAAAATTTGTGGGGTAAACTGAAGAGGAGAGTCCACCAACATGGACCTCTGAATTTGAAGGATCTGTAGAGATTCTGTATGGAGGAAAGGTCTCAGATCCCTTGGCAGGTGTTCTCCAACCTCATTAGGCATTATAAGAGAAGACTCAGGGCTGTTATCTTGGCAAAGGGAGGTTGCAAAAAGTATTGAATAAAACAGTGCCAATAATCATGGCCAATGCGTTTTGGAGAAAAATATATTTATTTAATAATGAGATATTTCCCGTTTCAATTGATTTACTTCAATTAAAAGTTCGATTTTTGTGATTTCTATGCCACCACGAGGACTTAGAGCACATTGGGAATTGGGCATTCCAAATAAAAAAAATTACAACCCACTGTGGATTACTTTTTGTCCCAATTATCTGGGGTATTTTTGTCAATTTGTAGCATTCTTGTCCCAGGCCCTGGTTAACTTCTGACCCAGCTACAGACTGAGAAGCCTTGACCTTTTGATCTTTGAATGCTGGTAGAAAAGCTCATATGGGTTTAAACAGGTGTCTACCTTCACATACTGATAAACCCCACTGAAAGCTTGTACTTTTGGTCTGTGTTGTCCCTGATCTGGCTCAAAGCACCAAGCTAACTTAACCTCTCATTTCAACCCCACAAATACCCCGAAGCCTCTCACCGTGGACACTTTGCCCACAACCTCAGGCATGAGCGCCAGGCCGCGGGTGAACGTGCGGACCGCGATGAAGGAGCGGGTCAGCTGCAGGCGGAGTTTGCGCGGAACATCGCCGAAGGGCTTGAGCTGCTCCATGTGCCTGCTGACGCACTCCATGTATGATTCAGTAAACTCGTACTGAACGTTGACCAATCGGAACATGCGCTCCAGAAGCTCTGCCCAGAATTCTGCCAGCATGTCGTCCAGGTTGACGGCGCTGCTCCCGTGGGAATAGTAGCGGCGTAGCTCGTGGAAGAAATGCTTGAATAGCTCCGCGTTCTTCACGTACATCAAGCCATAAGTCCGCACAAACATGTCGTGTAGGGATTTCTCAGCATTGTTCAACAGCTCTCTAAAGAACTCTGTGAGAAGGAACAATAATGAGTTGGTTAGTTTTAAATAGTTGTAAGCTTTTTTGCAAGTAATTCAGATTTCTTTACTACCAACATTTTCATTGTCCACATCAGAAAAAAAAAAATAAATAAATAAATGAAGAACAAAATTGTTGAGCCCAGATAGGTGCTATAGGTTGGGCAAGTGAGCATGGTAAGTGAGTTATCTGCTGGTGTGAATGTGGAAGAAATATGTTCTGCTTGATTTTAGAAAAGAGATTAGCAATGTGATTATTTGAACAACATTTCCAGTAAGTTCATATGTAAAATAATTAGCAAAAGAGTATTTTTGGCAGGCCCTCATTTTTCAAGTAATCTCTTACAAATAAGACATAAGATGTCTCTATATCTTATCTATAAAAGAATGCATACTAACTGGCCATGAATATAACATATGACTTTGAGTACATTCCGAACATGGAACATAGTATGCACGCCTAAAAAAAAAAAAAACTAAAAACACATGGACTGTCAATTTTAACATGTTAAAAGTTATTTTTTATTAACACTGGAACTTAAGATAGCAGTACGTCCATTACTTTGTCATTGCAATGACACTCAAGAATGAGCAATTTAATGCTCCACAGAGCCCTCTGCCTAACTTGCTCTTTCTGACTGGTAAACCAACCAGAACTGCCAGGGAGGCCAGAAAAGCCCACGGTTATTATCTAAACAGATTAATGCATATTCCATTTATCTCAACACAAGTTTTTTTTTCACTTTACATTCCAGGAAAATAACTTTTGTGTTTAAAGAGAAAGAGCTTTGAGCACAGAAAGCATCAAGAGAAAGAGAGTTGGCAAAAAAGGATGAAGGGCAGCTTGCTTTTTAAATAGGTAACATCTTGCCCATTGAGACGGTTGAGGCTGACCGCTATCAATGGCATTTTCCTGTTGTCACATTCCATTTGCTTTTCTTTCTTCTCTGCGCCATCCTTCAGAAGCCTTTTCAATAGGATTACTGAATAATGTCAACCTGTACACCCCCCCCCCCCGAAAACCCTCTCTCGTGGGCTCTCTCCTGCTTTCAGTTCATCAGCGCCTTCAGAAGGCTCTCTTCATTGAAGACAGGGAACAATGACCTACTTCATCCTGTGGAATGTCAGCCCCCCCCTCCCTCCCAGCCTCCCCAAATAATCTAGCCCCTCTCTCCCATGAAACTCTCTCCCTGGCCGGCAAACCATACTTTCTTAATCTGAACAAAATGAGAATTCCAAAGAAATGTTTCACCTCTCTCCCGCGCTCACACACGCTCTACATAAAACGCGCCATTTGTTTTTCACCTTTGTATCACCTTTCTCCTCTCACAAAAACCCTCCTGCCCCACAACACAGATGTCCTGTGCATAATGAGTGAGACATTGAAGTGTTAAGTGGCCATGAATGTGAAAGCGGCATCTGATGCTCTCGTAAAATAGCTTTCACTACCATAGGCTTCATCAACACAAACAAGACACCTCAGGTTTATAAGCAAACAAAACACACAAACGGAGTCACTGTACTGCTGTAAATTTTACCTCAAGCAAACACTCAAGCTCTGCTCCAAATGCTAGTAAGCTACCTAAGTACCATCTGCCTAAATAGGCTGCTGCCTTTTAAGGTAGCATGCTAATATCACAATTCCAGTTAACTGAACTTTTAAGCAGCTTGGAAAATTCCAGAAAATTATGTCAAGCCTTTAGACAATTAGCTTCTGATAGGAGGCATACCTTTGGATGTATTTTAAGGTCTACTTTCAAACTCAGTGCCTCTTTGCTTGACATCATATGAAAATCAAAAAAAAATCTGCCAAGACCTCAGAAAAAACAATTGTGGACCTCCACAAGTCTGCTTCATCCTTGGGAGCAATTTCCAAATGCCTGAAGGTACCACGTTCATCTGTACAAACAATAGTACGCAAGTATAAACACCATGGGACCATTCAGCCATCATACCGCTCAGGATGAAGATGCATTCTGTCTCTTAGATATGAACGTAGTTTGGTGCGAAATGTGCAAATCAATCCCAGAACAACAGCAAAGGTCCTTGTGAAAATGCTGGAGGAAACAGGTAGACGAGTATCTATATCCATAGTAAAACGAGTCCTATATCAACATAAACTGAAAGGCTGCTCAGCAAGGAAGAAGCCACTGCTCCAAAACTGCCATAAAAAGCTAGACTACAGTATGCAAGTGCACATGGGGACAAAGATCTTACTTTTTGGAGAAATGTCCTCTGGTCTAATGAAACAAAAATTGAACTGTTTGGCAATAATGACCATCGTTATGTTTGGAGGAAATAGGGTGAGGCTTGCAAGCCGAAGAACACCATCCCATGGGGGTGGCAGCATCATGTTGTGGGGATGCTTTGAGGGACGGGTGCACTTCACAAAACAGATGGCAGCATGAGGAAGGAAAATTATGTGGATATATTGAAGCAAAATCTCAAAACATCAGCCAGGAAGTTAAAGCTCGGTCGCAAATGGGTCTTCCAAATGGACAATGACCCCAAGCATACCTCCAAAGTTGTGGCAAAATGGCTTAAGGACAATAAAGTCAAGGTATTGGAGTGGCCATCTCAAAGCCCTGACCTCAATCCCATAGAAAATTTGAGGGCAGAACTGAAAAGGCGTGTGCGAGCAAGGAGGCCAACAAACCTGACTCGGTTACACCAGTTCTATCTGGAGGAATGGGCCAAAATTCCAGCAACTTATTGTGAGAAGCTTGTGAAAGGCTACCCAAAATGTTTGACCCAAGTTAAACAATTTAAAGGCAATGCAAACAAATACTAACAAAGTGTATATAAACTTCTGATCCACTGGGAATGTGATGAAAGAAATAAAAGCTGAAGTAAATCATTCTCTCGACTAGTATTCTGACATTTCACATTCTTAAAATAGTGATCCTAACTGACCTAAGACAGGGAATGTTTTCTACAATTATGTCAGGAATTGTGAAAAACTGAGTTTAAATGTATTTGGCTAAGGTGTATGTAAACTTCTGACTTCAACTGTAAGTTGCAACACTTTTGGAAGAGATGATGCATCTTAAAAAGGCAGCCATCATAGGCAGCACACTACGATTTGGAACAGAGTAGCAATCAGCAGAATAGGAAGAGGTGTGAGTGTTTGAGAGAGAATGAGACAGGGGAATTCGAGTGTATTTGGGGGCTTTTCTAAATGCCCCCATCCTGCTGTGTAACCACGGATACCGGAAACACCCCAGCCCTTGCATTAAGCTCCCCTCCCATGAGTGGCCCTCGGCCCAGGGAGAGAGATAGAAGGCACCCAGCTCCACGCTCCATTGATAGAGATTAAACCTTAAGGGCCACCGCACCCGCCTCTCCAGAAATTCTGAGGAATGCCAGAGCTGGCACAAGTTTAAAGTTAGGGAATAGAGCCATGGGGGGAGGACAAGATGTGGAGAAAGCAACAGAGGATGAGGAGAAGAGAATTTTCCAAGTTTGCATGTCAGTGTGCCATTACCAAAGAAATATGAATTTACATGAGCCACTTGTCAGAAAACCACTTCAAGGAAACAAGTTAAATCAAATGTCAAGTGGAATGAATTACTGTAGATTTTGGAAGGTTTTCTTGCTAAAATGCACATGCATCAAGGCACGACATTTTAGGAACGACTGGAGGCAATAATTATACCTCAACTAAACACAAGAAACTTTGTAATTTTTTAAATGTTAAAAGACTTTTTCCTATCCCAGTTAAATATGCAGAGACAACTGCAAGTAATCCAGTGGTGGGCTGATGTCCCCCAAAAGTAGATGTCAGTACGTTTACAAGTTCGATTTCAGTTGGACTAAAACAATTTAAGTCAAGGCAAGTCTTGGAAAGATTTAGAATGTTAATGTGGGTACATTGATAGTATATTGGTCCTGGCGCACAAGATCTGCTATGCTGCAGCAGAGTAAGTAGGGAGACTTGCTACTGCTAGAATATACACAGATATCCTGAGTTAAGCCTGTGGACATGCTGCTGCTGCAGCACAGTAAGATGTAAATACTAGTGTCTGACCGATATATCGGTCAGAACATATAATGCAGAAAATAATGCTTTAGAATTGGTGTCATTACATAGTCTGTCCAGCAGAGCACGCTCTGACTCCATTGTTTACAGAGCTGACTCTGAACTGGCAGTGGCTCTGAAGACAGGACGGAGTTAAGCGGTGTGGAGTTGAGCGGTGTCTTCACGGTAAGTTGCTAACTAGTTTGTAAAATACATACTGGAAAGTTAATAAACAATGACCCCATCATTTTCCCTTTTCAATATAACTAATATAACGTTAACCCTGTCCCTGACAACCATGTCACTCATGTCTGTTTACTGTTAGCCAGCTATAGTTTGTCAGTGCAGTAAATAATGTAGCAGACTGAAAGGTAAACATCAGAGCATCTTTTTGCAGTTCAGCAGATAATGGTGCATTGTGTCTGCTGAGTGTTGATTTTACGCTACATTGTTACCTAGTTGGTGAGATGCAATGCTGGTCCATCTTTTACTCTCCGTGACAACAAGCTTATAGCTAACTGGCTAACCACGTAGCTACTTTCATTGCTTGTCAGCTGAGTGGAAGCTAATGTGTAAACATGTATTCACCAAACTGTTTAAGGATTCACGGTTTGGTACCCCCTTCAACCGAACTATTCCAGTCATTGCATTTATAAAATTTAATATTTAGAAGTCTGGTTTTCCACCGTTGAAAGTTTCCCCTGAACTTGTATAGCAGAATATGGTGTAACACCGCTGCCGCTGTTTATCTTGACTCGGCAGGTGTAAATTCTTCTTGTTTTACATCCTGCCAATAATTGACTGACAGTATTAAAATAGTCAGCATTTGACTGATACTAAACATTACTGATGTTTATTTAACTATTTATTTTATTGGTCAGCATTTGACTGATACTAAACAGTACTGATTTTTATTTAGCTATTTATTTTATTTGTATTTATTCTTCATTTAAATGGTCAGCAACTGACTGATACTGAACATATAGTACTGATATTTTTTTAAGCTATTTATTGTATTTTTATTTATTCTTTATTTTCTCAGTGTTCATTTCTAGAATTTGTTGACAATGTATAATAATAATGTCAAATATTCTTTGATAAAAATATTTAAGAAAGCAGCCTTCTGAGTACCTTTGCATAGTCAAAATCAGTGAACAATCCATATAGAAAAGGTCAGTTTTCATTCCAGCTCAAAAGTTTACCATATCAGCCACCATATCGGTAATTGGTGAATTTTCCCCCTCTAAAATCGGTATCGGTCTCCAAAATCCCATATCAGTCGGGCCCTAGTAAATACAATCCTCATGTAGCAGATCTAGACAGGTGGAGCTAGGGAGGTTGAGGGTTTCAGAGAAAACATGCAGAATGCTGCAGTGAAACCGGCTTATTTGCAAATTTAAATGCTATGCAAAGAGAGAGTATGCCAAGTTGATTGGCTACCGGATTATGTGAAATCAAAGTAGCTATCAGCTTACACCATGTGAGATGACTGGCTTGACATTATATTAGCGAGCTGATTGGCTAACAGACAAGTTCAAAAAAACCTATCAGCTTGCGCCATTCAGAGTTTCATGCCTGAACTTTGTCATTTATTTCAATTTAAGCAACACAAAAGGAACAATGCAATACTTTAAGCATAAACAATTAAAGTATTTTTTATCTATACATTTCGGTATTGAATGAAGTATATTTACAACTGTAAGTAATCAACTGCTAAGTTGTAACTCTAACTGTCAGTATATTTACACGCACTATAAATGTTTGATTTCAGTCAGACTAAAACAATAATTCCTCTTTTTAAAATGTCATGTAAATGCTTTAATACGACTGAAATTGTACCAGTCCGATTTTTGCGAAGTCAAACTAACAGACCTGGAAAATTTAAGTGTAGCTCAGCTTTGCTCAGCATGTCTACATTAATCGGACCACAAGTGGCCTCGGCGTTGTTTGTATGTTCCAAAAGACAGAGGTGATGCGTGAAGATTGCGCGTTGTGTCACGTATACTTGGACAGACAGATGAAAACTAGCTCGACTACGCAAAAAACCTGCTAAAGCTTGATTATAACTGTGCATGTAATCTGGGATGCTATCAAAACATAGTTTGAGCATTCCAACAAGCCTGACACTGCAACATTATCTCAACCAATGGCGTGAGTTTGGGGCAGGACTATCTGTAAAGTCATAATTTGCAGAAAATACACACTTCAGCTTTAAACACGTGCTAAACAGCATAACAGATGTGCATAAAGCAAAGTAAACCACTCAACATTAACCATCCGCCACACTTCTTCCTCTTTACATCATTCCCAACATAACTGCTGAGATTTTGGGACCAAACATTGAAAGCTGTATAGTTTGAGGGGTGTGTTATTTAGGCATACCACTTTGTCATTAAAAGAGACTTACGATACACAGGAGTCTGCCAACAAGCA
Source organism: Myxocyprinus asiaticus (assembly GCF_019703515.2). Lineage (NCBI taxonomy): Eukaryota > Metazoa > Chordata > Actinopteri > Cypriniformes > Catostomidae > Myxocyprinus > Myxocyprinus asiaticus. Next base: position 18,142,588 of record NC_059365.1, read on the forward strand.
GGCTGTGGACCTCCCTTCTGATTTTTCCATTGGTCCAGAAATGTGCATTAAAGGTTAAATGCGAGGGTCCTTGTGGGGAGAGTTACAGTACAACATTACATTATTTATGAGGTGGAGTAGAAAATGCATTTAGACACACACTTCAACAAACATCTCAAAATAAGTCCCAAAACTCTAGAGCGTTAAAACATGTTTCTTAAACATCCAAAAGGAGGGAAAAATTCCAGACAATTCATTTATTGTCCCACTCTCCATGCTAGCTTATTCCTCCACTCATCCTCCTTTCCTTACTCCTCTTTATCCCAGGCAGTAATTGTTCCCCATTTGTGCCAATTAGTTGCTCAGCTTCTTTCTTTCCTTGTGGGATTTCAACCCCCCCCCCGCTGAGGTTGAGGATTTGGTAGGGGGTTAATCCTGAATCTCATGGCACTGTCGAGGCTCCTCCAGACAGGGTCACCTAGACCCAGATCGGACACATAGCCCTTTTCCACTGAAATTGTGATGGTTCTCGTGCCGAGCCTGTGCTCCGCTGGTTCACGGCTGGGGCAATCTGGAGCCTATCATAAACCGGCCGCGCTTTTCCACTGAACTGAGAGCTGAACGGTAACATAATGGGTTACTGTCTACGTGGTAGTTTCATGTGACTACCTCAAACATAAACAAACATGGTGTGTCACAGTGTGTTTGTATACAGCTTTTACTCTTGTTTTTGAGGACATATTTAAACATACAGATTAATGCAATCCATCAGTATTACATTGCTCAAGATCTACGCAAAAGACGACAGGTAATGTAATTACATTATATTATATGAACTATGTCTTAATTTGCTACGTTTTGTAAACGGTTACAGTGGAATAATTATTAACATTGGTGTAGCAGATGGTGTATTTGGATTTTTGCCATAGCATATAATATTACTGATTGAGAATCCCACCGTTTTACTTAACAGATAGCCACGATGAGTAGCTGGTCAAAAATCCCCCTTACAGAACAAAACAATGCACAAAATAAGATGACAAAAGTGTAAGGAAAGCTAACAAAGTTGGAAAATATAATAACTTACTGAGATCAGCTGTGTTTCACTGTTTATCACAAGTGTTCCTGGCTGAATTCAATGCCCTGGTTAGTTAGCAGGCTGGTCTGTGTCTGAGTCCAAACCAATGTCGCTTTTGCTTATGTCTTTCTTATGGTCCCTGTACTCCCTTAAGTGTTTTTCAGTTTGTTTATGATTTGGTCAATTGTTCGACTGAAGGCAGCATGCATAATTTCATGCTGTATCTTCATTTTTGTATATTTTTATCTCTCTAGATTATCTTGGATCTTCGTAAATACCATATCACATAGATCACTCGTTTCGTGGTGTTACCTGAACGCTTTTGATGTCTGATAATTTTGTGGGTTTTTAATGTTGTTATAGAGCGAAGTAGTACTACTTGCTGCAGATGGTAGATACTATTGTTGTTGTTTGGGAAACTTTTACCATGGTGACGAAACATTATCCCACCCTCTGTCCCCTGACATAATCGGTTCCTGTGTAGAGACCAGCAAGCTTTTGGGGCCGGTGTCGAGCCAGGTTTTCGGCCCCGGAACGGCCTTTTCTGTGGTGGAAATGTGGGGAACAGTTCGAGAATTTGCACCGGGCCAGGAACCCGCGCCCGAACCATGTCAGTGGAAAAAGGCTAACACGGAGGAAAAAACACACCAAGCCCCAGAGATAACCTATTTTTGGCAGCCGACTTAATTGCCCATGACTCCAAACTTGAGGCTTTCAAAGCAGAGGCTGCTTTCAATGATTACCCCCATAACACACACCCAAACATGCTTGTGTGTGTTCATGTTCATTTCATCTTAATGACATCTAGTTGCTGTGTTGATAGCAAACATATTCTACTGCATTTCCTGCTGAACAAGTTGTGTTGCCATTTAGTCTTCATTACCATCATTCTACAACTACTATAAACATATTCACTTCTGCATTCTTCAGGCCTGCTTGCACAGAGGAAATGTCTGCTGTGTTTTTGTGCCCAACTTGTCGTAAACAGTAAAATGTGTATCACGACGTCCAACTCATTGACTAGTTGGCCAACAACTAGTTGATCAGTTATGTCAACTAATTTAGATTTTTTTTTTTTTTTTTTTAATAATTTTAGCGCTTGTTCTTTAATTAGCATGCAGTCCTTAAGCTATTAGAAATACACATTCAGACAGACATATTTTGCTGTTGTGTCCTGTCTTGATGTTTATTGAGGGTCCTGCCACAAATGTGCCATTTTTAAGACACCATGTGGAGTTAAATACAGTTCAACTTTTAGAAAACACGCCTCGGACCCCCTGCATTCTGCTCCATTCCATTGCACATCATCTAGCATTTTTTGAATGTGTCTTCTGTAAACTAGGGATGCATCAGTCGACCGGTCACCGATCTGTCTTAAATCTGTGATCAACTGATCGTGCCTAGATTTCAGCACACACAAAATCAACACATACACAGGCTTGGGGAGTAACGAAATACTTGTAACATCATTATGTAAGGAAAAAAATAAATTAAAAAAATGTGTAAATGTAATCCATTACAGTTACATAAAAACAATGTAATCAGAGAACACATTGTGTAAAAATTGGGATTACTATCAGGATTGTTATTTATAACAAAAGATCCTCCTGATATAAAATTATAGAACACTGCTTGCTTTAGAGTGGTACAGATATGATCAGATGCAAGCTTGACTTCTCTTCTGGTTCTCTCTCATGATTCACGAGAGTCAGAAGCACCACTCACTGTTGGATACAAATAATACCTGTCTCACATCACCTGTGCTCTCAAAGCAAATGAGGTCAAGCCATTAAAAGGGCTGTTTCATCCAGATGGCCACTAGGGAAAATGCATTATGTGTGGAAATTTTGACATTCTTGTATTTGACTTGTACTGTGCCACAAATTGCGGATAATTGACAGAATGGCACAAAGGAACATATTTCATATCGAAGCAGAGAAACAATCACTCCCTCTGGCAAACGGCCCGTATTACCGTATAAAGTTCACTGTTATGTTATTCCATCATAACTTAAGTTACAACTCAGAAGTTGTTATCTGAAATGCTTTTGATTGGATATAACTTTACACTGATAAGGTTAGCAAGTGATTTTATTAACCTAAAATCATGTTAACACATATAATGTTTATGTCTTGTTTTTATTCTTTTGAAACCGAGAATTGTGTTTATTGACTGGCCCCATTCACTTCCACTCTCGTTTCCTTACTGTAACAGCAGTGTTTGTTTCTTTTTTAAATAAATGAGAGATAAGTGAAAATTGTTTTTTGTGGTAATCAACATTATGCCAAAAATGCAGTCAATTGAGCTTAACTTGCATTGAACCCGGAACATACCTTTAACTACAATGTTGACTATTCATTGAGGCAACCCACCGGCTAGTACATTTTGAAAATATATTGAAAATATAGTTTTGCACATCCCTACTCTCTTATGAGGCGAAAAACAACTTCTAAACTTTTAAAGAGACCCAAGCATCTCATTTACACCTTAGACATTTCTAAGGAGAAGAAAATACTTGTGCATGAATAAAAGAACGTATTCAGAGTGTCTTTGTTTGAAAGCATAAAAGCTATTGGTATTTTAAAGCAGTTTAGCTCATTAAGTCACATGCCAGGGTCTAGTGCACTTTTTACGCAGACTGGCGATTCAGAGCATATTCCCACGGTAAGAGTTCAAAAGACCAGAGAACCTGGAGCTTGAGGAGAAATGAAAGGAATAACAGACTGATGGCAGAGAGAAAGGGGGGAGAACAGGGACAAAAGGCAAAAGAGAAAAAGAGCAGGGAAGGAGGCGGGAGCGATCTGGCCACCGCCGCATTCCGACACATCACATTCCTGCTCACATCTGGCTGCAATACACACCATCCCTGTTACCATTAACTCCCTGAAGTCTCACTTTCTTTTTACATTCACTCACACACACAAACACCCAATCCTGAGAACCAACTCACCATTACCATTCACTCCCATTAACGACTCCTGCAAACCATCACCTCTATGACTCTCTTCCCTTCCACCCCACAAAAACTCACATCATCAGATGTTACATGTACATCATCCAAGAGTATGAATCAAACAATGCTGAACATCACATCACATCTCTCGCTTTTGCAGAACTTTCCAGAAAACTGACTTTGTTGAGTCCATTTAAAACCACTCAGCCCTTCTGCCAGAAGAAAAAAAAAGAGCTCAACACTGGATGGCCACATGCGAGTTAACATGAGTCTCATTTTGAAATAACTGTGGCCAAGTGTGGATGGATGAGAAATTACCTGTGATCTACAGGATGGAGGGAAATGCGCCATAAGCACTTAATTTATTCTTCCTTCTCTGGACCGTCATTCATCCCTTCGCCAGCTCAAACTTTCATCTCATGGGCTATGGTTTGTTACAGTCCTGGCTTGTTTTTACTAGGGATTGATCACGATGGCTGACTAGTCATCCAACGAATGACTACGTCTCAGGTTGACTGGTCAATCTAGATTTGTTTTGTAACAGCTAGTATATCTAAAAAAATTTGCAGGTAGTACACTGTGCTTTCGGTTATTAGATGAAAAGTTGAATTTTTTTTTATATACTCTACGTTTTTAAGATGCTGCATAAAATTAAAAATAGTTAAACTTTCAAAAAAGCATTTCGAGATCCCTGAATTCTGTTGCACTCCGTCTAGCTGTTTTTGTACGCAAGAACGCATCTTTTGTAAACGCCTCCCAAAAAACACGTCCAAACTTGAAAAACAGTGTAATAATACAGGGTTTCCTTAAGACCAACTACACATGGTTTCCTTAAAGTAATATAACGGGTATAATACAAGTAAAGTTCAATCGACAGCATTTGTGGCATAATGTTGAGACACAAAAATCGTATAATTTAGATCTATCCCTTCATTTTCATTAAAAAAAAAAAAAAAAAATCTGGGTTACAATGAAGCACATACAATGGAAGTGAATGGGGCCAATTCTTAGAGGGTTTAAAGTCAGAAATGTGAAGCTTATAATTGTATAAAAGCACTTCCTCACTATAATCAAGATTTTTGCTTGTATTAAAGATAAAGAGCCATTTAGCCCTGATGAACACAAGATAAAACACTAAAGCTGGACGAATCTGTGTGCATATGACCAGGCCCCTATTGCTTATCTCAATTTTCTCTGTTTGACACTTTTTATGACATTACACCATGAAGGGAAGTGAACACATAAAACATGCAAACTACGCAAGTGATAGCTGGCGTAGTGCGTCTGCTGGGTTTTCCCCTCCTGAATGAGTCAGCAGTGTCGATGCATGTTCCCATGTATCCCTCTGCCCTGCACTGGGGAAACCGGATCCTTCTCTCCCTGCCTGATATTCACTGCCACATGCACTGCAGAGAGGAAACCATGATTCTCTGTGTGTGTGTGTGTGGTCTGTCTGCAAGCCTGCAAGTATGTATGTGTGTGTGTGGCAGATGACTGTGGGATGTTGAGGGACAGGTGGAGAGATGGATGTATAGACTGTGGGTCTCTAGAGGCAGTGTGCTGGCAGGTGGGGGTGTCTGTCAAACAAACAGCCTTCTGTGGGTGAGACTATAGCAGTGCAGTGGATCTACAACTGATTAAAGGAATAGTTCACCCCAAAATTCTGTCATTATTTACTGACCCTCATGTCGTTCCAAACCTAAATGCAGTTATTTATTTGTTTAACCCAAAAAGAGAATACATTTTTTCTATACAAAGGGATGGCAAGGTCCGAAAAGGACATAAAAGCACTATAAAAGTATTTAGACTTGTCCACTATATTCCAAGTCATATGAAGCTATATGATTAGGGATGGGCGGTATATGTAATATTAATGATATTAACGCTTTTTATCACACGGCTCTCTGGAATGCTCGATTCTGAGTAGTCAATGGCATCATCAAGCAGTCTGATATTTCTGAGTAACAACCGCACATCCACGTATCAGACTGGTCATCCGAGTATTACAAGCCATCTTTCCTGCTTCTCAGATCACTGTGCGATCACTACAAGTAAGCTAATAAAATCATTTAAACTCAAATCAATGTTTCATGTCTATTTATTTATTTGGCAAGTAGTCTTGTAATAAGCAGGATAATGAGCAGTCAGATATTCCTTATTTACAAAATAAACACCAACAGAAGCTGCAAACCAGAGGTGGAATTCAGCTGTTCAGCTATTTATTTCTCCTAACATATTTATAATTTAAATGCAAATCAACATTTTAAGTCCATGCATTTATTTATTTGTTTAGGAGCTGTGCAATAAGCAGGATAATGTACAGTCAGCCAATTGTTATCGCAAAATAAACCCCGACAGGGTAATCAGTACTCCGACGCGAAGCTTACTTATTTGACCACTATGTTTCCTAAAGAGCATATCATTAGACTGATTTCACGAATAAACAATTACACCATAATCATGATAGGGTAATACCTGATTATTAAACCGCAAAAGGCTGTGATTTAATGAAATTAATACATGGTCTTTATACAATTTTGTTTAGGAAAAACATGTGTAGGGAAATATTGCTTTTTTATTTTACTTTATTGCTGTATTAGAGCATATAAATGTTATGTATTATAATAGAAATTACATGGCATTCTTGTTTTCATTTAGTGGAAAACATGCCTTCATTATTTTTATTTTTAACAAGATTTTTATTTCATTAAACATTCTGAATCTACATTTTGGCTACAACAGCTGTTTCGATGAAATGATGGTTCCTCTGATTTAAAATCACATCTTTCTGAGCAAATGCAAAATCGTCAATGGGTTAAATTTGTTGGGAAATAATTTCAGTAGCCATGCTCTACATACGATAGCTTTATCTGATGAACAGATGAACAGGCAAGCAGTGACGCAAGGTTGAATGCCAATGACATCAAATGTCATTGGTTTTTACATTTCTTGAAACCCATTGTCATGTCAAACCTGCACCACAGTTTGTGAGACCACACAAAGCTATTGCATGTTTTCAGAAGAATTAAAATACAGCACAAGACTTAAGAAATAATTGTATGATATTTTCAGTGTTTTTTTTTTTTAAGTGCCCATGATAACTAAACTGTCCTTGCATACTTGGAAAGATGTGAAAATTCTTCAAAATTCTCCCTTTGTGTTTCAGGGTGAAAAGCATAGTTTTGGAATTACATTAGGGTGAGTAAATAATGACAGAATTTTCATTTTTGAGTGAACTCTCCCTTTAATATAAGGAACCACTACTATCGAAGAACTTATTCTCATGCAAATGAATCCTCACAAAGGACTGCATCAACAAACACAAAGCATTCTGATTGGTTAGATTTGCATGTAACTGTGTCTGTAAGAGGTGTGTACTTACGGTCAAAGTGACTGTGTCTTTGGGTGAAGGTGCTCTGCAGGTTGGAGCTAAGCTGATGGACGGGGGCTTTCAGGTCCGTACGGCTCTGCTGACTCAACTTCTCCTCCATCTCCAGAGTACAGCAGGAGAAACCTTGAGGACACACTTTCAGATGGGCTCCTGCAAGAGAGAGAGCATGTCATTTTATTTATTTATTCATTCTTCAAATGTATTAGGTCTAGATGTTGGCAGCCCACTAGCTAAAAAACGTCAAACTCATTTCCGATACAAATCAAACACAGAGCAGAACTGAGAACAATGTGTACACAGTATAAAGCTAACAGGCAAGCCACAGGCATCCAAGATAAAAAGAAAATCTGAACATTCGAGACACTGTGGACCATGTGTATTTCCATAATTGCTGCTGAATCTACAGCGTTGCACAAAAATGTATTGTACACAGGTAGTGAGTTTGCAGTATGAATCAAATGTGATGAGATAAAAAGACTGGGTATCATAACACAATATATTAATTTGACAATGCGTCTATTGCATTGTCTTCGCTGGCTGCATGCAAACATTGCGTCAAAACAAGCGACCACTGTAGTCTGTCTCACAAACAAATGATTCTTATAAGCCATTTCTTTTAATGAATCAGTCAAAAACACTTACAAATTATCATTTAACATTAACATCTGACTCATTTACTTACTGGATGTTTATATGATAATGGGCGAATTCCAATCGAAAGTACTCACTACAAAGGACAAAGCTCTTGATGTGGGCACTCTGAAGATAGCGTGGCACTACAGTTTGAATTTACCCTTTACTAAAAGTCTTGTAAAAGGTCCCTTTGTGAAAAAATGAATGTACTTTTGTTTGGAACGACCCTTCAAGTGGCATCCCCTTCTTGAAGTGCCCTTCTAGGGCGCAAAAATGCCATTTGGAAAACGCCCAATGTGTAGCATATAGACAAAATATAAACATTCACGTAAGTGAATACAAGTTTCAAAAATGGTATTATTTTGTACTTATGCAGTATGTAGTTAGGACCACTAAAGTGTGTGTGTGTGTGTTGGGGGGGGCGGGTGTTCTGTAAGAAAAACATCTGTAGACAGTCGTGAGGGACGTCAGGCATTCTTCATGATTTGCCCCATCAGAAAACAAATCTGCGCCATGGTCTACAAGTGAACAGCACAGATGTACAGCGAGCAGTCGGATTAAACAAGGCCTCACATTAACATCAGGAGTGTGAGCTGGGCGGACTGCGAAGTCACAGCTGCAATAATGTTTTGTTTTTCTTTCTTTTTTTAATGTGGTTTTTGGAACTTAGGAGAAAACAAGGGTCTTTTCAGTGGACTGGACTCCTACGGGCGGTTTGGCTACTTATGCTGCCATGCAGAGAGACTGTCCTCCTTGGATAGTACACTACACTCAGACAAGAAATCCCTGCACTCAGAGGGCAATTTCAAAGCTCAAGGTGGCTGCACCTTGGTGGCTATACGTTTAGCTCTATGTCTTTCATAATAATTGAAGCAGTTCATTTGGAGGAGGAAGCTGGACAGCACGTTCTTCGGAGAGATCACAAACTTGGTGTACCTATGCGTCCTGCTCAGTGTGCCACATAGGTATAGTGCATTCCGTCATGTGCACACAGATATCTGTGACAGCTTGTATCTGCATAAAAGGATCTGCTGAAAACAATTGGCATGGATGCAAAGCAAGAAGCTGTTGAGAGCTTGCAAATAATCACCATCGCCAGTCCATTGCCAGGGTTTGTTTTACACAGAACCATGTGTTAATGAAAGGGAGGGTATGCCCTGTGAATGACAGTGGCCTGCTTTTTAAAAACATGGGTGTTTATGCTGGGACTGCCTGCCTAAAGCAATTTTGCATTTTTTTCTATTCTATAACAAAACTAGGCTCACAACCAATATCTGACTGCTTCTATTCTGATATCCGTTGATTTACATGTTTTTTTGTTTGTTTTATTTTTAGTGTCTTGCAAGAATCAGTTCAAATGGGTTAAAAATGATAAACAAATTAAGTAATGTGATTGCACTGCCATGTTTCTAAAACACTTTATCAAACTAAAAACTAAACTAAAACTAAGCTATAAACTAAATTAAAAGCTAAAAACCAAAATAAATAAATAAATAAATAAATAAATGTTTTTCAAATGTTCTGGTTCAAATGTTCCGCAGCCTCCTTTCCAAATGGTTACTGGTAAGAACACAATAAAATAACGTTCTTTTTCAAATTACAGTACTCTGTGCTAAGGGGTGGGTGAAATACAAATTGCAGTGTTGCCAGATCTCACAAGTGAAACAAGCAACCTGGTCTGGAAAAACAAGCCCAAAATAAGCCACTTGCCTCACCAAAATGTATTTGGTGGATTTGTCAGCATAGAAATCATAACTGTTGATTAACTGTATGCTTGTTAAGTATAATTTTTATTACAAAGCTGCTTCTGAGTCAAAACCCGGCAGCATCAAATCTGCATTATTGCAACATGTCTGACAATAATTCAGTGAGGACTTGGAAACAACTGAGAAATTTACAATTTACCCCTTGTATCTGGATTAGCCATGCATGTATATGTAATATATATCCACAATATTCTCAGTGAGTTCACTGTATTTCACAAGGTGTGCGGAATTTCCAGTTGGCAAGCGGAAGTGCGATTGGTTGGCGTTTTGTGTGTAGCCGTTCTCTGCTTGCTTGTGTGTCATGCAGTTAGATTCTTGCTTTTTAAATGTTGTAAGATGTCTTTAAATTTCCCCGGACAGTGTGTGCAGTCAATGGTTATCCTAATAATCAAGCAAAACTAAAACAGCAATGTTATGATCAGAAACCACTCCAGTCCCAGATGCTGCTTCTTCCATCGGCTGCCTACAGAAGGATTGACTTATGAACATCTGTTTGAAAAAGCTTGTAATAATTTGTTTGTGTGCTCTTTTCATTTTACTGGCAAGAAGTGCAGGAATTACTTATATTATCCACCATTACGCTCTGGCTACAATAGACGTCCAGAAACAGAGTGCAATGAGTTACATAAAAGAGAACAGGTATGTGTACATGTGCTGAAAGTTCATTAGACATTTTGAGAATTTGTTCATTTCAGCATTGGCCTTTGTGAATGCTTCACATGTTTTGAAATGGCATTATTATGAAGTATAAAATGGAACAATGTTTTACCTGAACTGTCTATGAGTAGTGACGATGTTTTCAACTGTTTTCATGCTGTGATGTTAAATGGATAAATTCTACAGTGAAAGACCATACTTATTAGATGAGACATATACAGTAGCGAGATGTTTTGATATGAATTGTATTATGATCTTCCTCTTTCCTGCATTTTCCCTGTCTGCAATTCACTTTCTTTTGAGTGTCTTTGCAGAATGTGCATGTCTCCCTTAAGGGGAAAAGGTGATTTGGAAAACAGTGTGGACATTAATTCAGTATCAATTACATTTATCTGTCCAGTGCTTTTAATAATACATACTGTTTTATAGTTGCTTTACAGAGAACATTGAACTTTTGTGTACAATGTTTATAATGTATGTCCAAATAAATATGTTTATTTGTACTGCATGTAGTTCTTTTTGTATGGTACAGTTTATTGTGTGGCTGCTAAAACATCTTTATTTCCTACACAAGAACAATAAATTCAATCTATCAACAGGATCGGTTGTTCAGTCAACACGAAAACATTTAACGAAGGTTATAGCATTTAGATACCGAGATTATGTAAGTAAACTAACAATTAAAAAGATAGATTGAGCTTTCTACACATTCAACTCCTGCAAAATATTTGTATTTTATCTGAAAAACGGCAGCATGACAGTAGGGCTGCCCCCTAATAGTCGACCAAATGTTAGTGGATGAGAAGAGTCTTGGTCGACCAAGTTTTAATTGGTCGGTTAGTCGCAGAAAAAAAAAAAAACTCCACAAGAAACTAAGGAACACCAGTATTACTGCTGGTTGGACCCTAGGTGGTACTATGGGGTAATTTTTGTTAAGCAGGGTTAGGGTTAAGCCTACACAATAAAGCAATTTTTATTTATTTAAACAAAAAATTCAAATGAAACTGGAAAAAAATTAAGTGCAATTAAAATGTGTGTAATAGAACAGTGTTAGCAATGTTACTTATAACATTCTTTCTCAGCCCTGGAACTCAAACCATTTTCTGATGCCCCCAACATACAGCCTATATATTTAAGTAATTAAATTAATATCATAAACGTGCGACAACTAGTCGACTAATGGCTTAAACTAACGCCTACTAGTTGACTAGGAAAATCTTTGGTCGGGGACAGCCCTACATGACAGTATCATCGCCTGAGTCCTGCAATACACAAGCATCCTGCTGTCTGGACCTCTCCGTATCTGCAGTAAGTACATAATCTTGGTACAACAAACTCATCAGGTTCTGACAAGACTCAATATATGTTTTAAAATAACCATAATTATCTACAGTTCTCAAAACATGTCCAACTTTACAGCTATGAAGGCGCTGATAAGTTACGTAGCTTTTCAGGTTAGTTTGCTCAGGTTCTTCCATTGATGGATAAAGACTCAACAAAATAACTAAAATGCTTCTATATTTGAGATATTTGGCCATCATCCTGAAATTCATAATCATTAACAGATAGGTGAGAAAGAACAATATCGCCTCGTTATAATTCTGTGATCATTTGTTCATTTGGTCATTTTTAATGCTGCGTTAGTACATAACGATTGTTTACGCTTAACCTAAAGTTCCGCCCACATCGCCCGCAAAGCGTCATAGGACTCACGAATACTGAGGATACATAATTGTTAAAAAGGTCTTCAATCGCAGAATGCGACATCCACAACAGGCAATTAGGCAAAGAAATGTTTGATTCAGCAGTTTCCTTCAGGATCAAAGCATGTTTCATTTTTTCGGGCAACATGAAGAGGTGTTGTTCCAAAAATTTACTGTGATAAACCCTTTGGCCTTTAGTTAATGAAAAAAATTATCTGAATGAAATTAACTGGTTATAACCGGTTACCAGCATTTAAAAATAACGTTTCCACTCCAGAACAATTAAAAATCACTTTGTTCTGGTTTTCGGTTATATTCTGCTAAAAATGTGTTTGCTTTTGGTGTTCGTTCCTTGAACCGTTTTTAGTCCCTTAATAACAGTTAATCATGGCTCATTAAAAAAACAATAAAATATAATCATAAAAATATTTACTTTATACTTTGTCTCAAAGGATTTGCAAGAAATTGGTTAGTCATCATTTATTTTAAATATTTAAATATGTACATATTGTACATTAAAATATGTATATATGCCATAAAATCAGTGGACATTCTGTAATTAAAAGTTGGGCAAAATCTTCTGCCGTTATCCAGTGGATTTATTCAATAATAGGATCAAATGGGCAGATTCAATTTATATCAAGCTTTATTGGCAAGATAAACTTAAGAGTAGATTGCCAATGCATTATTAAACACTATACATACAGATATAAAACAAATTTATTGCTGAAGTTAAATTTGCTGAAGATGAAAATCTCAAAACTATTATTTTCTCTTGCTGTCGTTCAGACTCTATTGCACACATGCCGAGTATCGCATGTTTTCCCTTTTGCACTGATTTAGGTGACAACGAGTGAGTGCTTGAGCGATGCAAAGGCATACAGCAGCTTGCCCGTATGTCTCCCACACTTAGCTCACTGCTTTTGGGTGAAGCCTCCATTTTCTGTACAGTAAATCTGCTCCCATGTTTACTATGCCCTGGACGCTCGTTGCGCATAATAAATAAGCGTGCACTGCTCCACACAATCAGTTTCTGGCCTGGGATGTGCAGTTGAGTTGAGCATGTACCTCCTGGAAATTCATATATGCCAATTTCAGCCACAGGAAGTGTGAAATACATTAGTGAAGTTTCAAGAAGTGGAAATAAACGGATACTGCATTAATATTAATTAATTTTATTTTTACGTGTTAAACAATCAACTATTAAACCCATAAATTAACACGTTAAATTTCCCAGCCCTACTAAAGACCAAACTAAACAACAAACTAAAACCGAATCTACACTAAAAACCAAACTAAAACCCAAACTAAATTAAACTAAACAAAACATTTAACTAAACAACAACTAAAAACTAAACAACTGATCTAAACAAAAAAATTTACTAAACTTAGAACTAAACTAAAAGCCAAAACGAAACGAAACTAAAAACCAAACAAAAAAACTAACTGAACTGGAACAGTCTAATGTTTCATGCAATTCTTTTGATCCATTTTGCTGTTTGTTTTCAGTACAGGTAGAGGTTTCTACTCCAGAGGTACAAGGGGTGTGAACTAATAGGCCTGAAAAACTGAGAAAGAGCAGCACCTTCTGCCTGCTGTTGACACAGACCAGCTGTACCCCTCAACTCCACTGGGACCCCATCCAAATCACTCACTCACTTTCACATACTTGGCATCAGGTACATACAAGACCTGCACATCATGTGTCAGGCCAACACACAGCTCTTTGTATATGGTCATTTGGAAAGAGAGAACCTAACCTGAAAAAGCAAAGCAAATATTCAAGCAAAAACACCAGAAATGGAATAAAATGTAAAGGTCTAGCAAATTGCTGTGGCAGATAGAAACACTTCCAAACTTTTCACCATTTTAGTACAGACCATAAACTATAAAATCAAAACAATCAGAGGAAAAAAGCCATTCTTAACAAAAAAGGATTTAATATTCAAGTTGAGTCAAGTTGTTCAAGTTCAACAAAAATACAGCCTACGTTAGCTTTTACGTATTCTAAAACTTTAAAGGTTCCATTTCTGCTTCACAGCATCACTGTGTTAACACAGCTAAAGTGTTTTTCCTATATGCATTCAGTAGTGGCGCACCGCCGCTAAATTATGAGCACTGCTGCTGAGATTTCACATGGTTCATTAATATTCTTTACACAACATAACGTTTGCCAGCCCTAGTCAGCTGAGCGCTTTTTACACCTCGTGCATTTGAATTAGGGATGCATCAATCCGATACCTGGATCGGTATCGGCTCCAATACTGAAGCTTTTAGACAGATCGGGTATCGGTCCGACGAGCCCGATCCAAATCTGATACTGTGTGTTAGTCATGTTTGTTACTGTCAAGCTCCAAAAATAACATAAAAACACAATTAAAGCAGTTCATATGACTCGTGCATTTTATTCAAAGCCACTTGAAGACGTGCAATAGCTCTGTGAATCACAAAAGGCTGTGTTTAAATGAGTAAATATATAGTATGCGCGGCGCCAGCGCGTTAGTGAATGGTGCTGCTCTGTTGGCACAAACTCAAGCACAGGCTGGTGTCGTACTCTCGGCTATTTTTAGCCTTCACAGCGGTGCGCAATATTTGAGCGCTACTCAAGAACAGCATCTCAGATGTAGATGCTCATTAGTTCAGTTAACTTATAATATACATTTAGAATGACACTGGAGGTGCATTTTACCAGAATTTGAATAAGAAGTGAATTAAACTACTGTGAACTTGCCTACAAACAGACACATACAGGACTTCCTGGAGAGTTTACAATGTCAAAATAAAAGCGTGAGGGTTTAAAAAGTGCACGATTTAAATATATTACTGTTGTATTTAAAATTAAGTCAATAATAATAATAATAATAATAATAATAATAATATTTATAACAATTTATTATTATTATTATTGTTGTCATCATTAGTATCTGTTTACTATTTATAACAATATTTAAGTTGAATGGGTTCCAAAAAATAACTGTGTGAATGAAAAGTGGACTGATGTCTTACAACTAAATTGAAAAAAAAAAAAAAAAAAAAAAAAAAAAAAGAGAGAGATCTGAATCCTTTAAAGTCCAGATGCAAGTTGAAACATTTTTGAAAAAAACAACAACAAAAAAAAACAACAACACACACACACTGGGTTTTTTTTTCTACTGAAGACTTGAAGACTGGAATTACTGTTAATTTTTCTGCTACATTATCCAGTATACTAGTTAATAATAAAGTGTTATTAATAAGCTATACATTTCTATTGAAATAATGTGTAGTTAGAGGTTTGTGTTTCTTTACATATTAATGAGTACTCCCAATTAGTTCCACACAATGTAAAGATATTCTAACCTGATTATGCAAAAAAACAACACTGGTATCGGCTTGGGATCGGTATCGGCCGATACTAAGATTTCCGATATCAGAATCGGAAGAGAATTGATAGATACCACTATCGGAAGTGGTATCGATGCATCCCTAATTTGAATATGGCTGGTATGAAACGAAAGGGGCCCTACCTCATACACACAAATACACGCAAGAACTTAGTGACATCACCGTATAGCAGTCCAACGGGAGTGTGATCTGCAACTGAAAAGCGGGATACCCACAGCATGGGCACCTGCAGGATTTCATCTGAGGGTACGCACAGAAATCTGGCTAATACAACCTTATCTAGGGAGGTCTGGGGGCATGCTCCCCGGGATATATATATATATATTTATTTTTGCAAAAACAACACCAAAACATTCATTTCTGGTGACTATGAGAGACGCATTTTTTGTATTTTCTCAAGTATGAGTATCGTTCATGTAACTATTGGCAAAAGGATTTCTTTCAGTTAGCATTCAGAACAAACACTTTCTCATGCTAAAAAATAAAAATGCACCACAACGAATAGAACAGAACGCAGGTGTCTCGAGACGGGTTTTTATCAGTTGAAGAAGTACTTTTTAAATTGACACTGCGTCTAAAAATGCAGCGCTCGAGTAAGAGATGCTAAAAACATAGTGAAACGTGATGCAGTTGTCAAAAGACATCCATCTAGCGAATGTTTACATGGAAAACGATTGAAAAACAGCACGAGCGGATGCAAAAACACATTCGGTTTGAACAGCCTCTTGGTTCACATGGCACAGCACTAGCTGAAGTTTCTCAAAGTTACCTCTCAAAAAGACAGCCATTTGTTTCAGTTGACTGTAAATTTCCACTTTATCCAGTGCTGTTTGTTCTGTGTTCGTAAATATCCTGACACTGTTTTACTGTGTGAGAAACCGCTCCAAATGATTCAGTGAGAGAGCGCTCTGAACGAATTGTAGCATACTGAATCACAAATCGATACAGACCATTTTGCAAGCCCGTTTGGCCAATTCACGGAAAATAACCTTTCAAAAGAATTATTCATTTGCAAATTGGGCATCGCTAGTTCTTTTAAACAGCCAACAGAATTACGGGACACACTTCATGACTGATGAAATATTCTGAGAGTAAATGTTTCCGAGATCAGTCGGAGCGCTCATGGTACGCACAGTGCATATGTCCGTACAGCTGCAGGTGCCACTGACCTGCAGGACCTGAAATTCGGCACGGGATTGTGTCATTGCGCGCAAATGTAATCATTCACTTATGTTTAACGTTCATAATGCAGGGAATTCCCCACACCTTTATTCACTTTAACATGTAGATAAGCATTGGTAAACCAATCCATATAGATGAACAAATCAAATCAATAATGTTGTGTTTGTATCAAAATGTAATTCCAGAATCTGCACGAGTAAATCAGCTCTTTCGCGTCCCTCTTTATCTCCCTCTCTCATACAGCAGCTCACTGAGCGCTTGTTGAGGTTAGTGTAAGCGAGTGTGAGGAAGTCGCATATTAATGAACTTAAGATTCGACATGCAAATGCCGTTGCAACGTGTCTCTGCAAGCGAGCGATGCGATAAATCTATCGCTTCGGTTTATAATCAAGAAAGTAAAGCTGACAGCGTTGCAAGCGCAGGACACGTAAACACACACGACAAGGCGAACATGAATATCCATCTGAAATTATTCTAAGGTTGTTTTAAGCTCCACTGATATGCATAAATAAGGATCCAGCATTACGGGCTAATGGATGCGAGCACAACAGCGTTGTCTCTGTATTTTGCACTGGGATAAACGAAAGTACTTAAACATAGGAGAAATTAGACACATCACCTTTTAAGAAGTGGTACAAACAAAACTTTGACACTAACAACCATTTACAGACAGTGGTTCTATTTTGTTCCATTCTATTCTAAATAAATAGTTTTATATTTAAAAAGAATATATTATATTCAATATGATATTCATAGAAATAGTAACTCAGTACCGTTGCCCACTCTCACTAGGGTTGACAATGCGTATTTACATAAATTACTTGTTCAAAGCCATATGGTTTTTACACCACCGATAAGACATTGTTAAAATATATTTCCATTTACATATGATCCTGATGAGCGAACCCCTCACTATAAATCTTCAGAAGGGATTTGTTATAGCTGTCTCCAATAAGTCACTTCCTGTTGCTGTTCTAAAGGCCTAAGAACATTCTGTTTTGCTGGCGGATGAGGGGATGGAAAATGCCCTGTGGACAAAACCCAGATTAGTCCTGAAACCCCCCATGCCCCTCTCTCCCTCTTCCCCAACCATGATGTGTCCCCATCCCCAGACAGACTTCATCCCCCATAACCCAATACCGCTAGCCAGCCGGCTTAACCGCCAGAGTCAAAGGTTAACAGCCACTCCTCTGAGAGAGGCCATGGCACTGTGACCCTGCTAGGGACCGACCAGCAGACCTACCACATACACACACACACACTATCTCAGCTTCAGACCCTCTGAGTCAGAAGTCATAAATTCTCAGGGGGATTATTTCAGGCCGCCCGTCACTATAAATCGCTTAGGCCACCAGAACAACATGCTGCTGCCAAAAGAAACAGAGTAATGGGCTTCCCTGTTGTCTGCATAATAAAACACATGCGGCAACTTTCATATGCCAGCGTAAGTGTTATCAACACCATCAATTCTGCTTACAGCAATCATTTGGCCTTACAACCATAATTTCAGGTGGATATGTGGTTTGCCAGATCATCTTTTATTGTTTGAAAAATAAACTCACATTTCTGAGAAAGCCATTTCCCAGCCCCTTTTTTCCATAACATACAGAATGGATTGAAAAGAAAAAAAAAATTAGAGCCACTACATGGCTCAAATACTTGCTCCACTCAAAATCATTGAAGATCTGTGATGTGAGATTAATAGCTGACAACATTTTTAAAAATCACGAAAGAGACATGTAACCTCTCAGTGAAGGGATACTTTAAAAAAAAAAAAAAAAAAAAAAAAGAAACAAAATGACTTGATATCATGTTGCGCACACTCATGTGAGAGTTCTTAGGCCAGAATCATTCTCTATGCAAATGCTTGGCCAACACATTTCTGTTGTACATAAAATGTGTTCTTGCATTAAAGTGTCCTTAACAAACCTCTGTAGGAAGCCTTCAGGAGGTTTTATACTCAGACCAAATGCATTATTATTTAGGTAGCTATCTACAATCATGTCAGTTTAACAAACTGCAAATAAGGTCATGTCCACACATTAGTTAATGTTTCAAATTTCCATTTTCAGTTTTCTAACATCGTTATTTTCCAAAGTAACAGGAAAATGCTGTTTCAGTGTGGAAGAGGGTCATAAACGTAACAAAATAACAGCAAAATTCTCTCCAAATTTTTGTTCCGCTATGATAGTAGTTGACAGAAAACAGACCAGAAAAGACAGTTTGAGGTAATGCTTGTTATAGCACCCCTTGTGGTAATGCTGAGAATGCAACATGTACTTGCCTTGTTTCGGATTGCGTTTTTACACATTACAGAACACAACACATAAAATTGAGCATAGCTAGAAGAGTCTGTATTTACGTACTTGCGTAGTGAGTTTTGGGCCTTTTTCCTATGACAACTAACCAAACATAAGTGCTAAACAACATGGCCTGGAGTCACAAAACCCTGCCCATCTTTACCTTAAAGGAATAATTCATCCAAAAATGGAGTCGTGCGGATTATTTTGATGCACCCTAAATATGCATTTTGGATTGTCAAAAAAATTTAGTACATTCACTTGCATTGTTTAAAGGAGGAGGCCTGAAATTAAATCCTAAAAATCTTAAATTCTGTTTTGATGAAGAAAGAAACTCAGATACACCTTGGATGGACTGAGGGTGAGTAAATTATCAGCAAATTTTCATTTTTGGGTGAACTATATTCCTTTAACGCAAACTGCAAATACCACCAAGGGAAATAACTATTTCAAAAGGAACTTTTTCCTCTCAGTCCCTGGCACCCACCCCCATTTTGACTCAACCAGGATACTGTGTTCTGGGGTACGATACAACCTGACATAACTAAATCAGTTGTGTATATTTACACTCTACAATATCAGGAAGATAAGACCCTTCCTCTCTGAACATGCCACACAACTGCTTGTCCAGTCACTTGTCATAACTAGACTGGACTACTGTAATGCTCTCATCGCAGGCCTCCCTGCATGTGCAATTAGACCCCTGCAAATGATCCAGAATGCAGCAGCACGTCTGGTCTTTACTGAACCAAAGAGAGCGCATGTTACATCACTCCTTGTCTCTCTCCACTGGCTGCCGGTTGATGCATGTATCAAATTCAAGGCTCTGATGCTGGCATACAGAACAGTAACTGGGTCTGCTCCAGCATATCTAAAATCATTTATGCAGATCTATGCACCCACTAGAAGCCTGCAGTCTGCTAAGGAACGTCGTCATGTTGTACCAACACAGAGGCACCAAAACACTTTCCCGGACTTTCAGCTTCATCATACCATGATGGTGGAATGACCTTCCCAACTCCATCCGTGAAGCTGACTCACTCTCTGTCTTTAAAAAATGACTAAAAACAATTTTTTTCCATGAGCACTTAACCAGTCATTAATAATAATAATTTAAAAAAAAAAAGTCTTGTTGCATTTTTAATCCGTTTTGAATACTATTCTGATGCTAGTGAAACTTTGTAGTATGGCACTTTTCATACCACTGTCTCCTTAAGATGATTCGCTTTTGTTTTCCTCTTTTGTAAGTCGCTTTGGATAAAAGTGTCTGCCAAATGAATAAAGGTAAATGTGTTGCTTTGGCTAATTTTCATAAGAAATAACAGTTATTAAAAATGGCAATAAAAAAAAAAATCCTTGGGGAAAAAGCTCCAAATGAGTATTGCTCAAAACCTTTGTGGAATGAGCATTTAATGAGTACGCTCTCTCCTTCTGTAAGAGACGTTCATACATTGCTATTACCTTTCGAGATGAGAGCAGTTTAATGGAATAAGATGTTGCGCAAAACTGAGCAAAGCATTTGAGACAGATAGATATTTGATTTCTAAATCATAGCTTTTCTATTACATGGTTCTCTTTTCCAAAATGTCTCTGTTGATGCAGTCTTCAGCCTTCACACAATCTGCTTAAAGATATATCTTTTTCCATCCCGGCCCTCCTCTTTCTCTCTCTGAGGCCATCTTTAGACTGCCCATCCTTCATTTACAGACTCATGAATACAGGGTAGAGGAAAGAGAGATTTCACACTGTCCCAGGACGATATTTTCCCAATTCTATCTCCTGTATAGCCTGGACAGACATGAGCCTTGCTGTCAGCAAGACATCATGCATTGCCTCAGAGCTATTTATAAAAATCACAGAACCTACATCTACTTGAATTACTTAAGCAAAATCACAAGCCCAAGAGTACTGAATATTTGGAATGCTGCAGATAATCACAGTGTTCAACACTCCGTATTCAGTGCAACAGCATGATTGCAAGTTTGATACTGCATTTATAGGTCTATGAAAGTTAATATTTAGTCAAATTTCAGACACAATATGACCAGTTATCTTAATTTTTGCTCTGCCAACAAAAAAGTTCCAAAAGAAGCCAAAGCAGCATCAACTGTTGTGTGTCGCAAAGCAACAGACATATTAATATATAGTACATGATCAAACAGTGAAGCCTCCCAGTGCTATTGTAAGAAATATCACTCTTGGCACTCTTGGAATGCCGCTTCCCAATTTGTCCAATCAAAATAGAGGACTGGAACTAACTGTTGTATAATGTGCTTTTTAAGAATCACATGGAAACAGAGCTAGTGAACACAATTTTGTAACTTTAAAACTGCCAAAGACGAAGTCTCGTCTGCATTAAAACCTTTGGAATTTATTTTTTTAAACCAAGTTAGATTTATACTGAGAAAAATCCAGATAGCTCTGGTTCACTCAATGAGATCAAGAGGCCACAACTGCCATCTTGTTCATGAGGAAACAGCTGGCACTCTCTATTAATAGACTTGTACAGAAGGTAAAGATTCTACTGCTCAGGTTTTCATTGTGGTTCCCACCGCAATGGGAAGGCATTCAAACAGGACAACTGTAACAGGAACCCATTATTAGAGAGCAACTACTCATATGGAGGTAATAAAGAGGGGACTTACTTTCTCTTTCTCTCCAAATCCAATCCAGTATATCTCAAACACTGCCATGACAAGTTTACAACACTATTGCCAGCACAATGATGCCTTTCACAGACTTGCAATAAATGTAGGATGGCTAAATGGAAATGACAGCCAAAGTTGGCGGTGGTGTACGATCACTAAATAAAATGTTGGATGTCAAAGAGGTCATTTTATGGCACTTAGGAGTGCAGCTCTGAGAAAAACAGGCCTCTGTAAGGAAGCACTTAACACCTTACATGCAGGCCACATTGTCCTGTAACATTTATCAGATTTAATGATATGAGCCTTTACATACTCAATGTCACTGTATGGCGTCATTTTTATATCACCAGAACTTGAATTTGAAGAACCCTCCGAATTCATGATCTTGAAAAAAGACTGTGTAATTTGATGATTTGTTTCTGTTAATTTTATATAGAAAATATTGTGTGTGAATTCACCTCAAAGAAATTCAGGTTGTGAAATTCAAGTTTTTATTATTCAAGTGGTAGATTTCAGGTCGTGAAATTCAGGTCTCAATATTCAAGTTGTTGAATATGGGTTGAGAAATTCAGGTGGCAAAATTTGAGGATGAAATCCAGGAATGCAAGGAAGAGCAAATGAGCGTCAATGTAATCCATCTCTCTCTTGGACAATTGCAAAGCGATAGAAACAGCATATATATATACACACACACACACACACACACACACACACACACACTACAGCCTACATTTTTAATAATGTGCAAAAGGTCTTTTCTTTGCTCCTTGGCAATTCACATTGAACGAATCTGCTGAAAATGCAAATAAAATTATTCACATGACCAGATAACACGATCCCCAGATCTTCTGTGAAGTATATAGATGGAGCCCAGATTTGTATTATCATATATAATAAATAAGACACTGACAAAATCATCAGTAGTCTACAAATGTAATGCATATGAGGTTAGACTATCCAGAATTTTGATAAAAATATTAAAAGGTGTCATGAATTGGATTTTTATTTTATAATGCTCCATGAGGTCCACTTATACTGTTAAGTGTGGTTTTTTTCATTAAAAGTAATCATAATTTAGGAATAACTGGTCATTTTCTATCCAGTTTTTGTGCCTCTGATGCTCCATTTTTTGGGGCGTGTTCTTGAAGACTTCAGTATAAACGCCCACTGCTGTGATTGGGTAACATCTTTGCATCTGAATAAGTGTAAATGCCCCCACCATTACACACATGTGGGGTTGTTTTGAAAACTTCGGATGGTTAAAAAAAAAAAATGACAACCGGAGGAGTTCATCCATACATGTTTGAGCCAGAGTCTGATCCTGAATTTGAAGAAAATTAACCATTTCTGTGTTTTACAAATGCTGAGTAACGCATGACAGTACCAAATAAAGTGTAAATACATGGTGCTATCACATTTATAACTGTGAAAGGATGCACTTACTGTGCAACATGTAAACGTATACAGGGTTCATTCACCGGTGTTTGTCGCACTGTCGTTCGTCATATAAATCATCTTTCATCATACAACCACAATTCCGAAAAAGTTGGGACAGTATGAAAAATGCTAATAAAAACAAAAAGGAGTGATTTATAAATTATATTCACCCTTTGCCATATTGAAAGCACTACAACTACATATTATATGATGTTTAACCTTGTGAATTTCATTGTTTTTTGAAAATGTACAGTAATTTCGAATCAGATGATTGCAACACACTCCAAAAAGTTGAGACAGGGGTAATTTAAGACTAATAACAATTTGACGAGTTGAAATAACAAGGCAATGTGAAACAGATGTTAAGCAGGCGAGACAATCGTGTCATAGTATATAGGGAGCCTCCAAAAACAGCCTAATCCTTCAAGAGCAAGGATCATTCAAGACTTAACAATTTGCCAACAGATGCTTCAGCAAATAACACAGCAGTTTGAGAACAATGTTCCCCAAAGACAAATTGGAAGGAATTTGGGCAGTTCACCCACTACAGTGCACAATATAGTTAAAAGATTCAAGGAATTTCGTCAAATATCGGTGCGTAAAGGGCAAGACTAAAACCATTTCGAAAAAACAGCATTCATCTGTCATGAACATGGGCTTGGGATAACTTTAGTAAACCTTTGTTAGTCAACACCACTTGCTGCTGCATCCACATTTGCAAGTTATGACTTTACTATGCAAAGCAGAAGCCCTACATCAACACTGTTCAGAAGCGCTGCCAACTTCTCTGGGCTCGATCTCATCTTAGATGGAAAGTAAAACAGTGGAACTGTGTTTTTTGGTCAGAAGAGTCCACATTTCAAAAAGTTTTTGAAATACAAAGCCGTCATTTTATCCAGGCCAAAGAGGAAAAGGGCCATCCAAGTTATTATTAGCGTCAGGTCCAAAAGCCAGTGTCTGTATGTGCCAGGGGTGTGTCAGTGCCCATGGCATTGGTAAATCGCACATCTGTGAGAACACCATGAATGCAGACAGATATGTACAAATTTTGTAGCAACATATACTGCCATCCAGCACCGTTGTTTCCAGGGACGTTCCTGCATTTTCCAGCAGGACAACTTCAAACCACATACTGCCCAGATTTCAAGTGCATGGCTGTGTAAGCAGAGAGTGTGGGTGCTAGATTGGCCTGCCTGCAGTCCTGACCTGTTTCCAATTGAGAATGTGTGGCACATTATGAAGCACACCATACGGCAACAAAGACCCCGTACAATTGTGCAGCTAAAGACCTACATAATGGATGATTGGGGGAAATTCCACTTTCTAAACTTAACAAACTTGTGTCTTCAGTGCCCAAATACTTAAGTGTTATTAGAAGAAATGGTGACGTTTCACAGTGGTAAACACTCGACTGTCCCAACTTTTTTGGAGCGTGTTACAATCATCTGATTTGAAATTACTGTACATTTTCAACTTGGAAATTCACAAGGAAAAACGTCATGTAATGTGTAGTTGTAGTGCTTTCAATATAGCAAAGGGTGAATATAATTTACAAATCACTCCTTTTTGTTTTTATTAGCATTTTTAACACTGTTTCAACTTTTTCAGAATTGGGGTTGTATATTCAGTGTAGTAAAATGCATACGTTGTTCATTACAATGAGTCATGTTTTCATTAAAAAGGAAAGAGATTGTCTAAATATATTGATATCAATACTCTTTAGGTGCATCTGTGGCAATTGTGCCATCATGCCAACAGAACAAGAAAATATATGCTGCTTAGAGATCCCTGTGCATTAAAACTAATACATGAGCGTCTAAAATCACTTTGATCAAATCAAATACTCAGTACACACCTAACAGTCTGTAACATACAAAGCAAAACAATTAACATGGATACTCACACTTGTTTGTTGCGTCCAATATAGTTGGCACTGCATCAACTATTAATTTAAGTCTCTCTGCAAAGCCTGCTTCAAACTGTGTCTTGTTTGTGAAAGAATCATCTGTAAAATGAAGCGAGCAAACAAACACGTTCTTACCGACGAGATCCGGAACTTCATTAAAAATAAACGCCAGCCACTCTCTTAATGTTGGGATCCTTGCGAAGCAAATACAAGAGATCTAGTTTCCCACAACCTGGCACTGCAACGTCTTGACATCTTTGTGGCCATCGTGACACCACCTGTTGCTCCAAAAATAATCTCACCGCTCTACTCTAACAGCAAGACCGGTAGGCGGGCCTAAGAAGTGTCGACGATAAAGTAGCCATTGATCTGTTTATGCAGAGGCTGGCCTGTGCTGATGTAATACCTCACTATGACGTATTAGTGAGGAGGAAGTAGAGAACAAGCCATTTTGGCACCTTGGTTTCAATAAAGCCTTTTTTTGGACTAACGAAGAAGTTTTCGGTTCTGAAATTTACAGTATGTTTTTATAGTGCTGTCATGTGACACTTTTTTTGTGTTAATGGAAATTTCCATGGCAAAAAGTGTTTCCAAAATAGTTTTTCATGACATCTGAAGTATCAATATAGAGTTTATGCACTAGAGTTAAATGGAAAAATATGTCGACACTTGTGAAATTTTAGCAATAATTTGCATTTCCATCAGCTTTATTGGAAAACTTTTTGATACGCCTCACCTTTTGTCACAAAAAAAACCTCTCTCTTTAGAGACAAAGATTGCTGGTAACTTAATATAAAAGTACTTTAAATGATGAAAAAATGAAAGTTCTCACATTGTGAATTGTCAGTTGGATGAATTAGAAATTAGTAGTTCTCTCAACAAGAATTTTTGCATTTTAGTGAACAAACAAATTCACATTGACTAAACAAAGCAATGTTACTGAGGATAATTATTCAAATGTTGTTGAGAGAACCCAAAACCTTACTGCATCATGTTGCGTTGAATTTTTAAGTTTGCTCAACGATTCTTTTTTTTACAGTATGCCTACTACTCTAATCCTCTGATAACATGTTCACAGGTCACACTGCCAATACCGAGCTGGGAATTTTTCATAAAAAGCTAGTGGTTTACTTGCTTCATCTGGCTGTTCCAGTCATTGAGGTCACATATCACACCGGGTCTGGAATAAGTGCCAATCCTTTTGCTATTTAATCTGGATTAATGAGTGATATGGTTGCATTAAGAATGTCACTAAGTGATTGCTTTCTGGCCCAAGTTAAAAGAGCCCACCTTCAAGTAACTATGATTTACAGTGTCCAGTTGCATAAAGCACCTTAAGTTTTTCCCTCAAGTCTACCACTTAAGGCGTTATTTCCCCTTAACTAAGAGAATGACTTGAGGGTGTTGCATATAATCCCTTAAGACACTTCTCTTAGGTAAAGGAAACCGTTAAGGGTTTTACTACAGTGAGCCAGGTTTTATCGTAATAAAATTCTACTGTTACCATGGACACGTTTGTCATGTCCCTACCACTGATCTATAATAGACATTTGAGCAATTTTAACAAAGAATACTTTAACTTTTTACTGGTTTTTTTACTGGTACATTTTAGTGACTAAAAAAGTTTCTCAGTATCATTATTGATGTGTAAATTACTGTCTGACCTCTTCCGAATTAGCGCATAAACGGCATTGTCATGTGGCCCCGGTAACTTTTCCCAGCGCTTTTCTGGATGCACCAATTACAGTCGTTTGCGATTACTGCAGATTACTGCATAAACTCATTTTCTGGAGGTTACACAGGCAGATTTTCATTTGTTTCTCAGGTACAATCCTCAAAATTAATAGATTTAAACACCTTTTTTTTGTGTACAAATTTTTTCTGTGTGAATTAAAAAAATTCTGAGTTTATCATACGGAGCAATTAATGGATGATTCTGCTTTTATGGCCAGTGAGTGTCCACTTCAGGAAGTCACCTTTGATAGTGAGTAGTGAGCTGAATTTGAGATGTTAGATGTGATATTAGATTGCCTTTCATCATGTTAACGATTCCCCATAGTAATCCTGCACTTGTTTATTATCGCTAAAATGGTCAAAAGAGCTATGCTGTACTCTTCAACTGGTTCTATAATCTTCAACATTTCTCCTTTTTTAGAAACCTTGTAACTCTTAGCCAACACTTCAGGTGAAGTTTTACTACCCTTAAGGTTTAATGGCAGTTAAGAGGATTTATGCAACACTTAAGGGAATATTTAAGTAAAAACAAAAAAATTAAGGGAAATTATATACGATTATGACGTTTTACCTATAAAGACCCTTAAGTAAAACTTAAGTGTTGTTTTCTGCAACACCATTAAATTTAAGTGAAACTTTAGGGTGACCTTAAGGGGAAATTTCACTTAAGGTGCTTTATGCAACTGGGCTCTTGTCCCTAGTTATGTCTATCAACAGCCAGATGACAGTTCAATCGCTTACAAAAGTAATGTGCCAAAGTTTAAAACAACAAATCACTAACCCTTGGTATAAGCAATAATAATAGTCATGCTTACCTTAACAAGAATTAATTAATTATTATTATAGAAGTAACTCTAGTAACTGAGTCCAGCACTTGAAACGAAAAGGCAGTCCGCCACAAAATCTTAGAAAGCAAGTGTGCAAAATGACACTTCCTTAAATAAATTGGGGACTAAAATCTCACTCAAACGCAGCTGTCAAAACACCAAACCATCAACATTTTCTTTTCACATGGCACACAGGTTAATGAAGAGGAAATAAAGAAAAAAAAATCTTCATTAGAAGCAATACAATTGTTTTTGTCAAAGTCAAGTTTCCGGCTGTATACCACAGAGCTGTAGCACTTGACTCTTAATAACAGGCTTATGAGTCTAGACAGTTGTGTGATCATTAACTAGGGAAAGAGCATTGTAGTTAAACCATGCCACCCCTCGTGGTCTTCGATGTGCACTAAGGCACAAGGGCAAGCACAGAGACGCTTCAAAACACAAACCAGATGTAAAGTATGATGCCGGGCAGGGAGTCTTAATACAAAGTAAATCCGCAGAAACTACTGCACTGAGACACACATATGTTAGACTCATGTGTGTGTGTTTACACACTCGAGCGATCACCCAAAGCTCTCATCCTTTTTGTACCAGTCAATCTCGGGTTGCTAAACCAGAGCAGGGCCTCTGGACAATTAAAACTCCCCACTGGTAAGCATTCCAAAAGGCTGCCATCCATGAACATTTACCCGAAAGTCCCTGGGGTGATTCCACAACATCGCTCCGGCCTCTCACTCCGTGTCTGTCTCCCTCTCCCTCCCCAGAGCGCCGTCTCCGGCTTTGTCTCCACTCACAAAAGCTCCCTGCCTACACCACTTCCCAGGTGCCCTCATTGTGAATCATTTAACTTGGACTGGCACTTTCACAGACACATTAAATGTCATGAGATGGCATGTTTGGAGTTTAACAGAAGAATCAAGGGATCCCTGTTGTTCATTACTTATAAAGCCCTTACATGAACATTGGAGTGTATAGCTTTTCATGCAAGCTACAGGGAAGGCAGTTAATGACCAAGCAGGGTCAGATATGATGGGCGAATCTAGGGAAGCATGCATCGGTATTGTTCATAAATCATCTGATTAGGCCGATATGGAACACAGATAATATTAGACCTTTTTTCCAATTCAACAAAAAAGCTCCTTTGATGCAAGATTTTAAAAGTATTAAACAGTTATGCATCTATTGTACTGTACATTATGCTAAATGTAAATGTAAACAGGCAACACAGAATTGATTTCTAATACTGGCCAAACCATAAAAACCATTCAGTTATTGGTATCGCTCATAAATAGTTTTTTCAATTATTAGTATCAATCTGATTAGGGCGATATTGTAAGCAGATAATATTACAAATTTTTTCACCCAAGTCAATCAGTATTTTTAATGCTTTTTAATATTTGAAATCTATTAAACAGTTTTCCACCTGTTGTACTGTAAAATGGTTTGATGCCTTATTCCATTAGAATCATATCACTTAGCCTAGTGTAAACAACATTTTAGTTTAAAAACAGGCAAAACAGTACAAACTATCGGTATCTGCCAAAATTCCTAAAATTGGTGTATCTTCAGGGCTCGACAGTGTGAGCATTTCACTCACACTTGCAAGTGAAAATGACTGCATGCGAATGGGAAAAATGATTTCAAGTGACAGCTGATCTACCACCAGAACTTACGAGCTTACAGTACATTGTAGCATCAGAATAAAAACTTTCCAATGCATCAAACCTCACATGCAATATAGTTTTAAAAGTAGTGCGGTAGGTTTTTGCATTTAAAGCGCTGTTTTTCTCAATCTTGCGCATAAACCATTGAGAGTGAGAAAATACTGGTAGCCATGTGACAGTAGAAAAACAGCGCTTTAAATGCAAAAACCTACCGAGATGCAGCGCAATGGTCAAAGACGTGCGTTCAGTGCAGGTTTTCGGACGGACACTGAAAGCATCTTCAATACAATTGTGAGGTAGTTTGATCATGTCACAGAAAATATATTTTTAACATTTTAAAATTTTCATGAATAACATTAACATTAAGCATTATTGCATTATACAACGTTTAACAGATAGGGGAAATAAACAGAATATGTGCAAATACTAACAAATTCTTGAAAGTTTGATTTCATATATTTGAATTTTGCTGAACTACTAATCTGTTAAGAATTACCAATACAATGCTTGTTAATGGCAAATGGAAGTAAAATGTCATCAATATATTTTAAGTTTATTAAATGCTCAAATATGATCAGTCAGGACTGTTTGCTGCTGCCTGTAAAGTTAACTGAAGTTAACAGGTGTCCTTTTTCATGTATCAAGCATCTTTTGCTTCTGAATTCTGTAGAAATTCTTAAAGCCTGCTTGTGCATATGTATGTTGTAATGTGACACTTTAATGAAATATTCTGGGTTCAATACAAGCAATGTTGATTACCATAAAAAAAAAAAAAAAAAAAAAAAAAACACAAATCTGGGTTACAGTGGGCACTTACAGTGGTATCGAATGGGGCTAATCTGTAAACGTAAAAATATTCTCTGTATTAAAAGTATATCCACAAGACTTGAACAATATGCATGTTAACATGATTTTAGTGTGATAAACTAAAAATAAGTTATCACACTTACCTAATTTGTGTAAAGTTGTAAAACTGTATATAACTTTATTGCCATGATGACATAACACCATAAACCTTGTAATCCCCCCAAAAACGACAATTTAAACAACTTAAAAGTTCAAATAACACAACATTTAACAGAAGAATTAATGCAAGTGCTTTTATAATATTATAAAATTTCTGCACTGAAAACCCCCCTCGATTTCCGCTGCTTTTTTTTTTTTTTTAAGGAGGGATGAGTCAAAATAAATTTTTGTGGTAGTTCACATTTTGCCAAAAATGCTGTTGATTGAGCTTAACTTGTATTGAATCCAGAATATTCCTTTATTCTTTAAAAAACTGACCTCTGACTGTGCCCCTAAATTTTTTAATGTACCCCTACAATTTCTCACTTAGGAGCACAACCCCTCCAACAAATTTTTTTTAGTATTGAACCCTGGTCTTTGGGCAAAACATCACAGAATGCAGTGGATTCATTCTTGTACGAAGCTAAAGGTACACTGTGAAGGCGTAGATACACTGACTGAAATAGACCAAAGTTCAGTTGGAAGCAATTACACTCCCCCAACCAATACCTCCACTCAGAGATATAGCAAGAGACTAATTACAATGAGCCGGTATACAAGCAGAGACACTGACAGCCTGGAATGCATCATTTATTAACCTATGAGGAAAAAGGGGGCAAGAGGTACAGGCCAGGAAAAAGGGAAGAGGAAGGAGTTGAGAGAAAGGAGGAAAAACACATGAAAGAGAGATGAAAATGGATTACACTGCTTACTCTGATGGTATAAAGAAAGAAAACAATTACGTTTAAAAAATGAGCATCTGTGTGCATGTATACATAAAGACTCATACAGATAGGAAGTGGATGACAGAGGTGAGGTTAGCAGGGGGGTGGGAATATCCAACGTGAGAAAGTGCAGGCCTGGCTGAGCAGTAACAATACATACATTACCTAAAAATATTCATTCAGTGCCCTGGGCAATCGGTAACAAACACTCCACTCCCAGAGAGTGATTACAGGAAACAAAATTTTACCCCCAAACAGCAACAATCCCTAAGCCGTTGCTTGAAAACAGAGCTATGCAGTAAGAAAAGACACAGAGGTAAACACATGACGCACATGTACTGTAGGCCTAATAAAAACTTGCTTGCTTCCCACACCCAAGCACATCTTTCCTTCTATTTCCTCATAATCAACAGTTTTCCTGAGCAACCACTGGGTGCCACCGTGATGATTCTAATTGCCTGTTTTGTATTTCTGGTCTCGAGACGCCAAGTAAAAACTGCCAAAACGAGCGATCCAGAGGAGAACAACCATTTAAGTGTTACCTGGTGTAAGAATACATTTCAGGCACAACTTGTGCAGTTGTTGGCTGTCATAACAACTCAGAATAATTCATGATATCAACGTAACTAACCATCGCAGGGCTCCAGACTGTGACTAAAATGGTCTCAAATACGACCAAAAATAATTGATTGCGACAATAATTTAACATCTAGTCGACACTGGCGACAGTCGGGTTGTGTGCGTTCATATGCGGTTTCGTCAGATATCATCTTGTGAGTTATTGAATACATCCTTAAAGCGCCCACAACCACTGTCTTGTGCCGTTTTTCACCCGTTCTGTCTCTGACTAGCTCGCTGCACCACACGCAACAACAAACCCAGCGTGAGAGAGTTGTGAACAAATTATTCTTTTGAACCGGGTTTTTTTCATCACCCAAAAAGAACTGAGGGTTTGAACTCAGGAGATCAGGTTAGCAGTTTGAATCAGATTCACTTTCTCAGCATTTCAGCCATCAGTGTCCTTACATCTGGGAGCGCAGACATTTCAAAATAGAGGTCCCAAGTGTATTCCGGGCCTCTTTATAATGAAAAGTCCAGTATTGTATACCACTTTTTTTCTTCTTCTGGTAATTATTGATTGGGATTGGAGTAGCACAATAAACTGCATCTGGAATTTCTTTCAATTTGCACTCTTGTAGTCTCTGTGTCTGGGCCATGCGGTATCCGTAAAGAAAGACTAAGGCAATATTTAAAAAAAATTTAAATTATATATATAGCTTTTGACACTTTGGACAATTGAGGGACACACCTATTACACAACGTGCAAACATTCATTGATGCTCAAGAAGGCAACACACTACTATATGCATACTATATGTAATTATCTGTAATGTAGATTCTGAAGAGCAGTTCTAAATAAAAAAATATATTTTATCTCTTATATTTGTATAAATTATGAAAGGGGTGTGAACATTTGAGACAAAAGGGAATGCAAACTTATCTTCTCAACAAAATATTCTGTTTATTAAACCTCCATATTAATGGGTTATCAGCTGTCTTCTGCTTTCTATCTTGTTTCTGAACAGCAATCTAAATCGAGCAATTCTGGTGACTAAAAACAGCCATTTGGCTCCTTAATGTTTCAGTTTAGGTTATGTTTCAGTCCATAACCTAGTTAGTAATATTTTTCCATATTCAAACCACAAAGTTAAGCTTGTGTTATTTTACAGGTTTGCATTTAGCCAGAGTAGAGAATGCAAATCCTTAGCACGGAGAGATTTCCTGCTAAACTCTTTATCTTTCTGTATATATCCTTCTATCTGTGCTATGCACTCTCACATAGCACAGAACTAAGTAAGGCTATATAGAGAGCTCTTTAAGTTTAAACATGCCCTTAGAAGGTCCACACAAACAACCAGAGCTTCAAAAGGGGAGGAAGTAGGGGTATATCTAGGTCAAAGCATGTCTTGTTTGAAAATTTGCAAGCCCACCATAAGCCTGTTACCACCAAACCTGCAGACGCACTCAGTATATTGCTCTCCAAATTTAGATCCCCTTACATTTTTACACTTTAGAATTCGTATGTATTTTTACATTCTTTTATGTTTGCATAGACACCGAAACATACAATACTGACGTATTGAGACTAATTTAACATATTAACACCTATAGAAACTTACAAATATTTATGTGTACTGTTTTAATTGTTTAATATTGAATAATTAATCAGTTAATTATATTTAATTAATAATTAATGAGATTAGTTAAATGCCATCACATTTAATTAATGCAGTTGACATTATAATGACATTTTAATGGTTTCATTCAGTTCAGTGTGATTTCTGCTGCCCTATACTACGTTTTAAAGGATTATATCACTTTAACCAAGAACACATTTTAAAATGTTAAAATGAATAAAAACACTGTAATTGTTTAATAATTGATTCAACATTTTATTTTATTTTTGTTTGCCATGGGACACAAAAGGAGTTTTCAGAATATGACAAAAATTAAAATAAACCACAAAAAAACACCACAAAACAACAATAAAATTAATCCATAAATTTGCTAGCTATAATCCAAATCTTCAGACTGCTTTCTGTGAAGAACAGACCCAAATTCAAGCCTTTTATTCAACGATCTCCATCTCCATCCGCCGCAGCACCATCGCGCCCACTGTAACCATCAACATGCGTTGGTTTCGTTTCAAAATTCTAAAATTGCTGCCTCAAGCATTACGTGACTGAATCGTATGCTCATTGGCTCTCAAGTGTCTTGTGACTGTTCGCGACATGCTGTATTCTGTAATGTATATGTTTGAATGAGAAATGACAATGCGTTATGGAGTGCATCAGGAGAAAATTTACAGTGATTAATAATTTAAATTCTACTCTCCACCTCATGCTCATGCTATTGTGCGCCGTCAGTGAGCACATCGGTTGCAGCGCATCACCCTTTAGACTACTTTTGTACTGAATGTTGCTATTTTTCTGAATAAATTATTGCGATTAAATGTATCTTCCTGTTACGTGTTTTTTTATGCTTAATAAATGGTTATGGTTAGGTTTAGGAGTTGACTGTAAAATGTATATAAATTAGTATATTGTAACAAACATTATTGCTACTGTACATTAATCTACTTGTTACATGTTTTTAATATTGTTGAAATATGGTTATGCTTAGAGGTTGGGGTAGGGTTAAGGGATCTAAATATCTATAAAACAGTAAAAGCAAACAAATATATTTATAATCGATTTGTGTATTCAAATATATTTGTAATGGATTTGTCAATATTTTATGTTTCCAAATCTGTAAATAAGTGAAAACGCTTTCGTTTTAGATGCATTCAAATGTCTATATTGTATGTTTTAGTGTCTATCCAAACGTACAAACATGTACATTAAAATGTTACACATCGTACAAATAGCTATGTATATTAATGAGATCAGGCTGGAAAATCCACTTTTTAAAAACAAAATATCTCCATAACCTTCAGCATAAGAAAGGTTTTAACACAAGAGTGCTACATCTTATTCCCCTCGGTCAAAGCATTCCAGCGGAAGCATGAGCTGTTCTCATAATATTTATAACCAACATCTAAGAGTGGCTGAAATCAACCAGATGTTGAAACTGATGGACAAGCATTGAGGTAATATGTAAGTGGTGTGTTAGAAAGAGAAAAGGGTAGGGGATGGGTTTAGAGAAAGAGACCAAGAGAGGGGCCCACTGGCAAGATGAGGTCAGGCCAAAGATCATGTTTCCAAGTCCTCAAAGCTACAACATTGCAACAATGATGCTGATATACCTGTTGGGCTTAGGAAACTGGATAGCCGTGAAGTTGGTGGAGAAAGCGGCAGCAATAAGCAATTGTAGGGGTAGTAAACCTACACCAGGCAAAACTTACTATGCTTTTGACATAGACATCTCACCCATCTCAAATAATATATGGACAGGTATGTTAAAAAATCAAAGCAACCAATAAGAGGATTTTCTATACTCAAAGACTGAAAGGAGATCAAACGTGGCCATTTCGTTTTTCTGACCTTTCCTCCATATTGTTACTGTGAAACCATCACTACGACTTCACCCCACCTTAAAAATGTTAAACCAGTGCTGCTTGAATGACTTGTGGCAAAGTGAACAGTCATATTTTGGTTTTCAAAAATCATTTGAAATGCCAGAGCTAGAGGTGGGACTGGAGTCGAGGCATTTGGTTTTGATGACTGTTTTAAGAGTTCCCATCACCTCATCAGTTAAACTGATCGAGGCCTGTGAGAGAGCCAGAGGGAGTTCTTCAACCGCCTGTCTGCCCAGGCATACATCAAATCAACAAGGCACCTTACACTCTCTCTAAAGACTTTATTACAAGTACATAAGGAGAAATAGGTAATCAAACAGTCCGTATTTGAGCGGTTTGAAACGGATCCTGGTTGGAGGCTCATCAGGGAAAGTTCTGATGTTGGCCGTGGGAGTAATTAGCAGGGATTACAGAAAATCTGGAACATTCTCAGAAGCTAGGGCTTCTACCCAAAACCCAGATGAGCCCCTGGCATGTATCCCTCACCTCTTGAAACCATAACAAATAATCTGAGAGATCAGAGACAAACTACAGCTGTAATACAGTCATGATTATCATTCTTACCTCACATTTTAGCTTTTCCAATACAATTGTGATTATTTTTCCTTGCAAAACTGCATTGATACTTTAGATCCTTTTATCAATGTTTTATTTAATTGTGTGTAGTCACATAATTATTCCTATAGTTCTATTAAGCAGCAGATTGCCAAAGGCCATATCCACACTACTCCACGTTTTCATTTGAAAACACATTAATTTCACTACGTTGATGCCTATCATGCACACTAGAACAGTGTTTTCTTTCACTGAAAATGGAGCGTTTTGAAAATTACATTACCGTAAACTTTGGGAAAATGAAAACAGTATTGAAATGAAAATGGATGTGTGTCAATGTGGCCTAAATGAGCAGAAAGTCTGAAACCATCACTCTAGGGCTGGGCGATAGGACGATGTTATCGAATATCGACAACGTCTTACAAATCTCTCGATGTCGATTTCGACACTCATTTACAGACGATGATCAACAATATTGGTAAATGGCAAAACCATGGATCTGAAAAGTCACCAGATATATTAAACAGTAGCCCAGGGTGTGAAATTTGCATCCACCATCTGCCAAATGCGACGAGGCTGAACACAGCTCCTTATTCACAAGCTCCTCGTAAACTCCAATTGCAGGTATTTCACGAGTGGGTAGGTTTGCTCATCTACCCACAACAGAGGTGGGCAACCTGTAAGACATCTCATAGTAACACATGAATAGACATGCTGTTAAACACAAAGACACATGCTTGAAGAAACACACTTCATGATATTTTTAAGAACAGACAAATAAAAACCGTCAATGCCCGTGTCTGATGCACTATTTGTTCATAGGTGTGTAGTGGGAGCGTCTCGTGGAACATGTGCATGTAAAGAGTTATCACTTTTTCTTCTCTGTCAGTCGTCTGAAAACTGTTTGCAAGAATAGTGTATACGAATGCTGCAAATTACCTAAGACCATCCCAGGAGGTGCTCGAAGTTTAGTTTGCTTTATTTCCACGGAGCAGTTCGCGCTTAACATGCATTGTGAACGCAACTCTGCTGGTTCGCTCATATATATCTTTGTATTAAAGAAACAAAGACGAAAGTGATTAAATCATAAAATAATAAAAGACCACGTTCACCTTGAATCTAAAACTGAGTTCCATTTTCTTTTCTTTAGGCAGCATTAACTGTGTTAACGAAACGCAATACAAACAAAAATTCGATAAGAGCACACATTTGGCAGTATTATTTTGGGAACACAAGTAAATTTATTAGGCTTACATCTAATAAAAAACTGATGTTTTCTATTAGATAAAGCAGAGACTAATTGAAGTGACAAACTGTTTTAGCCATTTTGAAAGTAGAAATTATGTGGGTTGTGTTGAACCTTCTATATATATGCAACCCTCTACGATCATGTTGGAGAAAGAATCGTCATTGCCAGACTTTTGACGACATGTAAGCATAATGTAACTAAAAAAATATATTAAGCAAACTGAGAGGGGGGCCTCTTCATATATATTCAATATAGTATATTGTAATTTTTTTTATATATATTTTTCTTTATGATTTTAATCACATTTTAGCTTTTTAAAAATGTAAAAATTTCACATTCTATCAATTTATATGTCATGAAATCGCATTTTCAATAATGATACAAGTTGTTGTCACTATTTGAAATTTCATACACATTTTTAACAAAACAATTCACAAGGTAGGAACCTAATAATGAAAATGAGGGGTCACGATTGTGAAATTTTGTAACAAATAATTGCGATTATGACGATTAATTGCCTGTTTTAGGTGTTTCACGAGTATGACGATTAATTACCATACAAACTCACTATGTGTGCTTCATGCACACAACAAAGTCATTCATACAAATTTAGCTTGGGTCATATAATAAAATAAGGGTATATGATTTCCTTTTCAGGCTTCAAAAACATATGAATGACAGTCAAATATAAAAGTATAAAATTTAAAATAATGAAAATAATATTTTCATTATCAAAATATGTCTAAATAACTAAAATATATCTCTCTTATTTGTCCGATTTACTTTTGATCCATTGGACTTTTTCAATGTTTTGTTTACTTTTGCTTCTTTTGTAACCCAGCCAAACTGTATAGCTATTATATTATATTATATTATATTATATTATGCGATAGTAAAATATTTCTGCCTTAAATTCTTCAATTTCACACATTATTTTAAGGCTCTCTGATTAACTCACAAGTCCTTATTTCTCGTGAAGGAAGATTCTGTTTCTTGCATTTTATCATCGCCACAGAAATAGAGCAGGGCATCTCCTCTGTCTCACTGTGTGTTATTAACACTGCGTGAATAAACCCACAATGACCACGGACATTTGCCATTACATAGCCATTAAGTGAAACTGGAGCGCTTTGTGTTCACAAAATTAATACGTTTATACCTCGTTTATATTTTCGCGGGAGTTTGGCGCAAGCCTCTGTATACGGCGTGCACATCAGAGCGCTTCAGAAGTGGTTCATCTTCACACGCTCTCAAGAGAGCTGCTCTTGTGACGTCCGTGGTGCGGTGCAAACAGAATTTGTTGTATGATAAAACAAAGTTCAAGTGTCTAACCAAAGTGAACAATAATCACCATAATGGTGACTTCAGATGAAACAATAAAATGACATCAGCAAAACAACATAGAGACAAACCTCTCTTAAAAATAACTTTTGTACACATAGCAAAAACAAAATAACCCACATTTCTTAAACATCCTCACATGACATATTGAGAGATTGTTGTCCAATAATCTATTTTATTTGCAGTTGATGTACATCTCAATAAGAAAGATTCAGTTGTTGTGGTGTCTGCTGGTTTGTTCTCTTGTTTTCCTGTACTTGTTCCTCTTTCCTTCAGTAGACTCTGCTTGATAACAGCAGGTGTTATCACTAATGATCAATCGTCTGTCAGAGAGTGTATCTACTTGATCTCATTAACTGTTTGGCCAATTCATCATTTAACACTGCTCAGAGTTAGTTTTTAACACTCCTGTAGATTGGACTCGTGGAGACACCAAGGAGTGTTAATTTAATACCTGGGATTTTGCTGTGTATGACATGCTGTACTGGACGAAAGTAAAAAGCTGCAGATTCAGGCAACATCCACACTAATTCGCATGAAGCACCATTTTCTATTTCCTAACATCATCGTTTTCCAAAGTATGTGGTAGTAGAGAGTTTTTGAAAGTCTCCATTTTCGTCGGAGGAAAACGCTCAAGTGAGGATAAGAGACGTAAAAGTAGCAAAAACAATGCGTTTTCAAAGGAAAATATATTGGTGTGGATTTGGCCTCAGTCTGTCTTGTACGTTTGCCATAGTTTCAAGCATGATTCAGTTCTGATATTGTGATGCAGTGCAACGTATTGAATCGTGATGCACATTTGTGTTAGCCTAGTAGGGTAGTTTTCAATACCCAGCCACAATTATTGTTCGATCTTATAATGATAATTTTGATGTTGATAGAAAGAGGGGAAATACTCAGGAGACAAGGACACAGGTTACAGAGTGAACTTTAAGTTACACCTCCAGCATTTCTCATTTGGTTTAGTGTTGGAGGTGTAAAGTATTTATGAAGTGAGGAACACACCTTGGCAGGGACTTGAGTACCCTTGATCTCAGAGCAATGCTTACAGCTGGTGCACTAACAGCAATGACTGAAACCAGCAAAAAAAAAGACACACCACCCCTCAAATAACACACCCACACACAGGGAGCTTTTGCAGAGGAATGAGGCCACGGGTATGTCCCAATGGAGAACTGTATCCAAAGCTCAAGACTCTAGTAAGTTTTTGCTTGAATATTCAACCACATAGTGGTCATACTAATGCCTGATATAAAAGCCAAGGGAGGAAGGGTTTGAGCAAACAGCAGCAATAGCTGTAGTGGTCTGTTTTTTGTATTAAAATAATCTGGAAAGCTTCCCACACAGTGCAGATAGGGAGGTGAAAAGAGTGGGACAAATGAAAGAAACA
Organism: Myxocyprinus asiaticus; assembly: GCF_019703515.2. Taxonomy (NCBI): domain Eukaryota; kingdom Metazoa; phylum Chordata; class Actinopteri; order Cypriniformes; family Catostomidae; genus Myxocyprinus; species Myxocyprinus asiaticus. The sequence continues at coordinate 18,182,173 of NC_059365.1, forward strand.
GAAAGTAAAGGAGGGTATAACACTTGGACGAGACTATGTAGAAATCCAGGATGGATGAAACGGCATAAGGAGAGACGGGCAGAAGAGTTTAGAAAAGCTGCTTTTGTACAAACACTTCCAACAAAAGCTTCCCTATCCAACTAGATATAAGGGAAAAGGCCCATTGGCCAAGTTGGGGGCCCAGGGAGTGTCGATTTAACAGCATACAAATGGAAAGTGTTAACAAGGAACTTCAGTGGCAGCCCCTATCTGCCTTTAAGTGTGGAAAGCCACAAACACACAGCCAAATTTTACATAGCACCCATCAGACATCACTCCGTACCCTGCCAGATTTACTCAGAGAAAAAACGCAAACTACACTAACAATGTCACAAGAGACACAAGTCTTGAGGAAAGAGAGCTTGTGGAAGCGTGGGGCTTGTTTTCATGTCTGAGCACATCTGCTCCATTCAAAGTACAGATGACTCTGGTTGAGTCACAGCCCATGAATGAATCCAGCCCTGGGCCATGTTTCTAAGCATTCCCTGCATTCCCTGCAAGCGGGTCACACACTCTTGCTCGATCATACACAGTGGCAGTTCCTCTTAGTAACATGTTAAGTTGCCTCTCACTGATGCCCTTCTTCTGTCAGTCAAAATTCCGTTCTCTTTCATTCAATGGTCAGTCAATCCTCTGTTGAAGATCCTCCAGCTGACTCATTAGGCCCTTTCCCACTGGCAGTACTAAAGCCTGTTTTAGGTACTTTCCCCCGAGACTAGTACTTTTTGTCTCTTTTGCCCCTAAGGAACTATAATTCCTCTGAGCTGTTTTTGGGGGATTTTTAGCTCCTACTCTGGAGTAGGTACTAAGGGGGCATACAGGGACTGTGGGAGACTGTGAGAGGTGCTGCAGCCTGTGATTGGTCAAAAACCCATGACGCACAAAGCACTGAGAAAGGAGGAGCCTCCATTGTAAACAACTAGCTGCTAGCTTGCAACTCAGAGGATTGCACTAATTTTACAATTCCCTTAACAGAAATAAAATAAAACCAACAAAGTATACAAAGAGGATCACCCGTTTCACGTGTGTGTGTGTGTGTGTGTGTGTGTGTGTCACTTCATCGGGAGACACACTTAGAATTTTCATCACATCTGTACTGTTTGTACTGTGTGAATATACAGAAAATAAATTGATTTCTGGATTACTACATCGAATATTTCCTGGGATGACGGATATAAATAATCAGATGTTTATCAAGAGTGGGTAATTGAACTCTATTATACACTAAACTGTCATGAAATCTAGTTTACATGAGGGAAGTATTGCGTGCTTGTTACTGTATGATAACTTGCATCAATACGTATTAAATCAATGAGTGAGTTTTTCAGTAGTGCCCGACCGATATATCGGCCGGCCGATATTAGCCTTTCACCGATATATCGGTATCGGCGTATATTTATATATATCGGCGCAACATCAGGACCGATTTTACAGTCCAATCAGAAGGGCAACTGCTCCCTTTTGATTGCAATTCTTCCTCGTGTCATCACGCACACCATTTTTATCGATAAAAGGCCATTTGAATGGAAACAGGCAGAAGACGTCAAATTTCGCAAAATTTTTTAAAGCATTTTCACTTTGTTGATAACAAAATACTGCAAAAAGTGGATGGAAACTAGGCTATTGTTGTCAGCTGAGTGGAAGCCAATGAGTAAACATGTATTCACCAAACTGTTTTGTTCAGGATTCACAGTTTGGTACCCCCTTTATCCGAACAATTCCAGTCGTGTCATTTATAAAATGTAATATTTCAAAGTCTGGTTTTCCACCGTTTAAAGTTTCCCCTGAACTTGTATAGCAGAATACGGTGAAACACTGCTGCTTATCTGTTTATCTGGACTCGGCAGTATTAATATAGTCAGCATTTGACTGATACTAAACAGTAATACTGATGTTTATTTAGCTATTTATTTTATTTGAATTTATTCTTTATTTTAATGGTCAGCAATTGACTGATACTAAACAGTACTGATGTTTATTTAGCCATTTATTGTATTTTTATTTATTCTTTATTTTCTCAGTGTTCATTTCTAGAATTTGTTGACAATGTATTTTAATAATAATGTCAAATATTCTTTGATAAAAAATATTTAAGAAATCAGCCTTCTGAATACCTTTGCATAGTCAAATCTGTGAAAAATCCACATAGAAAAGGTCTGTTTTCATTCCAGCTCAAAAATTTAATATATCGGCCACAATATCGGTAATCTGTGAATTTTCCCTCTCTAAAATCGGTCAGGCTCTATTTTTCAGTACAGTAATTTATGTTGAGTCATAAAAGCCTTTATTGTAAAAGATTGTGTTGATAAACAGGTTTATAGTGCTTTCAACATGTTGTCCGCTGAGTTCAGCGTGTGCTGTGTGGTAGTCTGACCACTCGTTTCATCTCTCACTCCGGCTGCAGCACGCACAGCTCTTGCGCCCAGTTTAAACTGTAACATGAAGACAAAGACTGCATCCGAAAACAGGAAAATGCTGCCTTCGGGGGCTGTGGTAGGATGAAATAAGGATAATAAATCTGAGTATACGTGATGTAATGCGAGTCATGACAATCAGACGGTGTGTTGAGCAATAGAGATGTTTGAGCGATCATGAGCGCTATTAGCTTTAGGGATGGGCACGAGTACTCCGACATGGTAGCAATGATCGATCATGAAAACAATGATCGATGGTGATCATGCATAATGTGACTTTTCACTTAATTCGAAATTCTGTGACAATTCCCTGACAACTAAACACAAACGTGTCAAAGAGGGAGCTTATTTTTAATTTTGAGATTGATTACGTTGTGATTTTGAGGGGTACACTGATTGTCAGAGACGTCTCATAGCAACCAAACTGATATACAAAGCTGCAATGCTACTGTTATGATAATCAAGAGAATGTAATTAACCGTGTTTTGAACACCTGTCTCTCCAAACATTTGAATGTTTGTCACTGACTGTAAACCTCCCTGCCCTGGGTGCCAACATGTTTGTTTGATGTAACGCACACCTGCATCTCGACGAAAAGAGTTGAAGATTTCCGCATGAGTTTTCAAGTTAGAAGTCTGACATAATCTGTAATTCTGTTGCACTTTCCCCAGTTGAACGGTGAAAATTCCGACTCTCCGAGTTGAATGGATCGCTTAAAGAATCATCACAACAACAACAATACGGAGCATCGTGGCTTTCCCCACAGGAACGAACACTTGGTGAGACACACACACACACACACAGACACACCAGGCGTGTGGCAGTGGACTCAACGTGCTGAACCAGCGCATATACAGCAGGCGAGTGTTTTAAACATACTAGACAGAGCGCAGCTAAATGAAACAGAATGCAGCGTCTTCAAAACTGAACTTCAACTTATCACGCATATTAAAAACACGATGGTTATGGCATCTCCTGTTAAGCCAACCGCGATTTGAAAATAGACGGTTCAGACAGTCACAAAAAAAAAAACTGGTGCGAGCTTACTAAGATTACTACGGTAACCTAAAGAAGAACAACAGACAGATGTGTGTTGTGCAAATTCTTTCAGAGTTGGGCAGCGAATCTTCACATAATGATAAAATATGATGCATTATATTTTGATTAGTGCCGACCGATATATCGGTCACCGATATGAAAACTTTTTTTCAGAACATATAATGCAGAAAACAATGCTTTATAATTGGTGTCATTATGTAGTTTGTCCAGCAGAGCGCGCTCCGACTCCATTGTTTACAGAGCTCACTCTGAGCTAAAGGTGGATCTGCAGACAGGGCAGAATTGAGCTGTGTGTTTTCACCCTAAGTTGCTAACTAATTTGTGAAATACATACTGGAAAGTTATGTCACTCCAGCAAAATCAGTGAAAAATCCACGTAAAAAAGGTCCGTTTTCATTCCAGCTCAAAAATTAACTATATCGGCCACCATATCGGTAATCGGTGAATTTCCCCCCTCTAAAATTGGTATCGGTCTCAAAAATCCCATATCGGTCAAGCTCTAATTTTGATTATGCAATCTGTTGTACATTTTGTAACAAATTATTTTATAACAGCCTATAATAATGAATAGACGATACACTGGAACAACAAGATGCAATGCAGCAGCCAAAGACGTATGTCAAACATGTTATTATATATACAGTTATGTACATGTCATTGCCCCTCGAGTACTCGACAAGTAATTATTCTGAGTACTCCAGTAGACAAAATGACCAAAATGCCCATCCCTAATTAGCTTCTCTGCCTTCAACATGAGTGCTCTCTGTCAGGGGTGGATTATGACTAGCAAGGGCCCCAAGCCCATTTTTAACTTCAAGCATTTAAAACTACTTTAAACTTTCAGACAATGTTTTTTTAAACCAACATTACATTTCAAGGTCAGTATTTTTGTACCACACAGAATAAAATATCAATATATTTTTTCCTCCAACCACCTTAGCCCAGTTATTTTTTGTAATATTGGGGAGAAATGCAGTTATAGCAATGAATAGTACAATAAATGTTTTTGTTCAACTGCACTTTTCATACAAAGCACAAAGCTTAACCCTATAAAACCTATATGAAATAATAGTCAGAAAATTCAAAAGTGGCTAAAAACATTCAATTAGAAACATGAAGGCAAAAGGGTCCTATAAGCTGGCTGGGGGCCCTATTGAGGGGGCCTTTTATAAGCTGACGGCTTTGGGGGCCACATATTCAAGCGTATATAAACATTTGTTTTCAAAGTTGATGGGCTGCCAGACCTTGCAGCCCAGGGTCCCCCAGGCCCCTGGTAGTCAAAGGCCCCTGGGCACTGGCCCGGTCTGTAATACACCTATACTCTCTGTGTCAAACAAGTGCACTCTTCAGGTACTCTCAATATCTCATCAGTCACTCATCTCAGTGCTATTCCCAATTTAATTGAGGATCCCAATTTAAATCAGACTGATGTTGATCGCAATGCCACTAATAACAGACATAACCGTTTAACCTTAAATAATGGCAACGCGTCTTCATGCATTTGCTTAATAATGAGTGATTTGGGGGGCCTGGGTAGCACAGCAAATAAAGACGCTGACTACCACACCTGGAGTCACAAGTTAGAATCCAGGGTTTGCTGAGTGACTCCAGTCAGGCTTCCTAAGCAACCAATTGGCCCATTTGCTATGGTGGGTAGAGTCACATTGGGTTAACCTCCTCATGGTTGCTATAATGTGGTTCTCGCTCTTGGTGAGGCACGTGGTGAGTTTTGCATGGATGCCACGGAGAATAGCGTGAGCCTCCACATGCGCTAGGTCTCTGCGGTAACGCGCTCAACAAGCCACGTGATAAGATGCACGGATTGATGGTCTCAGACGAGGAGGCAACTGAGATTCGTCCTCCGCCACACGGATTGAGGTGTGTCACTACGCCACCATGAAGAACTAGAGCGGACTGGGAACTGGGTATGCCAAATTGGGGAGGGAAAAAATAAATAAATAAATATATATATATATATATATATATATATATATATATATATATATATATATATATATAATTTTACGCCAAAGGTGGTAAACAAATCATAAATACTAATGATTCCTCACAGGAGCAGTTTTACAGCTAGTAATAGACAACTTTCTTATTTTTGAACGCATCTCTCTGTGTGTGATGCTCTCGTGAATTTTACTGGTTGCCAGTATGTCACAATGACCTTTGATATTGACAACAGAACCATTCATAACTGTTTTCAATACAAATAAATGTTAGCAATTCACAATTTATGTAATTTTACTGTGTGGGGCATAAACATAACTGCAGAATATAACTTGCAAAAGTGTGGCTACGGGCACTTTAAAAAAAAAAAAAAGGTATCGTATCGGTACTATCGTATCTTAGTGTTAAAAAAAATCAGTGATCGGTATCGGCCTCAAATTTCCTGATCGGTGCACCACTATCCTTTAGAGTTTCATTCATAAAAATGCTGTCGTTTAAATCATTAACTGATTAGGCAGCTGCTTATGTTTTCGGATGCAGCTAAAGCTCATGTAAAATAGCCCCAACAAAATTGTAACTCCTCCATCGGTGTTGTTGATTTTGTTCTTGTTACTGTTTGTAATGAATCGCGCGTTCCAATCACGTCAGAAGAAAAATGGTCAATACCAGATTACGACACTACGGTGGTAACTTTTGGCAATGTGAATGCAACAGGGGAAAAGTCTCCTCTGGTGTTCCGTTCCTCATAAGAGTTCTCATCTAGAAAGTTACTAAAGGAAAAGTACAGGAGTGTAGGTGGGAAAGGGCCTTTTGTTGAGGTCGCTGAGGTCCCAGCGAGGAAGCCTTGGTGGTCCCCTGTGGAATGCACAAAGGAGGGGTAGAGTCAGGCTAAAAAGGGGGTGCACAATTGTTCCCACACACTGCACTTACCCCCCACTGGGCTGTCGCTCTCTTGGGCTTTTAGGGGGAACATTGCTGTGGAGAGCCAACAAACGTTTGCTAGACTTTCTCTATACTGTTAGGCCTACTTCTCCTAAAACTTTACTTATGCAAAGCACATATGCCTTGCTAGACCACAGTAAAAGTCACAAATAATGAAAATCTCAAACAGATTACGGCTTCATGCCAGAGTCTTGTTAGAATCAGGCCCCAGTACTGTGTCTGCATAAGGAAACAGATAAAAGTCCAGTCGCATGGCCAGGCAACAGCAGCACGCTCTCCTTCTGCCTGCTCATTACCAAATGCTTAGTTCTCATTCACAAGGCAACTTCCTCCTGATAGCCAAACTCAATTACAGGCAGTCAGTCAGCAGGCCCGGGTCACTGAGAGCAAAGCTCAGAGCTCAGCTCTAAGAGGGCCATTTTAGCCTCTCCCAGAGCAGGAAAAACATACAATGACTGACTGAACTGGGAACTGATTTTACCATCTATAGACAACTCAATGAGTGCATTTACATGCACACTAATATGCCGATAACTACCAAAAATTATTTTATTCCAAAAATCCGACAACGCAAGTAAACCATTTACATGAGACTTCATCAGATCATGTTCTGCTTGACATCAAAACACAGATATTGTTTGCAGAGCAAAATCAGGTAATGGGCGAAAATCTACCTCTGTTGATAGGTTTTTGCTTCAACAGTTTATGACTGTACCCAAATAAAGGAAAGCCTTTTAAGCATTTTTCAGCTTAAGCATAACTGGTGTAAGACTGTGCATTTAAACAAGCTCAGTATCTCATGAAGAGTAAATTACATTAATTTCAATCAGTGACAGCAGTGTCCTACTGCGTGACATGCTACACTATATCAAAAACTATTTGAAACAATATTTTTCTAACTCTTGTATAATCGCTATGTTAATTGCATGAGAGACTACATGGAATATTTGTACTTTTAAGAAAATTTATAACACTGTAGGACTATTTAAGTGCACTGTAACAAAAACTGAAATGTGATCAAAAATTGTGAAAAACTTGTAAGAAATGATGACCAGTCAGGTGATTTGTGATCCACCTCATGCTAACGCAGTCTTTTCGCATATCTTGATCAACTGAATTCAGTTCTATAAAGAATGCCCTGCGAAGACAATACAGATAAACTACTAATTTATTTTCCTTTAATACTACAGCAACCTTTAATAAATTAGTAGAGAGTCAATTCTCCCTCAAGCTGCATAATCACTTTTATTTAAAACATCTCACGACATCTGCCTTGATAATGGTACACACAGCTGACAACAAATGTGATTTGTTCTTTAATTACCATACTTCAGTGATTATCCTCCGATTAGCTGGAACAGTGGGGGGCACACTCTGATCTGACACAGTGGCAGAAAGAGGTCTCATTAACATGGTAAAATGAACTTACTGACATGATCCACTTTTGTGACACTCAACCCAACTGACTCAGAGTAAACAGTAATTTGTTTCCATTGTGTAAACAATTAAACAGTTGAATTAAATCTGCATAACTAACTAATCCTTATCTGTCATGTATCAACTGGGTACAGCAGAATTCACATTAATTAATAAAGTTCACATGAGGAGTAGAAAACACTCCTGGCATGTTTTGAGGTTGGAGTGTGTGCATAGTTATTCTACAATTAAGCTAATTTCTTATCTCCTCTGACATGACACAATCAGTCAATTATTTACCAAAGTTTAAATGCAAGGCCAGCAAGAATCGAGTGTTTAAAAAAATGGAGGTGTCCTATGCATCAAGCTACAGGCCAAAGTTTAAGTGTGTCCAATTCAAGATCTGATCTGTATAATATCAAGATCTCTCTGAGTTTCAATCGTAATGTACTGAAGTAATTATGAGTGAGACTAATCTTTCAGGAAAGCAGGGAAGAAAGATCTTTGATCTTTGCCATTATCCATATCTTAGGCATGACATAAGACCAAACTGCCAACATAAAGCAAAACAGATTTCTCTTGCAAAGGGAAATAGTGTTCTGCTGGATCTCGATGAGAAGCTGTTGACATGGCGAGATTTCAATCTGGTCAGTGTTAACCACCCCTCCTCTGGATCTTTTGGAGATGTGCCGCCTGCCACTGGGCGGGAGGCACTTCACACACACGTTTTACAATATCTAGGCCAATCAAACTACCACGAGCAGTGAGGTTTTTTATAAGAAGTGCAGGCACTCCTTTCAGTTTAGCCAAGGATTGGAGGACATGGGTGGTTTAGTCCTCAGCAGGAAACTGTGTACTTCAGGGCTTAAAGGACTATGAAGTGTCCTAAAGTGAAATAATCCACACTCCTCTCAAACTGAGAGGATCTAGAAAGGCACCATGAAGAAAAATCTTACCTCTGCTTAACCAAAACCTGCCTGCTCTCAAAATCTCTTTACACCACTATGCTTATCCAGCACAGTAACACACAATCCTTCAAACACAGATTTCACACCACAACCTTCATCTGTACCCATAACCATGGTCCCATTCCTTGAAGTCATGAAGTCGTAAAAGTTGTTGGTCTCAACACACTTACTTGCCAGTTGAGTATTTAAAAAGGTGCATACCTCACTATATTAAGACTCGCAAAACTTTTGAAAAGAAAAGTGCCTTGTACTTCTACAAGGCTTGCATTTAAAGGCACAATTAGCATTAAATATGTAAGCGTTAATGCAACAGTAAAGAAAAAGCTAGAGGCAACATCTCAAATTCTTTGTGTTAATTTTACTGTATTCAACATATCCTCCCCTCTAATCATGCTCCAACTATAAAGATCTCAATTATGAAGTTAGAAAGCTGAAGGAGCAATAATCCCATCCTTCTGCTGCAAGTCAAAAGCAAAAGATGCTGGGGGCTGCGGGAAAGCTTGCCGTGTTGAATGCCATGTCTGCAAAAGCCATAACATTCTATACTTCTGATTTACGATACTAAGCAAAAGACATTCAAATGAATGGTGGTCTTTTAATGACCAGACTGGTTTGAATGGACTTTTTTTGCTAGTATGAGTCACATTTAAAAAATGTCAGAGTATAAATAATCATACCTAATGTTGTCATGGTACCAAAATTTCAGTAGTCGGTACCGATACCAGTGAAATTTCGATACCACAGCAAAAATATGCTAAAATGATAATGTGCTACTGAACACACCAGTTTAGTTATTTTTAATTATTTAATCATTATTTTAGTAATTATTATTTTCCAGAACTTTCCAGAACATTTTTTTAAGTTTAATTTAATTTCATCATCAAAATGGTGTCTAATCAATAGATTCTTAAAACTTTTAACAAGTGAAAATATAACTTTTCAACATGTCATTGCATTTTTTTGCCACACTTTTATTCAACGGTTGTCTTGCTTGTAATATTTTGATTAATTATTATTATTACTATTACTATTATTATTATAGTGAATATTACATTTTACTTTACAGTTGTAATATATTTTTCTTCAATTTCAGGCATCTAGATTTTATTTTGAATCGTGCTTTATGACGTGTGTTTTTTGCCGGATGCTTCACTATTCCCAGTGTGATCATTGAAGACTTTTATGTCACATCTGAAATCTCATTTCTTTACACTGTCCTTTGAGTCTGACAAATGAAATGTAGGACACAGTTTTGGAGTGTTTGTATTTTAGACTACTGGTGTTTGTGTATGTGGTAATTTTTAAATGTTATGTTTTAATTGTTATTACTGTGAAGCACTTTGGTCAACTCTGTTGTTTTAAATGCAATATAAATAAAGTTGAGCTGAGATCAAAGCACAAAAGCTGTGATTTTAATTATATAAATACATATTTTACATGTGATTCACAATGGATAAGTGCTCTGCTCTGTCATCTCATACAACGTGAATGATTCTCATTGTCTGTAGAGTTTCTAGTGGATGAGCCGTCGGATTTATTTAAAATACGCAGCTTTTCCACAGAAAGATTGCAGCATTTAGCGGTTTAATGAATCACACTAGGACATGTCATGATTTTAATTTGATTAATTGTCCATTTCAGTGTAAAACGAGTAACAGAGCAGGCGATCAAAATAAGCCTGTGAGCATTTTAAAGCCTTCGTGTGTCAACCATATATCGCACTGGTATCGGATATAGTCAGTGCTCAGTACTACCAGTACTGCAGAAACGCTGGTTTCGTTACATCTTATTTTATTTTATATCGACTTGGTACCAAAGTACCGGTACTTTTGACAACACTAATCATACCCTTGCTGATGAATAGCTGGAACGCAGAAAAATCGTCATGGATCGGATATAATTTTGACCATACGCCTGACTAGTACTACGTGTAGGTTTAGCGTGAACCATTCAAGGATGAAGTTGTGATTCAGGACTACAGAAGAATACAGAAGACATGTTTTGACGACAAGGTGAAGAGGGCCGGCTTTGAAATCCAGAACCAGGGGGCCACTACCAGTTCAATTAGGTACTCCTGTGGACCATTTTCTCCCTACCAACAGGAGACATTGTTAACCCAAAGCAGGGCTTTTTGTGCTTCCTTTTTTGCTTTCTTAGGACCTTCACCCCTCAGCGACAGCAGACCTTGTCACTCTCTCTGTATCAATTATCTCAGTCTCTTATTGACAAAGGCATGCTAAATGAGGTTAGCCTCGCACCGGGTCCCAATGCATATTGTGCACCATTGTGAGAGGCACACTCGCATGGCACCCAAACCTACCCTCTAAACAAGCCTTTATAATTAATTCTTTAAACCCATCACAACAAGAGATTTGACACAATAAAACATGACAAATGCGGGCATGTTGGGCTACACTCCAGATCTGCATTACAATGACACTTTAGGGTAAACAATGGGCTTGTTAGACTGGTGTACAGTACTAGGAACATCAAGGCCCAATTGTTCCCCTTCACCTAGCTGCAGTCATGCGTGCGGCTGTTTTAATCTTCAACATAATTCCCAACGTAGCTATCTTCACTAAGTATCACATTGGATATTACACAATAAAAGTTTACAATGCATTATTTAGGAGTGTGTCATGCAAGATTCAGATTGTGGGTCATCTTAAATGAGTTTCAGACCTGTCAGTTTATTGCTTTATGAATTTGCAACAGCAATATGATGAAAGACACCAATAAATAAGCCGCTTAATGTAGTATTATTATTATTAATAATAATAATAATAATCTGAATAAACAATTTGTCTGCCAAGTAATATAATTAGTTTTACTAGGCTGTGTGCGGTTGTTAGGCAACATAGAAACTTGGCACATTAAAGGTGTACCCAATGACCACATTTACATGCACTTAAAGCAGATTATTTCAGGAGTTTTGCAGAAAGCAGCATTCTGAAACGTCATGTAAACGAGAATGGATTAAGAGAAAGCTTTTTAACACAACTAGGTTTGCCCCAGAGAAAGCTGCTTATGTGCCATGCAAACACATGGTTCTAACAGGTTTTTGAAGAGTGCGCATGTGCATGGAACAGACCAAATAACAAACGTCATAGGATGGAGCCCAACAACAAATCAACAAAACATTTCTGGGAGTACAGTGGGAAAAGCACTTGCACTATAAACTATACCCATTTATAAACACCACTGTAAAATATCAACAGTCCCTCACGTTTGTGTATATGCGCTCGTACTTTGAAGGAATCCCAGAGTTTTACGTAAAGGGAAACCCCACTATTGAAGCGCAATTCCACTGCAGGTAGCGATAAAAAGCTAAGGAAACAAACACAGAAACAACTCTGGAATATCTGGAAATAAAGCGAAGCAACAGAGAATAAAATAGTGAAGTCTTCCTCAGATAACATGTTTGTTATTTACACAAGTGTCATGGGGTAATTACATTACTCTGGAGAAAGCTGCTTACTGACCGAGCCGCATGTATACGGGAGTAAAGAGTACGCCGCTTATACAGTGCATGTAAAGAAAGAACGCTTCTTTCTCACAATACGCCACTTTCTCGCAATAACACACTTTCTGGTGTCCATGTAAACGTAGTCACTGACTACGACAGGGACATCAGAAAGCGGCTTATTGTGAGAAAGCGGCGTATTGCGAAAGCAGCATTTCGGCCTACATGTACTGTATAAGCGGCATAATCTTTACTCCTGTGTACATGCGGCTCGGTAAATAAGCAGTTTTCTCCACAGCAATGTAATTTCCTAGCGACGCTTGTGTAAATAACAAACATGGTGTCTGCTTTATTTCCAGATATTCCGGAGTTTTCGCTGTGTTTGTTTTCTTAACTTTCTATTGGGACCTGCAGTGGAATTGCACTGCAAATCCCTCTTACATAAAACTCTGGGGTTCCCCCAATGTACCAGCGCATATACGCGAACGTGAGGGACCGTTGATATTTTACATTGGTGTGTGTAAACGGGTATAATTTATAATGCATGTGTTTTTCCCACTGTACTCATAGAAATGTTGAATTGTTTCCGTTTTGTTGACTTGTTGTTGGGCTCCATTCTATGACGTCTGTTATCCGATCTGTTCACGCATACTCTTTAAAAATCTGTAAGATGTCACTTATGTGTTTACATGACAACATAAAGCCGCATTCTCCGGGAGAAACCTGGATGTGTTAAACTGCTTTCTCCATTCCCTTAAACGGTGTAAGGAAATCAGCTTTCTTGTTTAGATGATGTTTCAGAATGTTGCTTACTTCAAAAACCCTGGAATAAACCGTTTTCTTAAGTGCAATTAAACGTGATCAGTAAGTTTTTGTTGTCTTAGACTTACACTGACACCTAGGGGTGTGGATGCAACATCATGCAATAGTTTTCAGTTACAGATTGTCAATGTAGAAATTCATTATTCACAGTAAGCCATGATTAATTTAATCCATGAGTGAAAATATCCAATAAAAGTGCGGTTACTTAGATTAAGCAAGAAAGATTTGCCTGGTCATTTGATCTTGACAATAAGGATTCCCCTGGTCATGTGATCTTAACATTGCAGCCCCCATGAGTGGACCTTTTCTATGTAGGATACAACAGCTAACCAATTACTGACATGACTAGAGTCTTCATCTCTTGTGAATGCTCATGATTGTATACATGTTTCAAAATAGCAATTCATTTTTTTGAGGAGTGAAACTTCTTTAATGAGGAAAAAAATTACTGAGTGCACCTTTTATACATGTGCTATGACCGGGATTCACTTTTCCAAGTCACGAAGACTTTCTCTTTTACTTAAGACACTTTTATAATGTGTGTCCGGGGGCTATTTTTCTCTTCCAGTCCTTAAACAAGTGCTAAAACGGCAACTTAATGCGCTCCCCAGCCCTCATTCCCGCTCGAGATAAAAATCATTGCATTTACATGAGCATTAGCGTTTCTGAATGACAATCACTGTCCTATGACTGACTCTCGCTTTACAATGACAAAGAACGACACTTAAACACAAAGTGAGCGACTGGGGGTGTGGAGGGATTGAACGACGTAACACACGTAACGCCAGACTATGTAATCATGAGTTGCATCAAGTTTTAAAAGATGCAGTAATAGCCAACTTACAACGTGAAGTATTGTAATGTCCATGTTGGCTGATTCTAAGTACTGTGTTCGTCAGTTTAACGACCTAATAAAATCCTCAATCCAATGATTTGAGAATGACAACTTAATGAGTGAGAGCAGGGATCTTACTCTAAAGAGAAGCACTGCTATATAAGCTATAGAAAGTCAACATGTGGATAAGTGCTTAAACTTTTTCAGGTTGCAAGAAAGAAAACATTCACAGGCATGTACAGTATACGCTTTCATTACCTTGGCAGACCATTATTATTATTTTTTTTTTTTTGCATTCTACAGATTATGTAAAGTTAACATATTATTGCAGTTAAGCCTTACTGATCCAGTCTGAACATTTAGTGTCACAAACTATTTTGGTTTAGTAAAAGGTAAAATAACTCACCCTGTACTCCTTTGTTGGGAACATCATTGACGTTGAAGCCTTTCGAACTGTAGGCAGTTCTGACTTCATTGCAGTTCTTCTTCTGATCCGTCTGAGCCGACGCCAAAATCACCACCGACATACATACAGGGAATGCAAAAATCATCTTCATTGCTGACTACTTCTTCAGGCAATTGAGCAGCAACACAAGAATTATAAAAACAGAAAAATAAATGAAACTCAGTCACGAGATCTCTTCGATTCTCAACTTCGGATTTCCTCGTGGAGATGCGGCGTTTGTCTGAGTTGAAACTTCTTCACTGCTTTTCAACGCTCGAACCTCGCGACCTGAATTTTCTTGAGCAATAAAAACCGGGCCTCTAAAAAGAACAGCAAGCGAAACACTCCCTCAAATGTCTAACAGATTAAAGCTACCGAAAGCAAAAACAAACAGTCAAGTAGTCAGGACTTTGCGCTCTTCTTTAAATGACTTTTCTAAGAAAAAACAAGAGCAACGCTGCAAAAGACCAGCGCTACCAACGCGCGCGCATGTTCAAACCTTGTCGTAAAGCCAAGTTACTACTTCAAATGTTTCTAAAATGTTCCTCGGCTTTGTGTGAGAAGTGAGATTTGGCGATTAAAAAAAAAAAAAAAAAAGTTTAAGGAAAGTTTTATCCCCCTCTCGCGCTGGTGTGCAAGATGCTGTGAGTGGGGATCGATGAGTCGCTTGTGCGCGCGGCGAGATCTCAGCAGCACAGAGTCTTAGGACTGCGCGAGCACGAAGCTGAGTTCCGGACAAAGAAACACACTGGGTGGAGCATGGCGCGCGCTGGAGGTTACATTGACTTGGAATTTGCAGTGGAGCTTCCAATAGTCACGTACATGTTGCTGAAATTGTTTCTGAAGTGAGTACATGTACGTGTTTGTGAGTAGATGTTTTATTGACTGTTAGATAGATGGTTTTGGCCCGGTGATCAACAAGTCCAAGTGTCCTGTTCATGAGATCAAGCCAACATCACAGAGCATCAATGGTTACACTGGTGAAACATTGTTTACACTTGAATTGATGATTAATAACATATATGGAAAGATTATAGAACCTATTTGATAGTCTATTTAGTTTCTTTGTATTACAGTTATAAATCTCACCTTGCCAGAAAGGCTCTAAACATAGGTGAGAACGTAACCTCCTGAAATGTCTTCATGTCATGAAATGTGACACAGAGCTGCAAGCACTGTGGTGTGGCTAGCAGCTCAATGACAGTCAGGAGCAATGGGAGAGAGAGGCAGACAGAGACAGAGAGAGAGACAGTGGAATCTCAACCCTGCTCCCATGACAAGCAACATAACCAAAACATCTCACTTAGATTATGACAGCCTTTAGAGACAGCCACCCATCTTTCCAAAAAATGATACAGGCCATAATTAGAGTGGTTCAGTGCTGTGCATAAGTGCATTAGTTGTGAAATGCTTGACGCTAGAAGAAATCTTGGAAAGTATGTGAAACAAAACAGATGTTTTGTTGCCTGCATAAACAAACTGATCTGCAATGTTCATTATACTTTGCTGCTTTCAGAAAAAGGTCATTATAGATGTCCAAGTAATATAATGCAAGTAAATGCACACCTTAAATCCAGATGTGCTTGTCATGGCACATACATTGAGCACTTTATTAGGAACACCTGTACACCTACTTATTCATGCGATCATCTTATCAGCCAATCATGTGGCAGCAGTGCAATGCATAAAATCATGCAGATACAGGTCATGAGCTTCAGTTAATGTTCACATCAACGATCAGACTAGTTAAAAATGTGATCTCAGTGATTTGGACCATGGCATGATTGTTGGTGCCAGACGAGCTGGTTTGAGTATTTCTGTAACTGCTGATCTCCTGGGATTTTCACACACAACAGACTCTAGAGTTTACTCAGAATGGTGCCAAAAACAAAAAACATCCAGTGAGCGGCAGTTCTGCAGACAGAAATGGTTTGTTGATGAGAGAGGTCAACGGAGAATGGCCAGACTGGTTCGAGCTGACAGAAATGCTACGGTAACTCAGATAACCATTCTGTACAATTGTAGTGAGCAGAATAGCATCTCAGAACGCACAACATGTCGAACCTTGAGGCGGATGGGCTACAACAGCAGAAGACCACGTCGGGCACATTATTAGGATCATAGTGTATATAAAGAACAGAAAATAAGTACACAACTCAATTTTATTTTCCAACATTTTAGCTTTAGGACCTTCTGACTTTGACAAATGGTAATTAAAATTATTTGCATTTGCGTCCTTTAAAGTCACTTACTTACTGCCCTCCCAGGCCCCCCTCTAGAACCGCCTCTGCTTAAGCCATTTCCATACAGAAAAGATGTATATCACTAATTGTGTACCTTTTGCTTTCCAGATGTCCCTAATTTTTTTCCCCCTAAGTCTTTGTAAAATGTGGAGAGTATTGAGACAATTCATTGAAATTAACCAGCTTACTGTCATTTTAATTTCACAAATAAAAGCAATCAGAAGAGGAAGAATTGCAATCAAAAGGGAGCAGTTGCCCTTGTGATAGGACTGTAATATTGTTCCTGATGTTGCGCCTATAGCAGGTTGCCACCGGTTCCGAACTGAAAGTGAATCTTCATGGCCCTTCAAGCTGGCAAACTGCAACAAGTAGTGGGGGAAACTTTCGGTCTTAGTATGTGTATATGCTGTGTGCACAACTATTAAATAAATATTGATGCGGTATAATATCAGGGTTTCCATATGATACATTCCTGATATTCAATAGGCTATTTTGAACAATCATCTAATCTAAAGCATTGCCATCACAACTGCATTATGTCCCCGCATATTTGTCCAGCAACTTTTAATAACCAGCTGAACTTGATTGTCATCTAAAATAAATTTTAGCATCATATTTTATTTATTCATATATTTTTTCTCTCCTTTTCTCCCCAGTTTAGTATGCCCAATTCCCAGTCCTCACTAGGTCCTCGTGGTGGCGTAGTGACTCGCCTCAATCTGGGTGGCGGAGGACGAATCTCAGTTTTGCATCATAATGCAATTTATATTTTCTGAAGAAGGTCAGCAAATGCAATCCGAGGTACAGCGGGATATATTTAAAATATTTAAAAGTCTTAAAATGTTCAAAAGATAGTTTTCTGAAAGTGAACTCAGCATTGGACAAATAGTTCTGACAGTCTTAAAAAAAGTGTAGAACATTCTGAAAATGTCATTCAGCCAATTTTTTTCATCTACAAAACAGGGTAAGGCTAATTTAAGTTTGTGTAAAGAAAAGGCATATATAGGTCTAAAAAAAATATATATATATATATTTTCGTTTGGTAATTACATTTTTTAATTTAATGCTTTATTTGTTTGGTAATTTATTTAATTTATTACAGGGGATTTTGCTGGCAGTTTTTCAAAAGCTAAACAATAATTTTATAGAATTAGGCTATATGTTAGTGTTCCAAAAAAGCACACTGAAGCTTTTCTCCTAGTATTTGAATTTATTTTGAATTTAAAACAACTTTGTGCATAGAAATGATATGGTTTTTGTATTGTGGGCTAATTCCATGACTGCCGTCTATTATTTTGAATGGTGTGGAAAAGCAACTTTAATAAATAAACTGATGGCTACCGTGATTAAATTAATTGCAAAGAGTGGCCATTAATTTGTTCTCCATGCACTTGTCGATGACAGGTGCATGATACGAGATATTTGTGTTGGCACTCCTGGAAGTGTCGTGATGCAGATGTGTTTGCAGCATCGGATCTGTGCAGGTATGCCGTTAAGACCAATCTATAAAAGTGCAAGTAATGCTTCACATACAAAAAACTGGCTTTCAAGGATGTATTCCTTGTCGTCATGATTAACACAGGCTAACGATTGGGGTAAATTCTGTCATGTGACACTACATTTTTGCATTAATGCCTATTTTCTTGACAAAAAGAGTTTCCAAACCAGTTTTTCATGACATTTGAAGTATCGACACATAGTTTATGCACTGGAGTTAAATGGAAAAATATTGTGTTGACACTTGTGAAATTTTAGCGATAATTGCTGTAGGGCTTTACTGGTTGTTTAGATCAGTGTTACTATCAGAAATAATTAATAATTATTTCTGTAGTTATTAATTAATATTTAAATTAATCAATTGAATCTAACTCATTAAAACCTCATATGGGGCTCCAGTAAATGTAGTGTGCTACGTTTAGGAGCAAGTTTGGTTATTAGCAATAATGAATAATTATCAAAGATAATTATTAATTATTAAAATCAATAGAACATTGATGAGAGTCAATGTTAGCTTTTTTTTAATCCTTTAAATCAACAATTATCAAAGATAATCGTTAATTGTTAACATTGATGAAACATTAAAATTAACACTAGCTTATTGATCATTCAAATTCAACAATCAAAGATAATTATCAATTATCAAAAATCACTAGAATATTAATAAGGATTAACATTGATGGGGCACCACCCTGGAATTAGGGACTAATAACCGAATATTAAAACAGTCTCAATATTAGATTGTTTTCTTAGGAAAATCGACATCCGAAGAATATCGATTTTCGGGAAAAAAACAATGAATGAAGGTTTGAATCCGAGCACTGACATCCCGTCAGCATGACACAGGCGTATGCAAAACAAACCAAAACACTTCTCTTTGTAATATAAACAAAGTTTATTTATGCAGTAATATCAATTAATAATTAATACAATGCAGTCAAGAAACTTCCGACTTTCAACTACAAACTAAACAGTGCTATGATTAGATATGGAAATAAAATAATCCTATAACACATAAGGTGTGTGTGTGACAGTGTGTGTGTGTGTCAGTGTGGTTATTACGAGAGAGAGAGAGAGAGGTGACAGCCCTAAGGCCGATTTCGCGATAGTGGGAGAGAAAGCAGCTGTGTTTATCACTCAGAGATGCAGTTTTACGAGCGGGGCTTGTAAAAGTCCCGCGTTATTTGAATCTTTAATGGATGAACTCAGTTGCTGTCTCACCCGCGATGGCGAAATTGCACAACAATCCAATCTGGTTGGACCACAATACAGCAAAACAAAATCGTGATAATTAATACCCTGAGTATTAATAATGAGCGGACATGGCGGTCCGTAAACTGTACAAGCAAAAACCTTGAAACACAAGAATAATACACTATAATATTCTATCTCTGCCCAGACGTAAACCTCTTACTTGAATCGCATGAGGACACAGGTAGAATGTGTTTTCCTCCGTCATTTAACTCTGACCTGGTTCCTTGAGGCTCGGGTGATGACGGGAGGCCGTTTCCTCGCTCTGTCGGTGGGCGGTACGGCTGTTGATTCTCAGCGGGCTGGCGGAGAAATCAGAAACGTCGACTTGATTGAAGATGGAAGAGAAATCTTTAATCTCTTCACTTCTGTAGGCAAACGGATGAAGATGCGAATTGCTCGGCGGTCTCCTTCAGATCCGTTAGAGTGTTCGGTTGAAAACAGAGTAATCTCAACTCGTCCAGCGAGATGGAGATTGTATGGCCACAGTTTCAAGTCGGACGTTACTTCCTTGTGCCACGAGGTTGCACCTGAGAGCAGCAAGAGCTACATCTATGTTCGGTGAACAAAGTCACTGGAAGCCACTCTGGAAGCATTTCAGAGGTATTTCAACTCCTGATGATGTCATGTTTGAGGGACGTTGTGTTGTGTGCCTCATCCAATAGGAGTTGAGAGTTCGATCCTTTAGTGAGCAAGGCTTCATGGATATGTAGTCTGTTTTGGACTCTCTTTGTTTGATTTTGGCGTGATTTTTATCAGTAAGATTTACGACTTGGAAGGTGGGGGCTTGAGTTAGGTTTTTACGACTGTATTAGGCCTGCCTTTGTCTTCTATCTGAATACATGAGGCCCAACATTGCATTTAGGTAAACTTTTTTATGCGCTACACCTTTTTTCACAAATAAACCTTGGATGGAAACATAGCTGTTGTTAACCTTGAAGTGCGTATGCAGGGAGAGCATTAAGCACTTTGACATGTCTGGATTTGCAGGAGCATGTGTATGTTTCCATGTGTTGTTGTGACTGTATGTGTGTGTGTGTGTTTATACATGGTCTGGGGGGAGCTCTTGGCAAACTGACATTCCAGCTATTGTGTCCCCACATTCCTCAGCCTACCCCATTCATGCTGTGTGACCAAAGCTGGGAAAGCCAGTGGCCAATGAGAACCTGCAGGGTTCTGGGGTCCGTTGATTGCAGATATGAGAGAGTGGATCGGTGTTGCACTCAATGGAAAACAAAAGTTGAGAGCTCTGTTTCTCAGAATACTTAGTAATGAACAAATCCATGACTCCGGAATGCTGCTACATGAAAATCTATTGTGCAGTTAAGATTATGTTGAAACTATTGCTTACACGTAAAAACTTCTATCAACATTTTGCATGGTCTGACTTTTTTTTTTATTGTGTTATAACACTTTTAAAATACATTTATAAAATAAAATAGTTGTTTGATATTCTAACTCACATAGTGGATCATTATCATCATAGTGAATCATTAGTATGAAGATGATTTTCACCCACAGAATCTCAGTAATAGCAATAAACTAGTAACAATTTCTGTAGAACACAATTAGCCTCACTAATTGCGCCACCCTAAACAAAGAAGACCAGTTGGTCCTAAAAATGGGGATCCCTGTATAGCCACTTTATTACCCTAAGAAAACATTCAACCTGCGCATTTCAATGGGCCAGTTTGCCCATTCTCACTCCTCCATTAACATTCGGAGTGTAACCAACAGCTCTGCTCAGCCTCACTGCTGCTCTCTCTGTGTCCCGTTTGCTCTCATCTGATAACCAGCCCCTCTTCCCTGGTTTAGGAGAAAAGACCAGATGGAAGCAACAGGTTTTTATTTGAATCCAAGAGAAACATGAGTGTGAAAATACAAACATATAGACCACGCAGACAGATTAGACTAGTAATTAGATAAAGTCGGTTAAGTACATACAGGGGATGGTTGGGAGTGTGTTTGCAAGTGGGTGGGGAGGGAGAGGGTAACAAAATATAAACACAGACAAAATAAGGTTACAACTGTAGGTGTGAGGCACCAGAGGTGTGTCTGACAGTTTGGTCAGCGGAGATGAGTAGAGTTGATAATATTCATTGGCCTTCACTTTCTGTAATTAGGTCAACATGCATTTTTTACTTCTGAGACTGAATGTCAAAAAGAGACCCCTCAACTGGTTGAAATGAAAATTGCATACAGACACACGCACATACACACCTAATTTTCTCATGCACACAAACACACCACTCTGTAACAGCATCAAAACACACTTTTCATCTTCATAAAGACTCTATTGTTTCATAAACAGTTAAAACATCACTTTTTTTTTTTTTTTTTTTTTGGATTATCATTGACATGTAAACCTTTTAAATTAGAACACTTGTACTTTATTGACACAAATAAACAGCATCTGGTTTACACTGTATTTAATACACTTAAACCAATAATGGCTATTGAACATTCTGTAAACCGTTTGGCAGGTACACGGCAGGTACAGAGACAGGACAGTTTCTTCACTAATATAAGGTCTGAGTAACTGTACCCTGGCGTGAATGAAGGACTCCCTTTTATCCCCCTCCCCCTTCGCTCTGGTTATTGAACAGCTCAAGTACTCAAATGTGCCAAACGGCCCCTGAATGCTCCCCTACTGTGCAATCAGTACCAGTATAAACAATATTGCAGAATTCAGAATTTAATTACGGTACTCAACGCATTCCATTACTGGCAGAACACATGATTCATTTAGTACATACTAAAGTGATAAACTATTTGTTTCAATTAAGTTGAGTTATATATATATCACTCCCTCAGCCATAGTTTGTTTGGAAAGTTTGTATACTTTCAAACTGACTGTGTAAAATAAGCATTATGCATCCTTTACATTACATAAAGTGTATCACTGTAAATATTATTTTATTATACAGTGCCTTACATAAGTATTCAGACCCTTATCCAATTTATTTTATTGAAGTTCTAAAACAATATTTTGGGATTGTTTGGGAAATCACAGTTTTGTTATTTTAATGTGAAATAAAATAATCTGAAATGTTTCCTACATAAAGAATCAGTAAATGTATTGCAGAAGCTCTAAGTTTACACAGATGCAAAAAAAACTGCCCCAACGAGGACACAATTGCCTCACAATTGGCCACTAACTGTGACTCATTAAAATAACTACCACATTTTCTAAATAAATCCCCACAGTTAAGTGATCATTACCTAGGCTGTGAATCTGAAGGACAGCTGTGAAAATGAAGACAAAGAGCATTAGAAAGAAATTAGAGATAAAGTAAAACAAATGTTTAAATTAGGAAAACGGTACAAAACATTATAAAAGTATTAGGATGTCCCAGTGGGTACTGTTGGCACAATTATCAGTAAGTGGGGCTCAATCAAAATGTCCAGAAAAGGTCGATCCTCAAAAATTTCTGCACGAACAATGAGGCTTGTGAGAGAAGCTACAGGGAGACCAGTGATCACTTTATAGGAGCTACAGGGTTCAGTGGCTGAGAACGGAGTGAAGGTGCACTAGTCAACCATATCAAGAGCTCTGCATATCACTGGTCTGTTGGGGAGGGTGGCACAAAAGAAGTCATTACTCCAAAAGAACCACTTGAAAGCTGAAGCTTCAAAGAAGAAGAAAAAAACATGATATTGACCAAGCTGTAATGTGTTAAAAGATTTTCTAGTTAAATTAGACATATTGCTTAAATCTAACACTGCATTCATCTCAGAGATATCCACCATACCCACTGTGATGTCTGGTAAAGTCTGGGGCAGACTTTTATCAATAGGGACTGGGGCATCTTTTTAAAAGAATGGATGGTGCAAATTATAGGCAAATAATGCAAGAGAACCTGTTTTGGTCTGCTACAAAACAAACTGGAGAGAAAGTTAATTTTTCAGCAGGCCAATGCTCCTGAACACAAGGTCAAATTACCATTGAACTAGCTCTAGTACAAAATGTTTAATGTTCTACAATGACTCCTGATCTCAATATAACTGGGAATTTAGAACAACATCTGCATACACCAATTGTTTGGTGATTCTGCTTTTTATGCTAACTTGTTTCAAATCACTGATTATTAATTACACAACTACAAAGAAACTCAAAGAACAACTTTATTCTCTGTCTCTTCATGTCTTCCATGTTTCCGAGTAACTGGCCTAAGTTATAAACAAAACACTGAAACAAAAAGCATATTAACTCACATTAACATTCTTAAACTGAATAGCCTTTTGTTAGGCTCACATGAAATTGGTAAGATTTCTTATTTATTTGAATTTTCTTAAAGGGATGGTTCACCCCAAAATGAAAATTCTTTCATCATTTACTCACTCTCATGCAATCCCAGATGTGTGTGGCTTGCTTTCTTCTCTTAAACACAAAGATTTTTAGAAGAATATTTCAGTTCTTTTGGTCCTCACAATTCAAGTGAATGGGTACCAATATTTTGAAGCTCCGAAAAGCACACAAAGGCAGCATAAAAGTGTGCCAGCAATATGATAGGGGTGGGTGAGAAACAGATTTGACCATAAATTCTTCTCCCTGCCCAGTAGGTGGTGATATGCACGAATACTGCGAATTGCCAAAAACAAAAGAAGAATGTGAAAGTGAATGTGGAGATTGATAGTAAAAAAGGACTTAAATATTGATCTGTTTCTCACTTCTGAAGACATGGATTAAAACACTGGAGTCTTACGGATTACTTTTACGCTGCCTTTACATGCTTTGTGGACCTTCAAAATTTGGTAACATTTTCTTGCATAATGAGGACCTACAGAGCTGAAATATTCATCTAAAAATCTATGTTTGTGTTCAGTAGAAGACAGAAAGTCATACACGTCTGGGATGGAATAAGTGTGAGTAAATGATCAGAGAATTGTAATTGTTAGGTGAACTATCCTTTTAACTCACATTGACTGAATTCTGAATGATGAAGCTTTTCCTTTTTAGCAGCAATGAATATGACCAGTTTGATGAAGCTAAAGTGGAGGCTGCTTTATTCGTGTTAAAAATGATAACTGTAGTTCCACCTCGTGAAATTCTAGCAGCGCACACCTTACAAATTGCAACTGCTGTCATTGTAACCCAATTTAAAATAATTCTACACAAGAGACTTTTTTCACACACAACATGAGTTACAGGCTAATTGTTTTTCCATCCCCTTTTGACAAAATATAATTGGCCATGATCATTGGCGGTTTTTAAACATTTGGCCAATGTCCAATAGTGCAGATAATTTTATTATTTTTTTTTTTTTTTTTTGCCTATACAGATGTTTGGTCGATACCTTGATGTATCTCTAGCTGCAGATTCTAGCACTGTCTTGTTTACGACACTCTTTTGTCCACAACACACTTCACGAATAATGACATGCTGTTAAGTATTGAACAAAGATCAATAATAAATAACTTCACAGGTTATGACAGGAAAACAGTGTTTGCAAACAACAGGTTTTCTAAGCAAAAACACTCTGGTCTAAAATTATATTTTTAGCCCTTTGTAAACAAAGATGTATAAAAAAAGAAATCCTTACAAATGGCCTTACATATGTTACATGCACAGATCAATCAAGCCATCAACATGGCACACCTTTCCTTAGGTGGATATGCTATGGTGACCTGTGAAAGGGGGGAAGTCAAAGCAAAAAATAAAAAAAGGACAAAAAGGAAATGTAGAGGAAGTCCATTTAAGAGAATGCTTTAATCACACAATTATAATAGAAGAACAGAGGAAAAGACAGGAAAAGGTAGAGCTAAACAGCCAAAGGAAGTGACAAAATCAAAGAGAGATATAAAATACCACAGTTTCTGAAAAGGGAAAGTCAGTATTCTAATAAAACATTTTAAAAGCATTTTTTTGCAAATGAGGTACAGCTGTATCATCCTGGAAGGAGAGGGTTTCACAACGACATGCCAATACCTTGATGTCCTCTCCTCCAAGGGTCATTTACTGCACAGGAAATGGGTGGCAGAGGAGACCCTCACTACAGTATATAAGAAAAAGTCAAGGAGTCAGAGATAGTCTGTGCCCACTAGAGCATTTACATGTATTCCCAGACTGTCAGTCACGGATCTGTCTCCTTAAGTGTGCCCATTCACTAACAAAAGCTGAGCTTTTTTTTTTTTGTCTTCTCAAAAGAGATTTAGGTCCTTTTACTACAGAAGGCTTTGGCCTTTGTGTAAAACTGCATGTGTATAGCAGAGGGGAGGCAATGTTCAATGTAAAACACATGGCTGTTGTGTGGCGTAAAAGCACAGAGGGTAAAAAAACATGATTTTTAGATGGATATGTAGTACTCTTCATGCTGTAGATGAATTTAGATTTCATAGTCTGGGCATTGAGATAATATTTAAATCCTCGAATCCACACAAAATATAAAAATGACAAGCTCATATGGTAAGACTTGAGACTGAGAAGAGGAAATATTCCTGTCCTTTGCCAAAATCATAGAACTGTATGTACACATGGACATTAGTAGCGTCTCTTTAAACTCTGATCAAAGTTTGAAGGTAGTCAGAGTGGATTGATGATCACTGAAGGCCAAACAGGATGAAGATAATGATGTTAAAGATGAAGGTTCCACAAGGAGCATATGCCACCCGTGCTGCTCCGGGTACAGATGCTCCGGCATGTGCGTCCGTGGCCAATCTAGGAGTCAGGAGCAGCTCGTGAAGTGTTAAATCATCAATAGCCAAATTATCTGCCAAGTCTGAGAGAGAGAGAGAATGTGAGAAAAATTACATGGATGGAAGAAGAGAAATCCAGAACATGCAAGAATTGCAAAACCTGATTAAAAGATATGCAGCCATAATAATAAAAAAACTTGGTATTAGTTGGTATTAGTTAATGCCTTAGGTATCATGAACTAACATTGAAAAATGTTTTGCAGCATTTATTAATCTTGGTTATTGTTATTTTGTAAATATAGTTTTGTTCATTGTTAGTTCATAATGTATTAACTAACATTAACAGATTAATATGTAAAAACAAAATTGTAGTATATGTAGATATATTCAGTATATATATACACTGCCGTTCAAAAGTTTGGGGTCACTTGACTGAAATGTTTCTCATGATCTTAAAAACCTTTTGATTTGAAGGCATATGCTTACATGTTTGAAATTAGTTTTGTAGACAAAAATGTAAGTGTGCCAACATATTAATTTATTTCATTACAAAACTAAAATTGTATAAAAAATAAATAAAAAAAAGGGACCGAATAATTAAGAAAAGAAGCTAATAAGTGCCCAGAATTGATGGGAACTCCTTCAAAACTGTTTAAAAAGCATCCCATGGTGATACCTCAAGAAGCTGGTTGAGAAAATGTCAAGAGTACATGTCTGAAAATTCTATGCAAAGGGTGGCAAATTTGAATATGCTAAAATATTACATAGTTTTGATTTATTTTGGATGTTTTTTTTTGTTTTTTGTTTTTTAGAAACAACACAATTCCTATAGTTCCTATAACTTGCCGTAAGTTTTATGTTGTTTTACAAGAGTGAGTGAGGAATATGGCAGTGTCTCACTAACTCCAACACCATGTTAACAACATGTC
Organism: Myxocyprinus asiaticus; assembly: GCF_019703515.2. Taxonomy (NCBI): domain Eukaryota; kingdom Metazoa; phylum Chordata; class Actinopteri; order Cypriniformes; family Catostomidae; genus Myxocyprinus; species Myxocyprinus asiaticus. The sequence goes on from NC_059365.1 coordinate 18,209,091, forward strand.
TCTTCACAAAGAGATTCAAAGTTCTTCTCATTTAGCACAACATATAAAGCTGAGGTGCATTGTCCGGGAAATAAGCCACGAAGAGGACAGAACTATGAGGGTAAAGTTGTGACAAATGAAAGAAAATATCAGTAATAATGGCAAGAATGGAGAGGCACGCCAGTTATGTGTGGAAGTGTCCCCTGTGAAGTGTCCCTCCAAGCCAGCTGAGGAAAACATTGTGCCCACAAGACAAGAGCTATTGCATGTATAAAATACTCACATGTTCTCCTACTTTATGTTGAACATAGCAAAAATTCCTGTACTCTGTCCACTAGCTGCATTAAAACCAGGAAACGCTGACCAAAACACAACTAAACCATATAGGCACAGATGTAAACACACAAGAACTGTGTGACAAATTTTAATATTGTGATAACCTTAACATTTGTGTAAGGCTTCAAGCATATTAAAGGCCCGGATGAAACTGCTTGACGAGTGCCGGAATCTTTTTGTGATTATGTATTTAATAGCTTTTTTTTTAATAGCCTTGATTTGCTACTAGTCAGTTGCAGGTGGTATTAGGGGGAGGGACATTCTCATTCTAAAGATAATTTGATTGGACAAAGGTTCTGTTTTGCAACATGATACATCAATATTTTCGGTCCGTTTTTATGTAGAGAAACACTGTAAATTTTAATTGTTAATTGTTCATTTTGTGAACTTTTAGCATATCAATGGCTTTAAAACTAATAAACACGGACTAAAAGCCACAAAAACAGTTTTTATTTCATGGGGTCTATATTGCTTTAATGGTCTGTAGAAATCTGTATACATAATGGGGAACATTTTTAAGTATAGGCACCTTGCTTAGTCACTCAGAATCAGGGAAGATACACATAGCAGTAACCAAGTCCTGTTCATATGCTTATGTTCTCTGAAATTTGAACTGAATCCACAGGACAGCTTTCCATTTCTCAACTAATCAGACCACATGCCATATTTAATACCATCCACAGCAGCCTCTTCATGCTGCTGTCTTCGTTTGGGGGGATTTAACCCCACAGGGGGAAGACCACCATTTGGACCAGTGGCTGTGGTAGTGGTGGGATCAACAGGAAAGCATGCGACTTAATTAATTCTGGGCCCTGAACTCAGCATGCCAGCCAGTGAGAACCAGGCCGATCGCAGGAAAGAGATGGAGACCTTCTCTCAGGGGGTCCCTGGATGCCCAGGGGCCCATTTCAGCACAGTCGACTTTAAAACAGAGGAAGGAGGCAAATAAATAAAGCCTAGGCACTGAAACCTCCTCGAGATTTCTCTGCAATTACGACAGAGCTTGAACGTGAGCCAGAGAACAATTAACTTTTTCTTTCCCTCTGTCCACTGACAAGGCAGTGGTTAGACATTCCACTGGCCCTGAAAGTCCGATTTTTCATTGTGACAGCGGCACACTGTACCACCGGTCCAATTAAAGCTGAGTTGTAATTCAATACTGCTTTTATATACACTATATCCTAAATCAGACTAGGTGTTTTTGTGTGAATAGGCAGGCAAGTGATGAATGTGTATGTGTGTGTGTGTGTGTGTGTGTGTGTTTGGTAGTGTGTGAGGTTATTGCTTTGTCTGTGTGTGTGTGTGTGTGTGTGTGTGTGTGTGTGTGTGAAAGGTGTGAGTCACTGAGTATAATCTCGGTCTTCAGAAATGTTCTTACAGAGAAAACACCTTTTAAATAAATAAGGGGGTTGGAGGGTAAAGTGTGTGGAAAGAGGGCTAAAGTTACAGCAGTCTTTCTGCTGCAGGCTTTCAGAAATAGCCAAAAAGATTTTTACAAATTGCAAACCGTGTATAACCCAACTAGGGATATGCAAAACAAAACTGAGTAGTCAGTGGTAACCTGAATGACTAGCAGACTAATCTGTCTTCAGGAAGTCCGGTATAATAAAAGGCTGGTTTTAGATGTGTTTCTTTGGGGGGCACATAAAACAGCATTTTTGCATTCAAAAACAGCTAGATGGGGCACAACTGAATTTCTAACTTGACATGGCATCTTAAAAACGCTCATGGCAGGACACTCAAATAGCATCACGATATATGATGCAACAGGCTAATATGTCCGGCTGAATTTGTATGGCTATAGCGACTAAAAATATCAAAGTATATATACACCGATCAGCCACAACATTAAAACCACCTGCCTAATATTGTGTAGGTCCCCCTCATGCCGCCAAAACAGTGCCAACCCACTTCTCAGAATAGCATTCTGAGATGCTATTCTTCTCACCACAATTGTACAGAGCAGTTATCTGAGTTACTGTAGATTCTGTCAGTTCGAACCAGTCTGGCCATTCTCTGTTGACCTCTCTCATCAAAAAGGCGTTTCCATCCGCAGAACTGCCGCTCACTGGATGTTTTTTGTTTTTGCCACCATTTGGAGTAAATTCTAGAGTCTGTTTTGCGTGTAAATCCCAGGAGATATATAAATAATAATAATTGTATAATAATTGTATTTATTTATCACACATTATACATTTGCACATATACAGTGAAATTCTTTTTTTCACATATCCCAGCTAAGCTGGGGTCAGCAGTTACAGAAATACTCAAACCACCCGTCTGGCACCAACAATCATTCATGTGATTAACTAATCAGCCAATCGTGTGGCAGCAGTGCAGTGCATAAAACCATGCAGATACGGGTCAGAAGCTTCAGTTAATGTTCACATCAGCCATCAGAATGGGGAAAAAATTTGATCTCAGTGATTTGGACCATGTCATGATTGTTGGTGTGTATATATATATATATATATATATATATATATACACAGTACTGTGCAAAAGTTTTAGGCACTTGTGAAAAATGTTGCATAGTGTGGATGTCTTCAAAAATAATGACATAAATAGTTTTCATTTACTACTTAATGTCAAACAAAGTCCAATAAACATAAAAAAGCTAAATCAATATGTGGTGTAACCACCTTTGCCTTTAAAACAGCACCTGGATACAGTTTTTCTTGGATGTTGGCAGATAGGATGTTCCAAGCTTCATGGAGAATTTGCCACAGTTCTTCTATCTATTTATGCTGTCTCAATTGTTTCTGTCTCATTATGTAATCTCAGACTGACACGATGTTCAGTGGGGGGCTTTGTGGGGGCCACGACATCTGTAGCAGGGCTCCCTGTTCTTCTATTCTAATCTTTTCTATTTGCAAAAGTAATGTTTGGGAGTCTAACATTTATATTTCCTATTGACACACTAAAGCTGAAGATATAAAAAAAAACATCTTAAGACAAATGCTGTTGTGAAACATCTTATGTGCCTAAAACTTTTGCACAGTACTGTGTGTATATATATATATATATATATATATATATATATATATATATATTGTATTAGATAAACCAGTTGACCTCACAAATTGACTAGTAGACCATCATGACCCATACCGACTACACAGAGTGCAAACAGTGTATAACCCAACTGCACACTGTGACTAATAATATCCTGTCATAATGAGCCATGAACAATTATGTGTATGGTAGTGTGAGTGACTGTGTCAGGGAACACAGAATGGAATGAGAGCCCATTAACTCTTGTTTTTGGACCTGATATAGCACAATGTCAATTAGTGGGATGGATATGTGGAGGCTGGCATGCTAAATATAGAAACAGACAATTCATCCCAAATTAATGTGGCCAATAGCACTTGAGGAGTCCCACCCCTCTCAAAGGCTATTAATTTTCAGCAGTATTAGTCCCCATGGGTCTCCACCATCCACCAGGTCTAACTGGCTTTATCACAGAGTTACGATCTCCAGTTACAACACAGGTGAAAGGTCAACAGTCAGCCATTGACTGGTAATGGTGGGCTTGCAGCAGCTCAATGTGGGCGGTGCAGTACATCACAGGCACAACAAACAGGAACAAAAACAAATTCTTAATGTTTATTGCAGCTCTCAATAGCAAGAATAAGACACTTGCTAACTGCTTAAGAGGACTAGTTTTTTTAAGACCTGGCTAAAGACGATTTATATGCTCTTTGTGTTTAAAGAGAAGCAATGAGGATGTTCTTCACACTATATGCTTTGCTCTTCTAAACTCAAGGTTAAAGTCTTTATTCTTTTAAACAAAGAACACTACACAAGCTACAAACAAACCTACACTAACATAAACGTGTGGAGAATTCTTAATGGTGCAAGCTAAGGCAAGCATTACTACTGATATTTTAACAAAACCCCTAACCATAAAATGTAAACTTAGGCATGTAGCTTGTCCAACACCATTTATACAGACATGATGATATCTCAAATTGTGTGGCTTGTAGAGGAGAGGTGTGCTATTATAATTAAAAGCGATCAGACTTCTACAGACTTGTTTTGAAGGAAGGACTCGAGCCATATCTAGGGACCAGAATATCATAGACTTGTAGATTCTATGTGCAGGACAACACCCTTGCATTGTGGCAGACTTTTGCATTGGCAAGTAACACTCACATTTTCTTCAGAAAATGTAAAAATGTACTTATAAACAATGAAAAAATGTGGCACTAAAGAGCACACATGTACTTAGCTCAGTAGAGTTATGTTTCTGACAAATAGAAAAGTCGAAATATTCACACAAAGAAAACATTCCTCACACCAGTCTAGCCTACATAGTCAACAATGTATAATATCTCAATGCAGAACATTTATCAAAATCTAATAGGTCCTTTGAGAGATTCAAAATGATTTGAAATGCAGCCCGTCAGACAGCACAGCAGATCTTGTGCCAACTCTCAGACAGCCCTCCACCTGGACATACAGCTGACGTGTTTATTCTGGAGCTCCTGTCTGCCTTACAGGTGTTTCTCAGGACTAGATAAGTGCACGGAATGTCAGTCTCCAAACACAGGTGCTTCTTATGAAAGTGGGGAATACTGGTTTACATTGCTGCTACATTTGTGGAGCCGGGGTTATGTAAACACACAGAACGACACAAATGTGATGGAGCATTCCTTCAGCAACCATTTGATTGTCTATCTTTCCAGCAAGCTTTTTTACTTTTGTAATAGTTTAAGTAACATAATTACAAGCTACTTTATTATAAATCACAAAATATCATTAGACTTTGCTACTGTGTATTTTATTAGCAATTATGGTAATTCAGATGCACACGCTCAAAACCAATAAAGAAAATTTTCCACACCCATTGCTGTGCACATCCACTGTGCAGGTGAAAAAGGAGAACGTTCATCTCAGAATGTTTAATATCTGTATCCTTTTCTGCCAGACAATAAGATACAAAGCAAACAGACTCCAACAGAGTATTGCTGTAAGGTTATATTTTATGGCCACAAAAAGGTTATTACAGCAAAAAGTAGAAAATGTACAATATATGTATTTCAGTACCTTCTACACCTCTATATGTGCAACACAAAATCTCTGTAAACACACTATATGCTACCATGGACAGCACAATGTCTCTGTAGTTGTAAGCTTTGCTCCCAGGCCGATGCTTCTGCTAGTTGTGTGTGAGCATCTGCCTCTACACCCATTGCCCTGACCACAGGCCCACTCCAGCAGGCAGCCAGTAGCTAGCCAAGAAAACTAGCCAGCCATGAGGGGGCCAAAACACAGTTACAGAACACTGAGACACAGCTAAAGAATACTACAGCACAGCTACAGCACAGTGAGTAACATCTACAGTATACCAAAACAGCTATTGCACAGCAAGACACATTTACAACACAGTGACACAAAGCTACAGTACATCAGAACACGGCAACTGCACACCAAAAGAGGTACAGCAGACTAAGACACAGCTACTATAAGACACAGTTTCAGGAGGCAGCTTCTGCTCATTGCAACACAGCTACAGCACAGCCAGACACAGCTACACAACACCAAAACACAGTTACACCACCTGAAGACAGTTACATATTATCAGGACACTGGTACTGCACACCAAAACACATTTACAGAACACCAAAACACAGTTACAGCACAACAAGGCAGCAATGCACACCAAAACGCAGCTATAGCACAACAGGACAGCTACAGATCATCAGGGCACAGCTACTGCACACCAAAGCAAAGTTACTGCACAGGAAAACATAGGTACTGCACACCAAAACACAGCTACAGCACTGCTACAGCATAGCAAGACACAGTTATAGCACAACACACAGCTATATACCCCCAAAGCACAACTAAAGCACAACAACACAGTAACAGCACAGCGAGACACAGCTACACCATATAGACACAGCTATAGCACAAGACACAGCTACATCAGAACAACACAAAGTTACAGCAAAGTGAGTCACAGCTATTGCACAGCAAGACACAGCTACAGCAAAACACACAGTTACAGCACAGCAGCTACGCCACATCGAGATACAGGTATAGCACAGCTTGAAATAGCTTCTGCACACCAAAACACAGCTACAGCACAATAAGACACAGCTACAGCACACACAAACAGTTACAGCACAGTGAGACACAGCTACTTCACACAAAAACACAGCTACTGCACACCAAAACACAGCTACAGCACAGCAAGACAGAGCTACAGCACAGAAAGACAGCTACAGCACACCAAAACACAGCTACAGCACAGCGAGACACAGCTACAGCACAGCGAGGCACAGCTACTGCACACCAAAACACAGCTACAGCACAGCAAGACACAACTACTGCACACCAAAGCACAGTTACTGCACAGGAAGACATAGCTGCTACACACCAAAACACAACTACAGCACTGCTACAGTATAGCAAGACACAGCTACAGCACAGCAAGACACAGCTACAGCACAGCAAGACACAGCTACAGTACAACAACAAACAGTTACAGCACAGCAAGACACAGTTATAGCACAACACACAGCTATATACCCCCAAAGCACAACAACATAGTAACAGCACAGCGAGACACAGCTACACCATAGAGACACAGCTACAGCAGAACAACACAAAGTTACAGCAAAGCGAGACACAGCTACAGTAAAACACACAGTTACAGCACAGCAGCTATGCCACATCGAGATACAACTATTGCAGAGCAAGACACAGCTACAGCACAGCAAAACACAGCTACAGTTCACCAAGACACAGTTACAGCACACTGCAACGAGACAGGGAGACTGACTTGGAAAAGAAGATAAAGTGGGTGCGGTGTTTTTTGGAACAGATAGAGGGGTATAGAATTATGGAGGGGATGACTGTGCAAGTAAAAAGTTGGGGGGAAAAAAAAAATTCTGTCTTTAGTAAAGACTCAAATACTGTAACAGAGTAAGTCTGACTGTATGTTTGGGGATAATCGATTCATATCCCCTTGTCAGCATTCCCCATCAAATGTTCAATGGGTTCCATTGTGGGGCAAATTAGAGTCAACTCATATTAATTAGCACAACTCAGAGTGGGCACGGCCAGTGGTTTCACCAACTCATTTCAGCCATACTGCTCCTCTGAACATAATTAGATTTACTAAAGCCGGGCGTACATGGTGCGAGTTCTGACACTTGGGAGGTCGTGAGCCCCAGCACACGTTACGAGTCAATTTATCTGATAATCAAATAATACAAATGCAGTGGTACATGACAGGACTTAACCTGGCGAATTCCGAAGCAATTGCACACATTTTTGCGCTATTTATCATTATAAGACATAAAGCCAGAGGAGGACATTGCTTTCATTCCTTGTAGCTTACGATTTAAAAAATAAAAAAGAAGACTAGCATGGCCAGGGGCTGCATTATCTGAAAACTCATCTGCCGAAAAAATAAATAAATAAAAATAAATAAATATATATATATATATATATATTTAAGCAATATCACATGAGCAAGAGTGCGATATGGCCCTACATCAGCACTGCTGTGATTTGCCAATGGCCTCGTGCCATAGGTAATCACAGCAGTGCTGATTTAGGGCCATATAGCATGATTGCGAGTGTGATATTGCTTATATACAACAGTTCAATGAACAAGTAAATTTTAGAAAATTACGAAAAACTGAGTACAGTCATTAAAAAAGCATTTGTGCATGGAACTGCTTTCTTATGTCTAATGTCATTTTGGTCAAATTCATCCTATTTTCTCAGTGGAAAAATAGCCGTCCATGCAGGGGTATTCCTCCCTATTTCGCGGTAGCCGGTGCGCAAGAGACTTTCACTATAGAAACCGCAATCTCCTCTGCCATTTTTAACAGTATGTCCTCTCCAATGTGGAAACTCCGGTAAGAGGTAAGCACCTTGAGTTTACAATCAGTCTATTGTGTCTCTCAGCTGTGATAAGCCTTAATGCTGAAGTTGTTAGTTTAAAGCTGTTGAAAGCTATTTCCTAGCTTTAGTAGTGTAGTAGTAATACGAGCGAACACGTAGTGCTGATGACCGAAAACACTGACTAACACTTCACATCACCTGGCTCATATTACACACAAATGTTTTTTTTGCCGACACCTGCTGGCTAAAATATGTAATGTCACAAAATGAAAAGTAAAGAGACACATATAGCTCTTAACACATATGCACTGCTCTTACACATTAGTTTAGAATGGTACGAATACAAGCGGTGTGATACACACAGTGAAGCATCCGAGTGCTGATGGGGTGAGACCATCAGTACTCATGGAACATCTCTCGTCCAATCACATTCAAGAACTGGAACTAACTGTTGTGTGTGTATATATATATATATATATATATATATATATATATATATATATATATATATATATACACACACAACTGTGATGAGGAGGACATTGGTGCCGAAGCCCGGGAAGGAGGAGGGATGCGCTGTCGTAGAGTCCTCGCCACTGCCATCCACCCAAAGGAGCAGACACGGCCATCCGCCGGGGGATGGAGGAGTTTCTGCTGGCCGCCTGGATGCAGAGGAATGGCTGCCATCCACGAGGGGAGGAGGGGCTCGCTGCCGGCCGCCTGAAGTGGTGGAGCTGCTGCCAGGGGCGGAGGAGTTCCCTACCGGCCACCAAAACGTGGAGGGGTGTTCCATCCGCCAGGGGTCGGAGGACTGGCTCTGGTCCGCCCGGGGAGGAGCGGCTGTCGTCCGCCAGAGGGTGGAGGAGTGATCGAGGACCAGGCGACGGCGTGTCTGGGAAACCGGTGAGCAAGCTTTTTTCTCTCTCTCCTCTCTCACTGTTGCTCCACCTTGCCTTTCCCTCTCCTCTTTTTTTTGTTTTTGTTTTTCCCTCCCTCGTCCCCCTCCCCAGCTGGAAGGGCAGTCCAATCATGTACTTCAAATAACATGTGTGATTTTATTGGTTTTACAAGCCGTATCTTTGGCTACCTTTGATTAGAATACTCAAGTGACTGAGAAAGCCGCATAGGCGATAGAGAAATTATAGGAGAGGGGAAATACGGGACAAGACACAACTTTTTCAGAATAAGTCGGGACAGTAGAAAAAGTGCATAAATACGGGACTGTCCCGGGAAAAACAGGATGTCTGGCAACCCTACCTAAATGTCGCCCTAGAACTGAAACGAATATGATGAATTAAAACAGACCATGATGGAAATTTTACAACTTTTTCCGTCAGAGTGAAGATTGTTTTCTAGCACAATCCGTATGGCAAATTATTTGTTTAAAGAGCAGAGAACAGCATGGCATTTGTGTAGAATCCTTAAGTGATGTGGTTGTGAATAATACACATTTTTAACAACCATTTTCTCCAAATGTGTAAAAGCTTCATTAACACTCACTGTTTTCACTGATCATGTGAGTTGTAACACCTTCTACTGATTGGTCAACTTCAGGAAGATCGCCAAATCGGCTCGTTCAACCACACACACCTCATGAATTCAAGCTGACAGCGGCCACATTTTTTAGACAGTTTTACAATTTATCGTGAGGTCGTGAGCTGCTCGTGAGCTGCTCGTGAGCTGCTTGGCTTCGCTCGTAATTCCACTCACACGATGTGAGCCGAGACCACACGAGCACCAACGATTTCCACTTGATCTCTTCCGACTGGAAAAAAACGGTCGGGAGCTCGCACAACAGCCAAAAATCACACCGTGTACGCCCACCTTAAAATATATTTTTAGCACTAATATTTAGATTTAACATGTGGAGAGCGAGAGAGAAAGACAGAGAGACACGTGCAAAAAGGAGGGATAAAAACAGATGAACATTTAGAGAAAGATAGATTGTATTTACCACAGGGAATGTTGGAGATGGTCAAGGCCTAGTTGCTGTCTCACTATAAGAAATCACTGTACAAAGGCCAATTCAATGAGCTGTGCTCAATGCATATGTGAGCTAACTGCTCAGAAATGCTTGTAAATGCTCCAGCTACCGTTAGCGCCAGAGCGGCTGCGAACAAGCTGACTGAGATTAAAAGATGGAGCAACAGAATGTAAAACCTGACTAACAAGGAAACAAGGACAGATTCAAGGATTGTGACAGCGAGGCCTTTAAAAATGCATTTTAAACATGATAAACATATTTTCCACGGAAATATCATAGTTACTACAATTACTGTTAATACTGTAAAAACATAGTAAATTAATATGGGATACTTTAAACTCCTTCAAACTGTTCTTTCTATCATTTTGTGTAATTTATTTTTTGTGGTGGCTAATATCAAGTTACCGCAGTTTTATCATAGTAAAAATAACTGTTAGTATCTCAATTTTTACTTTTTCTGAGGGAAATATGAGTGGTGCTAGCCTGCATAAAACTTGCTGCCATGATACAAATGTGTTTTTGGTGGTTGCCAGGACATTGTTATGTGGTTTCTAATGTGTTCCGAGTGGATATGTCCGTGTTGCTATGCACGGTTGTTTCTCAGATAATCAGAAATTGTAAGATTGATCTCTTAGAAAAGTAATAGCACACCTCTCCTCAACAAGCTGCATGATTTCAGGAATCATTAAAAAAGGAATAGTTCACCTAAAAATGAAAATTCTCTCATCATTTACTCACCCTATTGCCATCCCAGATGTGTATGACTTTCTTTTTTCTGCTGAACACAAACAAAGATTTTTAGAAGAACATTTCCGCTCTGTAGGTCCATAAAATGCAAGTAAATGGGTACTAGACTTTTGAAGCTCCTAAAGCACATAAAGGCAGCATAAATGTAATCCTTAAGACTCCAGTGGTTAAATCCATATCTTCAGAAGCGAGATCAATATTCAAGTCCCTTTTTTTTTTTTTTTACTATCAATCTCCACATTCACTTTCACATTCTTCTTCTATTGTTTTTTGGCGATTCGCATTCTTCATGCATACTGCCACCTACTGGGCAGAAAGGAGAATTTATAGTAAAAAAGGACTTAAATATTGATCTGTTTCTCACCCACACCTATCATATCGCATCTGAAGATATGGATTTAACCACTGGAGTCTTATGGATTACTTTTATGCTGCCTTAATGTGCATTTTTGAGCTTCAAAAGTTTGGTACCCATTCACTTGCATTGTGAGGACCCATTCTCCTAAAAATCTTTGTGTTCAGCAGAAGAAAGTCATACACATCTGGGATGGCAGGAGGTTGAGTAAATGATGAAAGAATGTTCCTTTTTGGTTGAACTATCCCTTTAATGTCGGTATCACAAACAACATGGCAGTAACATGTTGAAGTTTAATACTTAGGCTTAGGGGTTTTAAAAAGTCCATAACCCTAATAATGAGTCACAGTAATAGTGATGTATGAATGTAGTATTTAGGTAGAAGCTATTTTTATAAGGGAGTGTCAAAGTATTTTCCATGTTCTGCATGCTTGCGTTGAATAAAATTACTAAATGTACACATTAACAACCTGAAAACATTATTAAATCACTTTTAAAATCAAATGCAACTTAACAGCTCTTTCTATGCCATCTAGCTTACAGATGACCTACAGTAGGTAAGACACAGTTTGTGTTTTTAAACTTTGTGGTGGCTGACAGACATGATGCAGGAAGATGTCTGGAATCAATTTAGGATGTCAAAAGCTCCTGCTAATTAAAATAAAGCCCTTACACAAACAAATACTTTTACTTTTTTGCAAACTCTCAGGCACAGAAATCTAATGGACAGAGGAAAATAGTGTTTTCAAAGTCAAATATGATTCTTATTGGTTTGATTCATCCTAATACGGTTGCTGAGGTATCTTAACTATTCCTCAACATGTTGTGTTAAATCCTCAACCTTGTTAGTCATTAAAAGTTTTTTGTCAGTCTTATGCAACCTACCACATAAAACAATGTTTGGTGAGAAGGCATAAACTCTTAGCCACCATATTAAGTGTTTCACAATAGAATTACTGTAGATGTAATCCATATAAAGAGGCTATCCATCTAGCTCCTGTGTGTATCAAGTCAAGCACTGTTTACACAAATTGTGGTTAGGTATTATTGTCTCTCTCTGTGTGTGTGTGTGTGTGTGTGTGTGTGAGTGGTTATCCGTTTGATTGAATATGGTTGAGTGTGTGTGTATGGGGAGGGATTGTTGTTTATAAATTGAGGAAGAAATGAAGAACGAGTAGAATGAGCCAGATCCATTGGGTTGTTTTTTTTTCAAGGCATACTTCCTCTCTCTGTGATCAGGATTATTTGCAGATGCGATTGTGCCATTGCTCCTTTTTTTAACAAGAAAAAAATCAACCATCTGCTCTGCGTCTCATTGTGTTTTCAGGCCTAGATGAGAAGTAATCCGTATCTAACTCTATAGGCAATAAACAGACATAAGGAAACTAGTGGGTAGATTTATTTTGCTGATGTGTTTGATCACTCTTTCACACTTGCCCCAACATATACAGGATATGAAAAAAAAACTTGGATAATAAAGTTTCACTTTATTTTTTATTTATTATAATTATTAATAAAAGAATTTCTTTTTAGGACCAGTTTCAACCAGACATTTCAAGATATATTTAATGCAAAACAATAAGTCATGGGAGAAGGATTCGAGAAACATGAAATGGGCCACCAGTACACAATAGGTTCTTAATCTGGATTTTGGTAGTTTAGTTTTGATATGGGGTAAAAATGCATGCATAATAATTAGAAAAGAATTATCAAATTGCTGTTTAGATGGAGTTTTACTTTGAGTGTAGCATGTCACACATCAGGACATGTCAACTTTACTTAAATCAACTGAAGAATATTAGGATTTAAGGAAATAAGTTTGACCATCATTTCCACTTATTGGTCCATAGGTCTGGCTGAGTCTATCTGAGTTATATCAATTACATATTGTCACTGACAACAGAATGGAGTTCAGCAAATAAATAAGCCAAATTTAGGAAAGAAATAGGACAGTAATATTAAACTATCTTCTTATGATTTACCAACATGTTTGGCTGAAGAGACATTCAGCTCTTATTACTTGGGTTTTGGTCTGACTGCATTGACAATCGGCATATGTAAAAGGAAGCTAAAGATAACTAAAAAAGGACTTTACACTGGCTCATTTCCTGAATGTGTTTGCCCTATTTATTTCCAGGTGTTTTTCAGGTTGATTTCCACATTATACTGAGCAGACATCTGTGTTGTCTATAGCTCCAAGCACCTGGGCCACTGCAGCCAAACATCTGCCATCCAAACAGCACCAAATATACCCTTACATGCACAAACATGGACATGCATTCTCATACCTTCACACAAAGTACCATACAACATGATCACACACAAACACAAACATCCTCAAGTAAACATGCAAGTTCACAAACACAAACAGACACCGCATGCTACTACGTATAACACTAAGCAGGCTGGCCTCATATGCAGCTTGTTTACGTCTATGGCTCAGACAAGCTGCAGAGTGCCAGTACTGTGATGTTCTGTAATGGAAAACATGTGCTTTGCTCCTCACCTATCAGGTGTGAGGGTCAGAGGTGCCACATGGAGCTTGTTAGCATTCCAACCTCAACATCAGAGGAAAGATACTACTATTTGCACTGCAAGAGGAGTGTATGTTCTGTGCGCCTATGTACGCTTGTGTGTGTTTAAAGAAATAGTTCTTCCAAAAATTAAAAACTTCCATTTACTCATCCTCATGCCATTCCAAACCCTGGTCTAAACACCTTTTGTCAAAAACAAAAGGAGATATTTAGCAGAATGTCCAAGCTGCTCTGACCCTGCTCACCATTCACTTTCATTGTCATTCTTTTACAGTACATACACTGAAAGTGAATGAAAACCAGGGAAAGAGCAGCTTGGATATTTTGCTAGATAACTCCTTTTGTGTTCCATGCAAAAAAGAAAAAAAGAAGAAGAAGAAAAGTCATATGTGTTTGGAACAACATGAGGTTGACTAAATGTAGGACAGAATGTTCATTTTTTGCTACACAATAGCTTTATGCCTTGTTTATACTTTCACCTGGCACCGCAGCATGTCTTGCGCGTGCAACTCCCGACGGCCCGAGGCATTTATACTTGACGCATTTTGCAACTGTGGTGTTGCACTCTTCTTCCAGTAAGAAACCACAGTGAATAAGTGCTTTGCTGAACTTTACATTTTACCTAGCCAGGTATTATAATAATAGTCAATGTTCACTACACATATGAAGCAGGTGCACAAAACAAAAACATTTAAGAATCAGTAGTAGGATACACTGGTCTGTCTGTGACTAAACTCAAGCACTTTAATTTGTTTACATTTTAAGGTACTAGTTTTATATTTGAGAGCCAAGTCAATATGAAATCAAATTACATTTAAACATACTTAAATGTTTTTATTTTACACAGTATAAATAAACAAGAGCTGTTCAGTTTTTTATTGTACTTTTTATTTAGACCTTTTTATTCAGTGTACGAAAGGTAAGGATAAATTGACTTGGCTGCAACAGGTAATTTATACTGTGAAAAATGTTTCCTTTTAACATTATTTGCAGTAGTTTTACCCTGCCTCAAAAGCACAGGCACATCTGCTCTGCCCCTTTCCTCAAATTTGTCCAATGGGATTGAAACCATAGATATACATACATAGATGCCTCATTAGCGGCTGTTCCTATGGGCCACTATACGTAAGCTGTCCGCCATATTGGAAAGGTCAAATTCCGTACATAAACACACAAAAGCAGTTGACCGTGTGTCTGCAACAGATTTTGGCACACAAAATTCAGTTTGTCATTAACGTTAAATAATTCTAAATATTGTAGATAATAAAAATGACTTTAAACAAAAGCTAAATGGTTAAAGCTCTTATAAATATATACAGTGACGTCACTTTGTGCGCACAAATCCTCGCAAATAAGCGGCTGCGTCGAGTATAAACCAGGCTTAAGGGTGTTTTCACACTTGGTTTGAGAGGGCTTGGTCGAACCATAGTTTAATTCTGGGTGCATGCAAACACGCAAATTATACATCATCAATAGCGGTTCACTTCCGCAAGTTATGGTGGATTGCTTTCATACTAATTACGAACCATACTGCGGCTGGATTCACAAATGTTTCTACTATTTTCAAAAACGATTTTTATTTTTATTTTTTAACTTTGTGAAAAATGAGTATTTAGTATTCCTGAAAAGACTGTCATTCTCATCCACTAAGAACTTTCTTAATATTTTTATCAAGAAGATTTTCATGAATCCAGCCCCTGGAGTTCACATGAACCTTACCCCAGACCACCTTTTCAAGTGGACTTGGGTGCAGTTCGATGGCATGCACATACTGTAAGTTCAGAAAACAGCTTTCACACTAACCAAACTAACTGAACTCTAACGTCAAACGGATGCAGGTTTGCACCAAAAGCTCTGAAGAGAAAGCAACTTAAGTATTTGTGCCTGGTGTTTATCTCACAAATTCACACTGTCTTTAAATTTCCCAGTTTTTTTCTCCTCCTCTTTTAGCCGGATCCCATCCATCCCTCTTAAGTCTCTCCATATCTTAAGTAAATTTGTAGCAGACCTGAGACTTGGCCCCTCCCCATTCTCTCACAGTGAGCTGCGTGTTTCACATTACAGGCATATTTCCACATTGTATTTTGCTAACCCTGGCCTGCTGATAAAGGGCCAAAGAGCTTCAAAGTAAAAAATGCTTCTCAGCACTTACAGTGACCGAATGTCTGCTGAGCACTGGAAAATAACAAGAGCTCTTTTGACAGGGCCCATGCGGTGCAGTGCAGTGGTCAGGGCCTTAGAGCCCAGCAGCACACTCAGACAGGCCCTCTCAGAAATCCCCCCTACTACAGGGGTCTAGCCCTTAATTGATAGCTACATTTATCAGCTTCTTCTGGGTTTCCTCCATGATAAAATTAGAAAAGAACCAAGAAGTGTGGAGAAGGTGGAGAATGGAAGAAAAGCAGAACAACACTCAACAACATTCAGGTTCTGGATGGGAAAAACGTAAAACAAAAAAAGAAAACCAGTGGCAGATAAGGGGTGGAAACTCATACACTGTAGGACTAAGAAGATAAAGGAGAAGAATTAAAGCTAGTGATGACAGCTGGGCACAAGAATTATGGATTGGCTTAGTGCAGGATTATTGTCCCACCTAAAAGTGATGGGAAAGAGAAAGCAGATGGTATGTCTTGGTATCTCTCTCTCTCTCACTCACACACACACACACACACACACACACACACACACACACACACACACACACCAGTTTTCATTTCTATTCTTCCAACACAATTTTAAATAACCATGATATAACTATGAGTTAAAATAGACCACAGAAATGGAAATACAACAGTTTTCTTTGAAGTGGAGTAACATGTTAATACCAGGGTATTTTCACATCATGGTATATGAATATTGTAATCATAGAGTATCATTTTGTCTTTTTTTTCTAAATTTTTTTTTTCTAATTTGGAATGCCCAATTACCACTACTTAATAGGTCCTCGTGGTGGCGCAGTTACTCACCTCAATCCGGGTGGCAGAGGACAAGTCTAAGTTGCCTCCGCTTCTGAGACAGTCAGTCCGCGCATCTCATCACGTGGCTCGTTGCGCATGACACTGTGAAGAATCACATATGGGAGGCTCATGCTACTCTCCGCAATCCACACACAATTTACCACGTGCCCCATTGAGAGCGAGAACCCCTAATCGCGACCACGAGGAGGTTACCCCATGTGACTACCCTCCCTAGCAACCGGGCCAATTTGGTTGCTTAGGAGACCTGGCTGGAGTCTCTCAGCACGCCCTGGATTCAAACTTGCGACTCCAGGGGTGGTAGTCAGCGTCAATACTCGCTGAGCTATCCAGACACCCATACAGTATCATTTTTAATAATATTAATTATTTTAATATTAAAAAGAATTATTTTTAAGTTATATAATTTATATCATATTTATTCAAATTATTAATTAAGTACACTATCATGGAATATATTTAAGTACCATTACTCATGATATGACCACAGTACTTTCTCAATAGTAAGGGGTCACTATTTTTACAGCATTTACCTTTGAAATAGCCTTGAATAGAAAACAATCTAACTCAAGACTGTACCAAAAATCTCATAATAATGTCATGGAAGTCTCCATATGGCTTCTAATAAGGTTTGTGGACTAAATATAGATTAGCTTTATAACAAAATCCTAATTGACCATTATTTCCCATGATACTGTAATTGTGTTTAATTTCGATTAATAGAATTTACATTAAAATTTTTATTTTGGATGGATGAACTGAATGCCGTATTTGGCTACACATCCAAAACCATCTGAAAACTGTGTTCCTGACTTCATTGTTGTTTTATACATTAGTAAATCAAGATTAGATGCCAAAATGGTCAACTTCACATTGGCCCTCTTAGAAGCATAAAAACAAAGCCGTTATTCAAATTTTGAATAAATTATACACAGAAGAGAGCAACAGACTTGTCTGTGATTAGTTACAATGCTCAATCTCTGCAAAAACGCATGTTAAATAGAAATTTAAGTAGAAAGTAGACCTATATGGGCTGCAACAATTGACACTTTTAATGATTAGTTAATTGTGTAACCATTGATAATTTGTCCTACACTGACAAAAAAAAAAAAAAAAAAAGATTTTGTGGTGAAGTAAATATAGCATAGAAGATTAAGAACTTTCTACATTAAGCAAATTCTACATTTGTACTTAAATTCAAACGTGCTCTAGTTTATACAGTGAGTAAATATTATTCATGGTTGTTTGTTATCTTTACAATGCATCATCATGTATCAATCTTGAATTAGAAAACCTCATTGTATTTATTTATTGTATAAGTAAATTTTACTTAACATTCAAAGCTGGTGTTCCCAGTATGCATCGGGCTTAAAAAAATGAATGAACTTTTGCTGTTTGGTAACTTCTTGTTTTGTGAAGTCATTTTCTACTGACTGTAGGAAATGTTTGTGTTTTGCACAACAAGTGTTGGGGTCTGTGTGCACAGCCCTGTATCTTGTTTCTATTGCCTATAATACAAGGTGAAGGTGTTGACTACATACCATGCATTAAACTTCCCTGTGGAAGTCTTTTATGATTAAACGTGTTTATAAGGAATGTGAAAATTTTCAATAAAATGTTAATTTAAATGTAAATTAATATACATCAGATTTGTAAGTAAAAGTTACTTTATTAACTGAAATGTTAAAGTTACATTTATTCACTTAAGTCAGTCATGAAGTTAAGTAGATTTTACTTAATTTTATACCATTTAAAGGGGTCATGACGTGAGGAATCAAATATTCCTCAATCTTTTGACATATAAGAGGTCATTGTACTATAAAAACATACTGTAAGTTTCAAAACTGAAAACGTCCTCCTTAATAGAAAAAGAGATTTAAACCAAGCTGCAAAAACGGCTCGTTTGGAATTTGTGGAACTTGTGACATCACAAGGACCAAAAACATCTGCATATGCATCGGCTATTTTTCCATCATTGCACCCTTGGCCCCGCCCACTGGTGCTCAGTCAGTCACACAGTTGAATAGGAGAGAGGGGGCCTGTCATGGGAGATTCATCATAAGTGGACACAGGTCACCTTCATGTGCCTGTCTGGATTTAAATGTTTTTCTACATAAGCATGCACAGATAGGCATCTTTGACTGCTTGATACATACCTCGGGCCATTTTTAAAAGACGCGTTGTCAAGTTACAACTCTGAAGAGGAGAAGCTCTTTGTCATTCAGCTGCTGCCCTGCTGTTTTGAGCACAAACGCATAATGGACACTTTCTTTCGCCCATCTGCACTATTTTTAGTTGTTGGTACAATTCAAGCTTTGCAAAGGAATTGTTACTGAAGGATGGGGCAGTTAAAAACCATGAGTAAACAGTTTAATTCATGAATATTTCTTATGTCATCATGACTGATGTGCTGACACCATTTACAACGGGCGCATCTGTTGACGCGATGCGATGCAATGGCTTGAGGCTGTCTAAACTGGGTGCATCGACACAAACTTTCTAAACCATTTATTTGTGTTGTTGGCAGTAGTAGCGCCAGCGTGTGCAGCGCAAAATGGAATGGAACATCTGTTTACTGTCGGCGCAACGTGACGCGCCGCAACAGACGCTTCCATGTTAGTCGACATCATTGATTATAATGAGTTCTATTGCTTTTGATGCAACACGACTCTTGCGTCTTGTGTAGACAGGGTGTGAGTGCTAACAGTTGTGCTTGGGATGAACAGTTTAATACATTCGGATGCAATGTGTTGGATGTACGTTATGTGTAAACCCTGACATTTTTTATAATGTTTTGGTGCTTATTCAGTTTTTCCTATTGAGTTTCAAAAATGACTCTATTCGAGCGCCTGCATGATGTTAGCCAATCAGAACAGTGAAGTTTTAAGGAGGCTTAAATCTTCAGAAAGAGGGCCAGAGACAGGATGGAAAATGATCATATATTACTAAATTATGAATGTTATAATGCAAAAAAGACTTTACTAACATTATCAGTGGACCTCAGGGAAGATAATAAAATTATGAAAAAAGAGCATTTCATGACCCCTTTAAATTTAATAATAAAAACTGTGTGTAAAAACTTGCAAAATAACATTTAAGTAAATCTCTTTTCAGTACAGTAAAAATGGCTTTGTAGAAAAGTTGTTGTAGGAATGTGGATATCAATATTTTAATGTAATTTTGTAAGTCTTTCTTATAAAGCCTAATTTCATTACACACATAATTTTAGCAGCAACACATGTTTGTAAGTGATAATTGCACATACTGCATTGCTGGTCACATTATCTTGTCCAAACTGGGTGGTTGACTTTAAACTGAATATAGTGGGGCAGATGACTCGACCCCAGTGCTGGCTGTGTGTCTCTGGGGGTGTTTGCACAGGACACACACACAGCCTGTGTCCTGGAATAGCTCTTCTGGCCTGGAATGCTCTGCAGAATGCACGGGTTGGAATGGGGGTTGGGGGGCAGCCCTGGGGTTCAACAAGCATGGAATCTCTTCCCAGGGCGAATTATTATTTATCAATCAATCCGGATCATTCAGAACATCCCTGATATTACTGACCGGCTGACAGCTTTGATTTAAGGGAGGTCTGGGCCCGAGCTGTGGTCTATCTGCACCTTGTTGTTGTTCTGCCTGTCACGTTTCCCAGGCCCCTGTGCTGTGCCGGAACACTCTCTCTTCCTCAAAGCTTTGAGAAACCAGATCTACATCGTCCATCTCAGCACATCAGGCACAGACAGGCCTTCCATTAGTGAATCTGCCTGTGGATGACCTTCTGCATTCTGACCTCTTGACCTCTCCCTGAATGACCAAACTGGGATGAAAAGACACAGTAGCCAAGCCATGTTTTACAGGGCCATCAGCAGCTTTCTGTCTACCAGCTGCTATCTGTGGACCCGTTTCATCAGAAATTGTACAGGTCTCTACTAGACCAATATATTGGACAGGCTGATATTTGTCCATTTTGAGATTATCAGCAGCAGTCGATAACAATTCCGGTTGGCCAACAGATGTTATAAAACTCTAAAGCTGGGGTCAAGGTCCAAAACTGAACAACAGCTTTGTCAACATACTAAACATTTAAATAAACATTTAAAAGAACAATTCACCCAAAAATGAAAAAAAATAAAATAAATAAAAAATAAATAATCACTCATAATTTACAGACCCTCATGTTGTTCCTTGTGTCTGTGTGACACAAATGGAAACATTTTAATGAATATTTCAGTCCGTATTTACACTACAATAGTAGTTAAGCTTTAAATAAAGAATCACACAAGTAGTCCATGTGACTCATGCGTTCAATTTCTTGGGTCACCAAACCAGCCACTGTGAACAAGATTATCTCATGCACTCATAAACGTGCAAAGGAAAAGATTTTCACTGAAAAATGACTTAAATTTTGTGTTGTTCCTCACCAAAACATATTGTATGGCTTTAGAAGACGATTATAATGCACAAGTCGCATGGACAACTTTTATGTTGCTTTTTTTATTACCTTTTTTAAAAGTGAGTCCCACCAGCTGCCACTGTATTGAAAAGATGGACCAGAATATTCATTAAGATTTTTACTTTTGTGTTACGCATAGAAAGAAAGTCATACGGGTTTGGAATGACATAAGGGTGAGTAAATTCTGACAGAATTGTACATTTTGGGTGAAATTGTCCTTTAACAAACATTCTAATAATTTTCTCTTTTTAAATATTTTCAGTGTATCTTAAGTAACTATTGTGTAAAATAAGCATTCATTTGATTTAATCTAATTTCCCATCATTAAATTGGATTTATAATAGGCCTATATAAATACATATAGCATAAAAAAAAATGTATCAGTCGACCCCACTAGTCACTAAAACACACAAAACATCCTAACACACATGCACAGAGAAAGAGGATGAAAGAGAAGAGAGGGAGAGACAGGAAAGATATATCGGCAACTGTTCGTCCCAGCGACCGAAACACATTCTCTTCATTCTTAATAATTAAGGCAGTAAATCCACTCAGAGAGAGAGGGAGGACGTGTACATAAACACCATCGCCACAGAGTTCAGAGAGTATTCAAATCTCACTGCTAGATACTGGATGAAACAAGAAGCTTTTATCACCATTTAACTTCCCCACTTTCCTCAGTGTGAGTTTGAGTGCTGATATGTGATTTATCCAGTTCTCACACATGTGCTTTACATGTCGGATTCTTGGCCTAACCTTGGGCCTCTGGCAGCGTTACCCAGAAAGCCCAAATCTCTGCCACAACAACATGACCAGGACGACAACTCCCTCTGCTGTGTTTGCTCAGCTGGTCCAGCTTTGTCAGTCAGTATCAAACTCCTTGTTCCTGCCCTTCTACTGTTATTCTTCGCCTCTATTTAGTTTCTTTGCACTAACATGGTTTGTTAGTTCTTTTGTGCTTTGTTTTGCATCAAAGGGAACATCTCCCACGTTCTGTTTGTTCCCTCGGACAATAAGAGGGTCAAGCGGTCACTGATAACAGACAGCTTACCTGTAACCTGTGAAGTAAGGAAAGCTTTAACATAGATTCAATGCAAGTTACAGTAGGAAGCATAACAGATACAATGAGGTCCAAATGTCTGAGACCATTAGTGAAAATGCCTCTATTTTGTATTTTCCTAAATTAACACAAATGTTTTCATTACAAATTATATTACAGTAACAGCACAACAATTTGAGGGAAAGTTGAATTGAAAAATGAACATCCAAATTTTGTAGTCTTGGGTATATCTCTATTTTGCTTTAATGACAGTATGCACTCCTGAGTTTGTGCAAAAACTGATGATGCATGTTATCCCAGCATGATTTGAAATGTATGAAAAGCATCTTGTGGGAATCTTTTGTAGAAAGAAGTTAAACATGGTCAATGTCACAAATTTGCTTATTTGATTAGTGTCCTAGAAATAAGATTTCTTACTCATATTTTTACAACATAATATGTTTGTTTTTCATTTTTTTAAATCCTAAAACTTTGTTTACTTACAGGTTTTAGATATTAAATCCCAGATTTTTAAAGTGGTCTCAAAAATTTGGACCCACTGTATCAAAAGGCTTGGTCACTGACCTGCAAAGATGCGCAGACGTTTGCGTCTCGGGGGTGGCCCAAGTCCGGAAACACCCGTACACTCATCTTCATCATCGCAGTCCCCACTCTCTAGACCCTCCTCATCCTCATCTCCCTGGCCCTGTCTGGCTGGATCTTTTTTCGCAGGGCCCCCTCCTGGTCGAGCCCTCCATCGCTTCTCAGGCAATGTCACCATACGCAAAAGCTGTAGAGAAAAGAACAATAGTTTACTATTAATTAACTGTATATTGGGTTGAGTGGAAGACGCATGTGTGATAAGCCCTTCATAAAGTAGAATAGAATACTACACCCTGATGACTATAGGCAATGCATATAGGTTTTCAGCCTATAGGTGTTCAGCATATACTGTAAGCATTCAGTGCATTATGTGTTATGCTATTACTCTAGGAATGTTTCATATACCGAAATCAGTCATAACATGCTACCTTTGTGGATTCATAGTTCTCAGCTCCCAATCACATTAAAGCTGAAAACTGTCAAACAAATTCATAGAGAAATGAATATGTTATCATAGCAATCGTACTTAGTAGCTAGAAGCTAGAATGCATATAAGTGGTATGTGCAAGACTTCACATTAAGAATGTGTTTTGAGCTTAATAACATTAGCTTTATAATATCTCATTAAATCATACCAGAGGATGTCTTTTTTCTTTCTTTTTAATGGTGCACTGGAATAGAGACAGACATAAAAAAGATAAATGTTAAATGAGTTCCTAACATCGACCGCTGTTGTGCTGTGCCAAACTATAATCGTTGAAAATTCCATCATCCCCCTCCTTCCTCTTGTTTTCCTTTAATCTTTCTACTCTGTCTCTCTTTTTTATTGATTTTCTATTGATTAGTGTGGACACAAGCATGTACTTGCTTTTTTGTTGTTGTTGTTTTTGTCTACAGGAGAAAATTGAGATCAGATGGGTTTGGCTATGGATGGCTTCGCTCTGAAACGAATCAGAGAGCAACCGCTTCTGACTAGCGTGCAGCTAGCAAAAAACTAGAGAAGGATAATTATTATATTATACCATTTAGAAGATAAACAGGCCTTACTAAACATACAACCCTCCCCAACAGTGCTTTAAAAGTTAGCACATTCTCAGGAGGTCAGCGGGGAAGTCATACAACATGTTCCACCAGACCTCCACACAAGCCTCCATTCAGGCCTGGACACTGGAGGCACAGACAGCCTCTGTTTGAACAAGTCTGCAGGGCCAGTTATAGGAGTGACAGAAAAACTGATTCATTTATACAGTTTGCCTACCGCCAATGACACCAAAAAGCATAAATCCCGATATCGGTGTGAAAATGAGCTTCGAACAGCGCCACCTGGTGAAACCGCATGCCTTGGATGGACAATGATTTGTTCTGTTAATGAAATTGCAAGAAAAACAAATGTGCCTCTTTTCCCTGTGTGGTATTTCAGTGAGGAATGGACCTTTAATGCATTCAGCTCTCTTGTTTCAAGAGCATGTTTATGGAGAGCTGCATGAGTCTAAACCCTAAGCACATTTACTGAGGGCTCTGAATTCCTATCTGAAGA
Organism: Myxocyprinus asiaticus; assembly: GCF_019703515.2. Classification (NCBI taxonomy): domain Eukaryota; kingdom Metazoa; phylum Chordata; class Actinopteri; order Cypriniformes; family Catostomidae; genus Myxocyprinus; species Myxocyprinus asiaticus. The sequence goes on from NC_059365.1 coordinate 18,233,499, forward strand.
CCGTTGCCCAGTAACGATGTGAGATGGGCTGTCCCCACAAACCACTGAAACTTTGAAAGCAAACAGTCGTAAAGAGTGAATGAGATATGGCTGAGGGTATTTGAAACAAATCCTAAAAAAGGTAGAGGGAGAAACTGAAAGAGAAAAGCCTGGGGACAACTGTTTGGCTCCCTGTTTGGCATAGGGTGTACAGAGAGATGGGCGAATGGATGGAGCCTTGCCACTTGCCCCCACACACACGCATGCACACATGTATTGGCCAGCTAAAGTAGCACAGTAAGCTTTGGTTTGGCTGCGTAGTGTACATTTCTAGCAGTTGCTTCTAAGTGACAGTAAAGGAAAAATAGAACTTATTCACGCTGTAAATGAACAGTACACTGTTTCACACCGTACATGAAAGAATGTTGCTTTAAGACTACATGGAACTATAACCTAGATCAATTAATCAAATAATCTAGATAAATTACATATTACTCTTTGTCATCTCATTTCAATATCTTATTAAATAAAAGTGTAAAATATCGCACATCACTATGTTTGTTCAAGTAACACAATCCGCTTTTTCTACACGAATATGGCCATAGAATTCAGTGGACTTTTTCTTAATGGGAGTCCATGGAATATTGCTGTACAATTCAAATCAATGGCACCAAAGACCAATGTTGAGTGGACAAGAGGCTCTAAACATGCCATTTCGGGTCCCTTCCAGACACTGTGCTTCTCTGGGAGTCTATGGGAGTGCTATTTGCATTGGACCTTGGACATTGGGCTTTCAATGTACACTAATTGAACACTTTATTAGGAACACCTATACACCTACTTATTCATGTGATTATCTAACCAGCCAATCATATGGCAACAGTGCAATGCATAAAATCAGGCAGATTCGGGTCAGGAGCTTCAGTTAATGTTCACATCAACCATCAGAATGGGGGAAAAATGGGATCTCAGTGATTTCAACCGTTGAATGATTGTTGGTGCCAGATGGGCTGTTTTGAGTATTTCTGTAACTGCTGATCTCCTGGGATCCTCAAGCACAAAAGTCTCTAGAGTTTACTCAGAATGGTGCCTAAAACAAAAAACATCCAGTAAGCAGCAGTTCTGTGGATGCAACACCTTGCTGATGAGAGAGGTCAATGGACAAATGGCAAGACTGGTTCAAGCTGACAGAAAGGCTACAGTAACTCCGATAACCACTCTGTACAACTGTAGTGAGCAGAATATTTTTATGAGTGTATGTGTTTTTTTCCCACCTGGAAGACCGACTTATATTTATGAGGAATAGGCGGCTCTCAACTGGGTGGAACTTTGCAACAAATGGCCAATAATGAAATGAGGATATACGTGATTGACAGTGAATGAAATGTAAAAGCAGCGCTGTCAAGTGCATTGTTTGGCTGCTAGGAGATACACGCACAGTTATTTGCAATCTGAAATAACACATTTATTTCAGCTTTCATAACTGAAAATTTTGTTGCAAATTACTTATAATATTATAATTTATAATTATTTATAAATTTCACTGTTTGAGTAATCATTTGAGCAGGTTTTAGGAGCAGCATTGCAGATGCCAAACAATAGTCTGTGCTTCCCCACTTCTGAAAATCACTGGCCTCCATTAACATGAAATCAGCGCAAATTTACTTCGTTTAAAGTGCAGTGACAAGCGCAAAAACAGCACTTTCTATTCAGTAAATGGTTTCCGTACTGTGTGGTTTAACTACTATTTGGATATAAATGTGGTCCCTCTCCTCATGTAAATGTTTTATGATGATCAAGCTTTTTAATAATTCTTAACTGCCAATGTCCGATAACCATTTTATTATTAATGGCAGTTATGAAAGGAAATACATAATGTAGTGACCCCAAAATTACTTTATTTTCTGTATAGAGCCACAGACCTATTGCACAACAGAAACACTGTCAGTTTGAACAGGCCTGATGCATACTGGAGAGCCCAGAGGAAGCATAGAGGAATCAAATAAAAGAAAATATGTTTGAAAAATCAAGAACATGCCTCATAATTGAGGACTAGCCTCCTCCTCTTTCTGTCTGTGCTTCAGAGGCTTTGGGAACAGAGAGCTCATGGAATGCAGCAGAGCTGAACGCAAAAAATGCAATTAGTGTCTGTTCAGCAATGTGATCCCAGATTTCCTTAACTGCACTGAACGCAAAGGAAAACTCAGCACAGAATCTCCACACAAAAGGCCAACATATGTGAAACTGCTCAGCGCAGGCCAGTTGCGAGAGACACAGCGACCACAAACCTGTCATTGCGTCCCACACCAGGCCTGAACTCCGCTCAGGGTCAACACTCGAAGCAATATTGTAATGCCACATGGCAGCTTACTGTTTAATCCACAAGACAAGCAATGGAGCATATTCCAACTGAAGAGAGAAGTCACACATGGGTTTTTGGAAATTTTACGACAATGACAAACAATTATTAGCCCAGTGCAGATCTCATTCACTCAAACAACAGCAATAGTAAACTAGATTTTTTCAAAAGTTGCCATGATGCAAGGATGTTGTGGGTGGTTGTCAGGGCAACCACGTATGTGTCTCTTTCTCACTGTCTTTGCCATTCTGCTGATGATTTGTTTGCAGCTTCAGGGGCATTACTTTTGCACCTCTCTTACTATGTCTCTCGGTTTCACTTGTTTCTATTTGACAACAAAATAACTTATTCTCGACCCAATCGAAAATCTTCGACCCAGTTTCTTGTGACATTTCCCCACTTGAAACTGGATAAAAGCAACAACTATGGAAATTAATTTGTAACATGCTTTTAAAACTCTTAAGAGAAAAACAAAAACACATTTAGTGTGTGATAACAACTGCAATCTTGTATTCTTAATCCTGACCCTGTCCGTATTAAAAATAAATAGAGTTAAGGCTGGAGTCTGAAGTCTGAGTCGACCCATGCATACTCCTAATTGAGCCAGTGTTTTTGTGTCTGGCTGGTCGGGATACTCAAACAAAGAGAGCAATACTTGGATAGTTTTTGATTGATCAAACTATGATTTGCTTAGCTGTATTAAGCAGATAGTGGAAAGGACAGTATTTCAACTTCTAAAAAGTTATTCAAATCACTGTTAACTTCCCCAAGTCTTTTCAATTTCCAACTACTTTTCCTCTAACAATGAGAAAACATGAGAAGACACGTTTTTTTTCTCTCTCCCACTCTCTGGTAACCACAACACACTCTGTGGGGCGGCAGTGAGCAGCTGAGGGTTGTGTAAGGCCTGGATATAAAGACCCCAGTGGGGACGAAGATAAAGCCTGTGGTTTGGCCCCAATGCTGCAACGGAGTTGAGCGGCACACAGCAGCCCCATATCCTGTGGGTCACCTTGCTGAAGTGTAACCCAAACAGGGTCAGCGCTGGGACATGGCTTACCTTAACTGTAGTGAAGGCCTACATGTTTACATGTGTGAGAGAGACAGGGTTATTATAGTTTTTAATTTCAAATGTATTTTTAATTTCTATTTTATTTTCAATTTGTCATTTTATAGCATTTTTATGGTGTTTTTTAGTTGAAGTTTTTCAGTATAGTTTTTCATTGTAGTTTTAGTATTTTTGGGTTACAAATAGAATGGCAAGCGAGAGAGAGAAGCTGCATATATCACTGATCTTAGAATGCAAAGCATGTGCAACCACATTAATATATTAGTACTCAGAAATATTAAATGATGAGACCGATACCAAGTACGAGTACTAACCCCCATTCGGCCCGATACAAGTACTACTGAGTAGCATCGGTGCATCTCTACTATATTGTATCAAAAACTAAAATGTAAATTAATTAATTTTTATTTTATTGTCATTAAAATGTATTTTGTTTTAGTTTTATTTCAGTTAGCAAAAATGTTGTTTTCATTTTAGTCTTTATTAACTATAATAACACTGATGAGAGAAAGCGAAACAGAGGAGGAAATCTAGCGAGGAAGTGACTTTGTTCTTTTTACCACTGATTAGCATCATACCGTGTATTGTGCATGCTCTCAATGAAAGATGGGCATGTCTGGACTTGTGGTGTACGGTGTTTGTAGTTTGTGATCTTTTTTACATGGTGCTTTGCCTGCTCACTTACTGTATACACAACGGCTACACTAACATACTGCACTGCAGTGTGCTTTAATTTGTGACAGTACGAACACTTTGAAAGGCTTTCAGGGCACATCAGTCTTTCGAAAAGAATCTGAATAATCAAATAAGCCTGGTGCTTAACCTCAATGTAATTTAATTTGAATTGTAATTTCCTGCATTCTTAAAATGATTACATTATGATCTCTGCCCTACATAGCGTCCTTCTGAATGGTAACAATCCACTCGTAAGAGTTCCGTTTTTAAATCCATTTCCTTTAAAGCACCGCTGCTACAACCATACGTATAGATGTACGTAGTATGCTGTTGCGTTGCAGCTCACACAGTTTTAAGTGTCTAGTCATAAAACCATTGCATTTTTACAATAGCATGTGAAATTAAAAATAGTCCAGCTTTTAAAAACTTTTCTTGAGACCCCTGTGTTTTTGTGATCTAGCTGTTTTTAAAGTAAGGACATGTGTTATGTAAGAGCCCCTTATGATACGCCTCCTTAAGACTGATTTAGTTTATTTTAAAATAGGCCTGTGCAGTTTTGTACTAAATGCTTTCAGTTAACAGGTGGATATTATAGCCACTTTAGATGTTATGATTCATACCTGAGGAAAGAAGGGATAAAAAGGGTAAATTTTTACTGTATGTGTCATGGAAACTTCAATACAAACCAGACAACATGCGCACACACACATTCACGCGTTACTCAACATTTATTCAATTTGAGGTGATAAGGGGGGTGGGGGGGAGCTCTCTCTCTTTCCCAGTGTCCCATCTCACCTGTCTGAGGCAGAGGCAGTCACGCAAGACATGGTGTGTCTGAGAGAGATGAAAGAGACAGATTCATTCACATAGAAATAATACCTGTTGAGACAAGAGCACAAAGAGTAGGCCTTCTCTACTAGGTATATAATTCTGGGTGTGGGCTTCTCCAGCGATGATTTATGAGTGTTTTACCACATTTTTCTGAATTCGTTTCTTTGCAATCTAAACAAGTGTCTATGGTAGCTTCCTTAGCCCTGTAACAAAGCAATTTATCAAAGAAAGCTGATTTTGTGCCTTTAAATAAAGATACAATATACAAAACTATTTGGACACTTTTGGACACTATGCATCACGTAAAATGTATTATTTGCATTGCATTAGATAATAAAATATCAAACCAAGAAGCATCTTCAAACAAATTATTCAAGACCTTTTCTCAGCTTTTCTGAGCAATTTCTTTTGCAATTACTTTTAAATGGTATCAAGGTGATTTATAGTGGAAGTATGAACAAACTTACAACATATGATTGTGCTATGCTTTCTTTAAAAAAAAAAAAAAAAATACCACTTAGTTTGACATATTTTTTTTTTTTAATCTAATGCAATGACTTTCAGACAAATTTAAATGTGGCTTAAAGAGATAGTTTACCCAAATATGAAAATTCAGTCACCCTAATGTTGTTTCCAACCCATATAACTTTCTTTCTTCAGTGAAACACAAAAGGAGATGTTAGGCAAAAGTTTAGGGACTGACAGCCTCAGTCACTGTTAACTTGCACTGTATGAAAAAAGATGCATTAAGGTAAATGGTGACTGAGGCTGTAATTCTGCTTAACATGTCATTTTGCGGTTCATTCATTTTAGGGTGAACTATCCCTTTAAGTGTACGAATACCATTTTGGAACCATTGTCTCTTCAACCATTTGAGAAAAAAAAGCAAAGTACACAGTTTCAGAAGGGTGGGCTTCATTGTTATGCTGCAAATGTATTACAATAGAGCTGCCTTTTACGCTTGAAAAAAATTCACAGGCCTTTCATCCACTAATGTAAATGTTGGCATATTTGCAGTAAATGCAGCTTATTGTTTCACAGAGCAGTGGGAGCTTAAAGAGTTTCTGATACAAGGGCCAGTGGCTAAATCTAATTAGTGTCTGAGAACAGGCCCTGCTTGTCTTGTGCTGTAGGGCTTGACATGTTATAACCATCGTTCCCAGAGTCATGTGGTCTGAAGGAGTCCATCTGATATCACCCCATTCCCAGTTCTTCATTCTCTCATGAACACACTGTGTATGCAGTTATCGTCCCATCATCTCCATTAGACATGGGTCTAAGCACTGGTGCACAACAAATATGGCATAATATTCTATATTAACACAGATGGGAAATAATTAGTGGTGCTTACTAAGGCAAGAATCACTTTTAATTTTGCTCAACTTTGGCATTTAACTCATCCCGCACCGCAGCGGCTTTATGCACCTATTTTTTTCTCAAGGCAGCCACGGGATGTAGCCTATTGTGGAACATGTGACACCATTTGACTGACAAAATTTATATAGGTGAATAAAGATTTCAGGCACAGACACTTTTTTTTTACATGCAATAATCATTTAATGTAATTATCGAAGGTGCAAATACATTATTGCAATTTCAAATAATCCATTCAAAATCCAACTGGGGGCACAAAAATCTAAGGGTGCACGTGCCCCCTCAGTCTGACTGGGCATGACATCTCTACCATACTGTTTGTTCTATGAACATGAATGATACCTCAAATAATGTGGCTTGTTGAGGAGATGTGCACTATTACTTTTCTAAGCAATCAAGTTTACAGTTTTCAACAGGTGGACAATAAATTGGAGAAAAAGTCCCATGGACATACACTGAAGGAAGGGCCCGAGCCTTATAGGGACGAGAACATCATAGACATTTGGGGATGGGCTCTTTTTTTACTTTGGCCTATAAGTAACCACCTAGTAACCCCCAGAACACCATAGCAATGCCCTAACAACCACTCAAAACACCCTAGCAACCACATAGTAATAACCACATAGAACACCTTAGCAAACACATCACAATGCATTTAGCAACCACCCAATACACACAACACAATGGTGGCATGTTGTTTTGGAAAATGTAAAAATCTTGTTGTTCATCCATAACCAATTTTACATTTACAGACATACTGTATGTATTTGACATAAGACAACTGACATGAAAAACTTTTGTAAAGTTAACATGTCCTGCAGTATGAGATGCTATACTTAATGTAAAACTATTTTAAACAGCATTCTGGTAAATGTTTTATGATTATTATGCAAGTGGTTTTATGACCTCATATTAATTGAGAGACTATGTGGAGTTAAGATATACCACTTACACATTCATATATATTTTAACCTGAAAAGGTTCATGGACACGTTATGTGGCAACTACCATTATATAAATTGTTATCGATACAATCTGATTGAAAAGATCCATACAAGCAGCTTAGAAATTGTGTGCGAGTGTGTGTTTCACTGTAACTTCCCAGATCTCACTTCAGATTTATCACTGTGGCGCATTGACACGGAGTAGAACTCCACATGCGTGAGTTTCCTCTCTTTCTCTCACAATCTAGCTGCTGCATTGTGAGGATGTTGATTTGAGTTGTGAGGCACCCATAACAAAAGAAAAGAGTCACAGAGGGGTCTGCAACCCTCACAGCAAGACCCTCTGATGACCCTACAGGGAGAGGAAACAGGAAGTGAGACCTTTGACCCACCAAGAGGCTCCTGTTGTGCTTCCCGGCGAGGCCGCTGATGGAGCGCTGCATTTCTCTCTGGTTCCTTTCAGAGTTCACGCTGGGAGATATGGGCAAGCCATGAGAAACAGCACACAGAGCCAGATCTCACACTCAGCCTAGGGGAGGCTTCGGTTACACTGCAGCCTGAGAAACAACACCACCATAACCCTTCCACCTGTACGCCTCTTCCTCTCTTGGAGAATCACAAGCAACAAGAATGATCATTTTTCTAAGGAACACAGTGCAGTTATGTAGGTGTTCATTTTGTACATCTATAGCAAGGATTGGCAACTTTAAAAGGGGCGAGGGCCAACATTTTTTCTCCTTTCTACCAAGGGGCCGAATTACAATCTGTACTCAATTTCCTAATTATTTTGGGTAATCTACAGTAAGCACAACTAATGCAATGTTCTTTTAAAGATTTTGTTACCTATATTAACATTTTTATTTAATAATATTTATGAAAACTAATAATTATTTTGTAACTTGCATTTTTACTAAACATGCCGTTCACATGTACAAATTCAGCTGACAAGGAATATACTTCCTATAAGAAAATTTATCTCATTTGCATTGTCTACATTTGCAACAGACAAACACACAAATGAACAGACAACATTTTCAACCCCCACCTCATAAAACAGCTTATAGGTATTAGTTAAAATCAACATATCATCAATAACAATACTGGATACAAGAACATAACATTTCAGTGCATTAATACAAAACATTTCAGCACTACAACATACACGCATGGACCGAACAGTCATGTGCGTCAGAGAACATTCTCTCTATTTGCAAGACTTTTCAACAATCAGTCAGGCGTCTCTCCAAAGTTTCTCCCTCTTATAACAACTTTTTGTTTTTTCGCAAGCACGAGCAAAACAGCATTAGATGTCTTTGGTGATTCCCAAACTTTTGATGCCTTTTACCCTTGTATTTTATTTACCCTTTACATCTGTGAGGAGAGCAGCTCTGGTGTATGTATCTCTCATACCATATGCCTCTTTGATCACTTGATCAATGGTGTATTTGCGAATCAAATTGAAATCTTTAATGACAGATTTCGTAACGAGGCAAACAAAAGACATGGGTTCCACCTGCGTACATTAACAATAGCACGCACTAGCTCGCTGACAAGCTGAGGTAAAATATAGCTCAATTTACCTTATAAATGATGAGCAAGTGTAAGATGTTGCATGCTGGAATCTTACAGCGGTCAGCAGGTCTGCTAAGAACAAGTGAACTCTTCTGGTCAATAGTTGTAATAACATCATAAACTGAATGCAATCTTTACATAATCCCTTTTTCAAAGAAATAAAATTAATCCTCAGTCTTGTCCGATGGGCCGTATTCAACAATACAGAGGGCCATATATGGCCCGCCGGCCACCAGTTGCCCATCCCTGCTATAGTGTATTTAATTAAAAGTGAAGTGTGCCATTTTTCTTCAATGTTAAAATACTTGATCCTATCCCAGTACTAATGTGCAGAGACAACTGTAAGTAAGCGATTTGTGGGATGCAATGTTGGGTCAAATCTGATCACTAAGTAATTAGTTCTTGAAATCTGCTTATTTGTTAGTCAAACAGTAGTGTACTCCATTACATTTTAAAATCTTGTAATCATATTATAGTTACTGACTTTCAATTAAGTTACTTTTAAGTACATTACTAGAGTTACACATAGTTATATGAAATACACATTTCAGAAATTACAAACAACGCCTTTTAATATTACCTTAAAATTAACTGCTTAGTTTATTTTGTAAACATATTATGGTTAGTAGTTAAGTACCGGGCTTTCGGTAGTTAAAGTTGCCTTGGAAGTGCCCTTTTTAACATTACCATGTCACAGGAAATCATTCCAGCACTAAAGGCTGACAAAAGTGCCCTGTTAGTAAACAGATTTACAGGTGTCAAACATTGTGTATATTAAAAGTTCCACTCTGGTCAAGCAAGGTTTACCCCATTTCCTTCAGCACAGATGAGCTCTGGATGTGGGAGTGTTTCTGGTTGGTTGTGTGGTAACTGTAGCCAGTGGGGTGGCTTAAATTGGTGGGGGTAGATTGGTGGCAGTAGGGGGGCACCAAACTTCTGGTCTCCGAACTGGGGGTTGCAGTCTCATTAGCAGTCAACTAATTGAAAGGCAAAGACCTCTCATGTGCTCTGTCTGACCTTTTAGTCAGCAGGGGAGAGAAGAACAGATAGATGGAGAAAGAGAGAGGGGCGGAGGAGGAGAAAGAATGTGGGAAAGTATTATGAGAGAAAAAGAGATGAAAAGTAAACTGGAGGAGAGAGAGAGAGGGAATGAGAAACATGACTGACCTCATTTCTAAAGAGAAACTTCTCTTATATTGATATTGCTAATGTAAAGGCTCCGATATACTTCGGAGAAGTTCTTCTTCATTCTTCGTTCAGCTGTAAAAAGAAGTTTGAAACACTCAAGCAACGGTATACTGTTTGTGAACATTCAGATACCCGCCACACTGCTGTGGGAGGTGTTTAGAGGTACATTTAAATATAAGGATGCTCAAAAAAATCTTAACTAATGTGACATTAAAATGTGTTAACAATGACTTGTTCCACATTCTACAAGTAGAATTCACACTAGATATGAAAAGATGATTTTAACCACTCGATGATGATTTAAGTAATATATATGCAGTAGATCATGTAAAATTAGTCAAGTTTACATTCTGAATTCATGACGCTAATGTGCTAACATACTATGCGCGGCCATAATATGTGCCGATTACACTCTGTTATTGTGACTAATGATGACACTGATACAACTGCAAAGATTGGTGTATAAAAGAGTGTTAATGGAAAAAATACAGAAGGCATACCTTATTATGGGCAGATTTGTAAATGGCTTTCATTACAGAAGGCACATGAGTAAAGCAGCATATAAAACAAGAGAGTGAATGAGCACTTAAGAGTATCTGAGTAGATTTGATTCCTTTTGTAGACTAATTAAACAAAAAAAATATACATGCATAACATGTTCTTGGAAAATGTCTCTACGATCATATAGATGTAGGTAAATTTGCACCAGCTTGCTAATAACTGCACACTGATGTGTTCATGTTGACTGATCTTAACTGACTGATCACCGTGAATGGGAATTAGCTGATGGCTTCAAGGAAGGTGGAGCTCCAGGTCACAGCTAACAATGACATGGACCAATGGCAGTAACAAGGTGTTTAGCAGCCGGTAAGACGTTTTGTTAAAAGTTCGCCTTGGTGAGCTGTTACGAACCACCAAAACTAATGCAAAAACCTTCTTTTTGGCCAGAATCTGTTCTAAATGACATCAGACCCATTCGTTCTTCGATTTCGTATGAAGTATATCAGGACCTTAAGGGCCAAAACAGAACAAGGTAATGAGAATGGACCTTAGTCAGGGTAAACACCATATTTACAGGTTTCCCACACCTTCCCACAACAATTGCTGCATTTATGTCCTGTTAAATTACTATAATTACAAGATGACAGTTAGAAGATTGTACACTGAGCTGTTTATGTCTTTGGACTGAGAAATTTTTGTTTCTATGGCAACACTCATAACACCTTAAATAGCTGGGGGAACCCTGTTTTTAATTTAATGTGAATGTAATTGAAACTGTGGATAGAACACGAGCACATGAGTAAATCAACAACAGAATGGCTTCAACAGAAGAAAATATGGTTTCTGCAATGGCCCAGTCAGAGTCCAGACAACATGGGTTGTGAAAATTAAATGTGAACTAGGACCTTACGTCTGTCACTCACAGCATCATTTTCATTTGCCTCAAATTAAATGTAGCATCTACCCTGCTAAGGTCCATAGAGGCATGTGAGAGGCCATCAGGAGCAGTGCTTGTCTCGCGGTCAAGCCCAGTCCCTACTCTGCATCTCTGGATTTATGGAGGCCCTGCTAGACTGCTTTGTCAGGTGTCACACTTTATTTGAGAACCCCTTATATCTACACACCTTCAAACTAGGGTTGCACAGTAGACCAGTGCTACGGTAGTATAGTGATACTAAAGCTTCAAAATACTGGTGGTGCCACAGTATTTTTTAAACGTTAGTACCATTAATACAGAGATCCATAAATATTATTTTCACTAAAACCTTCATTTGAATCTGCACGTATGACTGCAATAACATAAAAAAATATAGTCTTTTCGAGTGGCATCCCCTTCACGCAGTGACTTTTAAGAGTGCAAAATGCTGTTTAGAATTTGCCCCTTAAATGGTATTTTTTATTTTTCAATGAGTGGTTTTCCCATGCTTCAAACACACTGAATCCCAGCATGTTAATTTGGCCTGATGAGACCAGCAAAACCCATCTGCCGTGAATGTCGACAGAGATTTCAAACCAAAAGGGGAAACACCAGCAACCTTATTAAACACCTTCGGACACATCCCACTGCCTCTGCAGTATACACATGGGTTAGTGCCACTTCATTTAACCTAAATGCTTTATCTTAACATTTACAGATTTACCGTTTCTCTGAAAAATCGAACATTACACTTGTTTAATTTTTTTTTCCAAGTACAAATGCATGGTGGTGGTAACTTCGCAAAGTTCACACTTATGATTAGATCGCATCCCTGAGCCACGTGATCAAACCGGTGTGTGTGTAATCTGCACTCGCGCTGCTGTTTACCAGGAGAGAGGGGCTGAAGCAGTTGTAATAGACCTTTTTCACACACTGGGTTTTGGAACACGGAAGTAAATGATTGCAGGGTAAACTTTGACAGTGGTGAATGGGAGTAGCAAATAGTGCCCGACCGATATATTGGTTGGCCGATATTATCGGCCGATATTAGTCTTTCACTGATATATCGGTATCACCGTATATTTTACCGATATGCGGTGATATGAAAACTTTTTTTCAGAACATATAATGCAGAAAACAATGCTTTAGAATTGGTGTCATTACGTAGTTTGTCCAGCAGAGCGCGCTCCGACTCCACTGTTTACAGAGCTGAGCTGACGGTGGCTCTGCAGACAGGGCGGAGTTCAGCGGTGTCTCGGTAAGTTAACTAGTTTGTGAAATACATACTGGAAACTTAATAAAAAATGACCCCATCATTTTCCTTTTCCAATATAACTAATATAACATTAACCTTGTCCCTGACAACCATGTCACTCATGTCTGTTTGCTGTTAGCCAGCTATAGTTTGTCAGTGCAGTAAGTAATGTAGCAGACTGAAAGGTAAACAACAGAGCATCTTTTTGCAGCTCAACAGACAACGGTGCGGTGGTGGATTGTGTCTGATGAGTGTTAATTTCATGCTATGTTGTTACCTAGTTGGTGAGACACAATGCTGGAAAGTAAAATAAACAACGTCCGTCTTTTACTCTCCGTGTCAATGAGCTTATAGCTAACTAGCTAATCACGTAGCTACTTTCATTGTTGTCAGCTGAGTGGAAGCTAATGTGTAAACATGTATTCACCAAACTGTTTTGTTCAGGATTCACAGTTTAGTACCCCCTTCAACTGAACAATTCCAGTCATGTCATTTATAAAATGTAATATTTCAAAGTCTGGTTTTCCACCGTTGAAAGTTTCCCCTGAACTTGTATAGCAGAATACAGTGTAACACTGCTGCTTATCTGTTTATCTTGACTCGGCAGTATTAATATAGTCAGCATTTGACTGATACTAAACAGTAATACTGATATTTATTTAGCTATATATTTTATTTTTATTTATTCTTTATTTAAACGGTCAGCATTTGACTAATACAAAACAGTACTGATGTTTATTTAGCTATTTATTTTATTTTTATTTATTCTTTATTTTAATGGTCAGCAACTGACTGATACTAAACATACGGTACTGATGTTTATTTAGCTATTTATTTTATTTTTATTTATTCTTTATTTAAACGGTCAGCAACCGACTGATACTAAACAAACAGTACTGATGTTTATTTAGCTATTTATTTTATTTTTATTTATTCTTTATTTAAACGGTCAGCATTTGACTGATACAAAACAGTACTGATGTTTATTTAGCTATTTATTTTTTTTAATTTATTCTTTATTTTAATGGTCAGCAACTGACTGATACTAAACATACAGTACTGATGTTTATTTAGCTAATTATTTTATTTTTATTTATTCTTTATTTTAATGGTCAGCAACCGACTGATACTAAACAAACAGTACTGATGTTTATTTAGCTATTTATTTTATTTTTATTTATTCTTTATTTAAACGGTCAGCATTTGACTGATACAAAACAGTACTGATGTTTATTTAGCTATTTATTTTATTTTTATTTATTCTTTATTTTCTCAGTGTTCATTTCTAGAATTTGTTGACAATGTATAATAATAATGTCAAATATTCTTTGATAAAATATTTGTTGAAGAAATCAGCCTTCTGAGTGCCTTTGTACCTTAGTCATATCGGTGCAAAATCGGTGAAAAATCCACATAAAAAAGGTCTGTTTTCATTCCAGCTCAAAAATTAAATGTATCGGCCACCATATCGGCAATCTGTGAATTTTCCCTCTCTAAAATTGGTATCGGTCTCAAAAATCCCATATCGGTCAGGCTCTATTAGCAAATATTATTTTCACTTACCCATTTGCTCCAAGAGCAAAAGAAAAAGTCCACTATTACATTTGAATGACTTTCCAGAAAAAAATAAAAATAAAGCGCGGTAGATTAAGAGAGTCAGATGGGAGAAGATGCCAAATTTACTGTCACTCTCTCAGCAGCTATAATCGAAACCCCCTCACAGCTGTGGTAATTTAGTTTTTAAAACTAATTCCAGGGTAATATACACTGGCGGCCAAAAGTTTGGAATAATGTACAGATTTTGCTGTTTCGGAAGGAAATTGGAACTTTAATTCACCAAAGTGGCATTCAACTGATCACAAAGTATAGTCAGGACATTACTGATGTAAAAAAACCAGCACAATTACTGTTTGAAAAAAGGCATTTTTGATCAAATCTAAACAGGCCCCATTTCCAGCAGCCATCACTCAAACACCTTTTCCTTGAGTAATCACAGCTTTCTCTAGAAACTCATCAGTCAATCATTGTTTTGAGAAATTAAGGCTATACAATGCTTGAAATTGCCACAAAACTGAAGATTTCATACAAAGGTGTACACTACAGTCTTGACAAAGGACAACTGGCTATACAGCCCTCTACATTGCGAGTAAATCATTCCCATATGCGAGTAAATTTCGCACTATGCGACCAAAAAACATCTGTTATTAGCCACTGGCAAGTAAATATTAACATTTCACTCGCCAGTGATAGAGTTGTGTAGTGTTGAAGCACCAAGGCCCTTTTACTGAATAATAAGCAGTTGATTAAGAAGCTGGATTCAGCCTCGTCTTTCCCCGCATGCTGTCTCATGAGCAAGCAGGAAAAAGCACTTGTGTCTCATTCAGTTGAACTCCGAGCATCTCAGGGAACCGCACCATGGATGTCACAAGAGCAGCTCTCTTGAGAGCGTGTGAAGATGAACCACTTCTCAAGCGCTCTGATGTGCACGCCGTATACAGAGGCTTGCGCCAAACTCCCGTGAAAATATAAACAAAGTATAAACGTATTAATTTTGTGAATGCAAAGCGCTCCAGTTTCACTTAAAGGCCATGTAATGGCAAATGTCCGTGGTCATTGTGGGTTTGTTCACGCAGTGTTAATAACACACAGTGAGACAGAGGAGATGCCCTGCTCTATTTCTGTGGAGATGATAAAATGCAAGAAACAGAATCTTCCTTCACAAGAAATAAGGGCTTGTGAGTTAATCAGAGAGCCTTAAAATAATGTGTGAAAGTGAAGAATTTAAGGCAGAAATATTTTACTATTGCATAATATAATATAATATAATATAATATAATATAATATAATAGCTATACAGGATGGCTGGGTTACAAAAGAAGCAAAAGGAAACGTCATGGTTACTTGTGTAACCTCCATTCCCTGATGGAAGGAACGAGACGTTGTGTCGATGTAGTGACACTAGGGGTCTCTCTTGGGAGCCCGAGACACCTCTGATCTTTGATAAAAGGCCAATGAAAATTGGCGAGTGGTATTTGCATGCCACTCCCTCGGACTTACGGGTATAAAAGGAGCTGGTATGCAACCACTCATTCAGATTTTATGCTGAGGAGCCGATATAAGGTCCGGCCATTTCAGCGGGTAGTTCAGAGTTGTGGCTGAACCCTGCAACCCTGACATCTCGTTCCCTCCATCAGGGAATGGAGGTTACACAAGTAACCATGACGTTCCCTATCTGTCACTCACTCGACGTTGTGTCGATGTAGTGACACTAGGGGTCCCTATACGAAACGCCACAGTTGGCTGAACTGTGTTACGTGAACTGGCGGTGTGTGGTGGGCAGACTACTGTGTGCCTCATAGCCAGCACACCAGGTCGACACGTAACCTCCCCAACATAGTTATGAGTGTCGAACGGCCCTTTTTGGGGACAAGTCTACCCAAGAGATAGAGACAGGCTTAACCCAGTCGTGGCCTCTTTTCCCCTTCTCATTTTTCCACTCCCTAAAAAAGAAGGGGGATTATCCGACTGGGCCACCAGGTCTAGTCGGGGGGTGTCGCTCCCAAGGTGATGACACAGCAGAGACCACAACTTGCCCAAAGAGAGGGGGGGATATTTAAGTGGAAGAATACGTCACATGGTCTTTCCAACCATGTGGAGTGTCTTCAAGGTAGTTCCTGCCCAATGGGGGAGGAGTTACTACAAACATGGGGACTGGGGCAGAGGGGCTCTGCCCAAGGAAGACGCAGTTTGCCAACAGGGAAACGAATTAGTGGAAGATATATATCGCATGGGGTTAGCCTTACAGGGAACCGCCACATGCGGAGCACCTACCCCAGGACAGGACTCTTAGTTAGCACGTGTACTGGGCCGGCAGCGAATCTCTCCGAAAACTTGACTGCCACAGGGCTCGGAGGAAGTCAAACAGGGAACAAACTTGTGAACACTACTGGGAATTAATGGCACACATCTTCAGCTCAAAAGGAGGTGGAAGGCGCTATGTGCAAGCGATACACCCGGCCGGCTATCCCGGGCTTATCCGCTTGTGTTGTGTGCCACTACCTGGGACGAAACTGGTTCCACCCGGAGGTTGTAGAACCTTGCAAAAGTGTTGGGTTTTGCCCAGCCCGCTGCTCTGCAAATGTCTGTTAGAGAGGCACCCCTGGCCAGGGCCCAGAAAGCCGCTACACCCCTGGTAGAATGGGCTCGTAGCCCTACCGGGGCAGCATGTCCTGGGCGTGATATGCCATAGTAATGGCGTCAATGAGCCAGTGGGCGATCCTCTGCTTGGAGACAGCGCTTCCTTTCCGCTGTGCACCAAAGCAGACAAAGAGCTGCTCAGAGATTCTAAAGCTCTGCGTGCGATCCAAATAGATGCATAAAGCGCGCACCGGACACAGCAACGACAGGGCTGGGTCTGCCTCCTCCTGTGGCAGTGATTGCAGGTTCACCACCTGGTCCCTAAAAGGGGTGGTGGGAACCTTGGGCACATAGCCTGGTCGGGGTCTCAGGATCACGTGAGAGTAACCCAGACCGAACTCCAGGCACGTTTCGCTGACAGAGAACACTTACAGGTCTCCTACCCTCTTGATGGAAGTGAGCGCAGTCAGGAGGGCAGTCTTCAAGGAGAGTGCCTTAAGCTCGGCTGACTGCAAAGGCTCAAAGGGGACTCTCTGTAGACCCTGAAGAACTACAGAGAGGTCCCATGAGGGAACGAGGCGCGGTCTGGAGGGATTCAGCCTCCTGGCGCCTCTTAGGAACCTGATGATCAGGTCGTGCTGCCCTAAGGACTTAACGTCAGCTGCGTCGTGGTGTGCTGCTATGGCGGCAAAGTACACCTTCAAGGTGGAAGGGGACAGCCTACCTTCCAACCTCTCCTGCAGGAAGGAAAGCACTGATCCGACTGCGCATCTCTGGGGGTCTTCCCGTTGGGAAGAATACCACTTAGCGAACAGATGCCACTTAAAGGCATACAGGCGCCTCGTAGAGGGGGCCCTAGCCTGAGTGATCGCTTAGGTCTTCCGCGTCCCGTCCAGGGGCCAGAAATGGAGATTCCAGAGGTCTGGTCGCAGGTGCCAGAGGGTGCCCCGTCCCTGAGAAAGAAGGTCCTTCCTCAGGGGAATTCACCAGGTGAGAGCTGTCGTGAGGAGCGTGAGGTCTGAGAACCACGTCTGGGTGGGCCAGTAGGGTGCTACCAAGACAACCTGCTCCTCGTCCTCCCTGACCTTGCACGGGGTCTGTGCAAGTAGGCTCACTGGAGGAAATACATATTTGCATAAGCCAGGGGGCCAGCTGTGTGCCAGCGTGTCTATGCCAAGGGGAGCCTCAGTGAGGGCGTACCAGAGCGGGCAGTGGGAGGATTCTTGGGAGGCGAACAGATCCACCTGTGCCCATCCGAATCGACTCCAAATCAGCTGGACCACCTGAGGGTGGATTCTCCACTCTCCCCTGAGGGTAACCTGCCGTGGCAGCGTGTCCTCTGTAGTGTTGAGGTTGCCCGGGATGTGAGTGACTCGCAGCGACTTGAAGTGCTGCTGACTCCAGAGGAGGAGACGGTGGGCGAGTTGTGACATACAACGAGAGTGCAGACCGCCTTGGCGGTTGACATATGCTACCATTGCCGTGTTGTCTGTCTGAACTAACACATGCTTGCCCTGGATCATCGGACAGAACCTCCGCAGGACGAGCAGAATTGCCAACAACTCGAGGCAGTTGATGTTCCAATGCAGTCGCGGACTCGTCCAGAGGCTGGCGGCTGCGTGCCCATTGCAAACAGCGCCCCAGCCCGTTTTGGAGGCGTCAGTCGTGACCACGACGCGCCTGGAGACCAGTTCTAGAGGAACACCTGCCCGTAGAAACGAGAGGTCAGTCCAAGGGCTGAAAAGACGGTGACAGACAGGCGTGATGACCACGTGATGTGTCCCGTGGCGCTATGCCCATCTCGGGACTCGAGTCTGGAGCCAGTGCTGAAGTGGCCTCATATGCATCAACCCGAGTGGGGTGGCCACCGCCGAGGATGCCATATGCCCCAGGAGCCTCTGAAAAAGTTTCAGTGGAACCGCTGTTCCCTATCTGTCACTCACTCAACGTTGTGTCGATGTAGTGACACTAGGGGTCACTCTTGGGAGCCCGAGACACCTCTGGTCTTTGATAAAAGGCCAATGAAAATTGGCGAGTGGTATTTGCATGCCACTCCCCCGGACATACGGGAATAAAAGGAGCTGGTATGCAACCACTCATTCAGATTTTCTCTTCGGAGCCGAACGGTCATGCTCACTGAGCTGAATTCCCACGACTGTTCATTCACCTCTGCTGGATCTGACGGCGCATTTCAGTGGCTTCTCCCCCCTCTGCACTGGAGCACTGCAGAGAATGTCCCCTCGCCTTCGTAAGAAAGCAAGCCACCCCAGAGGCTCCCCGCCTCGGTCCTTTTACCCACAGGTATGAGGCCAGCGCGGCCAGCGCTGGGGGCGATTCGGGGACCCCAATGGGACTGCCTCCGTCGGGTATCCCACCGTGGACCTCCCATTCCCCAGCACGCTCGTCTGCCCTGATCGGGCTTCCGCCGGCTCGTCTCACGGTGAGTTTGACCTCTTATTCGGAGCCCGCGAAAGTGATGAGCACTCGAGCGCAGCATTGGAGAGTGGGCTCGTCCAGTCGGAAGCCTCAGCTGGGCTCCTCCCTTCGGGGACGATTGTCCAGTCACAGGCTGACGCGGAGATGACGACATGCTTTCCCGGGCAGCCGAGAGCGTCGGCTAGAGTGGAACCCTCTGCTCTTCCCTGAACCCTCGCAGCTCGGTCATTGGTTCCTGGGTTCGCGGCGCCGCTCAAAGCCACGCCCCGCCCCCGTTCCTTTCTTCCCGGAAGTGCATGAAGAGCTGACAAGGTTGCGGGAGGCACTTTTTACTGCCCGGTCCCGATCTTTTCAGCTTCCCCGCCCTCACTACCCTCGATGGTGGGGCGGCCAAGGGCTATTCGGTAATCCCCCGGTGGATAAAGGCACTCGCGGTGCACCTATGCCCGCAGAGCGCCGCCACCTGGCGCGGGTGCCCAGAGCCCCTATCCAAGGCCTGTAGCTTTACGTAGTCTCTGACGGCCAAGGCCTAAGTGCCGCTGGACAAGCCACCTCCGTCCTGCACGCCATGGCTCTCCTGCAAGTCCGCCAAGGCTCTAAAGGAACTGCACGAGGGTAGTTCTGCCCCGGGATTGATGTAGGAACTGCGCTCGGCGACCGACCTCGCTTTCCGAGTGACGGAGGTCATGGTGCGGACTCTCGGGCGGACGATGGCCACACTAGTGGTCCAGGAGCACCACCTTTGGCTCAACCTGGTCGAGATGGGCGAGGCCGACAAGACACGGTTCCTTGCTGCCCCCATTTCCCAGGCGGGCCTATTCGGCGACACCGTCGAGGACTTTGCCCAGCAGTTCTCGATGGTGGAGCAGTAGACGGATGCTAGCCAGCATATCCTGCCCTGGCTCAAGATCACGCACTCCGTCTACTTATCGCCAAGGGCGTCCCCCTGCGGTGACTACACCGGCTCCGCCGCAGCCCACCACAGGAAGCAGACGCCCCATCTCACGGCCGCCCAGAACCCGTGAAAGGCTTCAAAGCCCAGGGACAACGAAACCCGCTGCTCTGGAGTTGGTAAGCAGATCTCTCCATCTTTTTGTTACCTTTTGCATTTAATTGCGCTGCATGCCCAAGTGGCTGCAGCACTCAAGAGCGCAGCAAGAGCGGTTTCCTTGTTCCCTGGGTCACGTATCTGGTGTGCACAGCCGTCAAGGATCGAGACATGGATGTATGCATCCTTCAGGTCTACCGCTGCGAACCAATCTTGATGCCGGAGGCTCGCCAGAATGCGTTTTTGCGTCAGCATCTTGAACGGGAGTCTGTGTAAGGCCCGGTTCAGTACTCGCAGGTCCAAGATTGGCCGCAACCCACCGCCTTTTTTCGGTACGATGAAGTAGGGGCTGTAAAACTTCTTCATCTCGGCTGGAGGGACAGGTTCTATCGTGCCCTTCTGTAGGAGGGTAGCGATCTCCACGTGCGAGATAGCATCGTTTTCACCCTTGACCAAGGTGAAGTGAATACCGCTGAACCTGGGCGGGCGCCTGGCGAACTGAATCGCGTAGCCGAGTCGGACGGTCCGGATCAGCCATCGCGACGGATTGGAAAGCGCGAGCCACGCGTCCAAGTTCCGCGCAAAGGGGACCAAGGGGACAATGTCGTCAGATGTACCGGCAGGTGGGGCCTCGCGGCGAGGTGGAGCTCGAGGTGTCACACCACGTCGTGGCCGTGCTGAGTATAGGGACATCGAAGCACTTACCTGGCTCCTTGTGACCACCCCCGGAACAGCCTGGGACGGGGGAGGAAGAGGCCTGTCCTCGTAACCCGTGGAGACTGCCACATCGGGGGTGGCTGTGTGCCACAGCTGGGCGCTCAGGGGCAGAAAGGCCACCGCTGGAGCGCCAATCCTGCCAGAAAAAACCCATGGACGTTAGTCGTGGTGACGACCGTGCACACCGGGTATGTGACCCAGGGAGGAAGGAAGCCGCTCTTTTACTGAACTGTTGGGTACCGCAGCCACTTGGGCATGCTGCGAAATCAAACAAAAAGGCAACAAAAGATTTTCCACCCAGCCCTTCACCGGGGGATGGAGTGGTCTTTTTACCAGCTCCAGGTGAGTGGGTTCCCTCGTCTCTGGGTCGCCCATATCAGGGGCACTTTGATGACCTCCGTGGGCTCTTAGGCGGCGGCTGTGAGATGGGTGGCGTCTGCTTCCTGTGGTGGGCTCCACGCCGGGGCTGGGCCAAAGGGGCGGACTGCAGCGGAGCCGGTGCAGTCACCGCAGGGGGACGCCCTTGGCGACGAGCAGACGGAGTGCGGGATCTTGAGCTGTGCCGGGGCAGGATGTGCCGGATTGCCTCCGTCTGCTGCTTCACCGCCGAGAACTGCTGGGCAAAGTCCTCGACGGTGTCGCCGAATAGGCCAGCCTGGGAAATGGGGGCAGCAAGGAACCGTGTCTTGTCGGCCTCGCCCATCTCAACCAGGTTGAGCCGAAGACGGCGCTCCTGGACCACTAGTGTGGCCATCGTCCGCCCGAGAGACCGCACCATGACCTTCGTCGCTCGGAGAGCGAGGTCGGTCACCGAGCGCAGTTCCTGCATCAAATCTGGGGCAGAACTACCTTCATGCAGTTCTTTCAATGCCTTGGCTTGGTGGGCCTGCAGGAGAGCCATGGCGTGCAGGGCAGAGGCGGCTCGTCCAGATGTGAGCCTACAGGGCTTGGACGGAAGCTTAGGGTGTCCGCACCAGGTGGCGGCGCTCTGCGGGCATAGGTGCACCGCGAGCACCTTATCCACCAGGGGAATCGCCTTATAGCCCCTGGCCGCCCCACCATCGAGGGTAGTGAGAGTGGGGGAACTGCGGAATCGGGGCCGGGCAGTAAAAGGTGCCTCCCACGATTTCGTCTGCTCCTCGTGCACTTCCGGGAAGAATGGCACTGGAGCGGGGCGTGGCTGCTTTGAGCGGCGCCGCGAGCCAAGGACCCAATCATCAAGCCGCGAGGGTTCAGGGGAGAGCGGAGGGTTCCACTCTAACCCGATGCTCGCGGCCGCCCGGGTAAGCATGTCCGTCATTTCGGCATCGGCCTGTGACTGGGCAATCATCCCCGAAGGGGGAAGCCCAGCTGAGGCTTCTGCGTCTGACTGGACAAGCCCGCTATCCGATGCTGCGCTCTAGAGCTCATCATCTTCGTGGGCTCCGAACAAGAAGCCAGATTCGCCGTGAGACGAGCCGGCGAACTCATACGGAAGCCCGACTGGGGCAGACGAGCGTGCTGGGGAATGGGAGGTCTGCGGGGGGATACCCGGCGGAGACGATCCCATTGGGGTCCCCAAATCACCCCCAGTGCTAGCCGCACTGGCCTCATACCCGTAGGTAGAAGGACCGAGGCGGGGAGCCGCCTTTCTTACGAAAGCAAGCCACGACCGCAACGTTGCCATGGTCATGTTCTCGCAATGAGAACATGAACCATCCACAAATGCTGCCTCCGTGTGGGTCGCAAAGACAGCGATCATGACCATCCGAAGTTGAGAGATAACGACCGCAATCAGGAATAACACACTATCGGAAAGGCATCTTTAAAAAGACGTTCCGTGTGTGCCGCTCTTTTAGAGAAATATATACTCTTTTAGAGGAAAAAAGCTCTTTCAGAAAATATATTCTCTTGTTTTCTGCCGAAGCACCCAGGGGCGTTCTCTGCAGTGCACCAGTGCAGAGGAGGGAGAGGCCGCTGAAATGCGCCGTCTGATCCAGCAGAAGTGAATGAACAGTAGGATTCAGCTCAATGAGCATGACCGTTCGGTTCCGAAGAGAAAATCTGAATGAGTGGTTGCATACCAGCTCCTTTCATACCTGTATGTCCTGGGGAGTGGCATGCAAATACCACTCGCCAATTTTCATTGGCCTTTTATCAAAGACCAGAGGTGTCTCGGGCTCCCAAGGGTATTTAGTTAATTATTTTGATAATTAAAATATTATTTTTATTATTTAAAATCTTATACTTTTATATTTGACTGTCATTCATATGTTTTTGAAGCCTGAAAAGGAAATCATATACCCTTATTTTATTATATGACCCAAGCTAAATTTGTATAAATGACTTTGTTGTGTGCATGAAGCACACATAGTGAGTTTGTATGGTAATTAATCGTCATATTCGTGAAACACCTAAAATAGACAATTAATCATCATAGCCCTAAAACAGGCAATTAATCATCATAATCGCAATTATTTGTTTGACAATTGTCAGCCAAATTTCACAATCTTGACTCCTAATTTTCATTATTAGGTTCCTACCTTGTGAATTGTTAAAAATGTGTACAAAATTTCAAACAGTGACAACAGCTTGTATCATTTCATGACATCATATAAATTGATAGAATGTGAAATGTGTACATTTTTAAAAAGCTAAAATGTGATTAAAATTATAAAGCAAAAAAATAAAAATAAAATTAAAATTAAAATTACAATATACTATAATGCATGAATATATGGGGGGCAGTGGTGGCTCAGCAGTTAAGGCTCTGGGTTACTGATCAGAAGGTCGGGGGTTCAAGCCCCAGCACTGCCAAGATGCCACTGTTGGGCCCTTGAGCAAGGCCCTTGACCCTATCTGCTCCAGGGGCGCCGTATCATGGATGACCCTGCACTCTGACCCCAGCCTAGCTGGGATATGTGAAAAAGAAGAATTTCACTGTATATGTGCAAATGTATAATGTGTGATAAATAAAGAAAATTATTAATTAATTATTATTATTAATTATAATTATTAATTATTATTAAAATTATTATTATAATTATTATATATGAAGAGGCCCCCTCTCTCAGTTTGCTTAATATATTTTTTCGTTACATTATGCTTACATGTCGTCAAAAGTCTGCCGAACATAAATGTACTTGCCAATGATGATTCTTTCTCCAACATGATCGTAGAGGGTTGCTCTAACAAGGACAGAAAGAGATGTGGAAGGCCCAGATACAACTAAACAAGAGAATAAGTACATCAGAGTCTCTAGTTTGAGAATTAGACGCCCCACATGTCGTCAGCTGACAGCTTCATTGAATTCTACCCGCTCAACTCCAGTTTCATGTACAATAGTAAAGAGAAGACTCAAGGGTGCAGGCTTATGGGAAGAATTGCAAAGAAAAAGCCACTTTTGAAACAGAAAAACAAAAAGAAAATGTTAGAGTGGGCAAAGAAACACGGACATTGGACAACAGATAATTGGAAAAGAGTGTTATGGATCTTAACCCCATTGAGCATTTGTGGGATCAGCTAGACTGTAAGGTGCGTGAGAAGTGCAAGACAGCCACATCAATGGCAAGTGCCACAGGAAGTGTGGGGTGAAATATCACCCGAGTATCTGGACAAACTGACAGCGAGAATGCCAAGGATCTGCAAAGCTGTCATTGATGCACGTGGAGGATTTTTTGATGAGAATTTTTGAAGTAGTTTAAGAAGTTCTGAACATTTTTTTCAAATTGTAATAGTAATGTTTCACGTTATTAATGTCCTGACTATACATTGTGATCAGATGAATGCCACTTGGGTGAATAAAAGTACCAATTTCTTTCCATAACAGCAAAATCTGTACATTATTCCAAAGTTTTGGCCACCAGTGCAACACAAAGAATAATGTTATAAACTTACAACTCAATATTTAAAAAACATTATCATATAAAAAAGTTTGCCAGATTTATGCTGCTAAATAAGGTGGTAACGCATCATCACAGTCTGTGAAAAAGGTCTATAATGAAACAGCTGCTCAACATTTCAATATCTTTATTTTTATTTTACCAACAATCAAATAATCACAGAAATAATGGAATAAAAGTTTAAAGCCGTGTGGTATCGTGATACTGCTTGGTATTGTGATAATTTAGCTGGTATAGTATCGTAAAATATGATTATGGGATCTTGACAACCCTACTTCAAACAGACCAGCATCCCTTCAAACACACATTAAACTGCCATTTGAAGTGTGCATGTGTGTGTATATGTGTCTGTGTGAGTGAGGGTCTGTCTATAAATATGTGTTTGTCTGTGTGTGTGTGTGTGTGTGTGTGTGTGTGTGCGCGTGCGTGCGTGCTTAATAATCTGCAAACTATCACCCACTAGTGAACTTCAAATATTTTTTTAAAAAGCATCTCAGATGAAGGTAAATAGTACAAGACCAATACATTTGAGTAGGTGTCCATTAACCAGCCTTTACAAAAACTGTGGCATACCATGGTGCAGTGATGGTGTCATATGGTAATACCATTTTACTTCGATATATACCATGATATTGAATGGTTACCATATGCATGTCCCATATTGGTATGGTACTCCAAGGTACTCCAAGGTATTTCAAAGAATACCCTGGTATCACCATGGTACATTTTTGCACTCTTTAGTGCATTATTGAGTAAAAAAACTGAAGAAGTTGCAAGTCTGGTTTTAAAAGACATTCAAAGATACATAATATTAAGTAAAATGCTATGTTTTCTTCTCTTATGTGAGCATAATAATTTTGTACCAGCATTCATTGGAACTTGGAAGACCGAATACTACTAGATTAGCTAAACGAACTGAAGCAAATATGGAAAAATACAGTAAAATTAGTCTTTTTTTGCTGTATTGTACACAAAGAGGGGTTGATTTTGTGTGTTTACATGGTTAAGTAAATGTTCAAGCCATGTTGATGGAGTAAATGCGCATATAGATGTTGTGTGAGAACATCTGTTTCACTGTGTGTGTTTGTGAGTGAGTATAGATTAGGTGTTGAGTACAAAGCTCTGCTCCTAGTGGAGGCTGCAGCAGCAGGATGTGAGGCTGCGTGCTGGAATTTGGAGCTCTGGTTTGTTTTGCTGTCTGCTCGCCTGCCTTACCTGCGGCCCTCTCTCTCCCTCTCTTTTTCTCTCTCTCTCTCTCTCTGCCGCTGGAACTAATTAGAGTGAAGTAGGGCTGCGGGACTGGAGTGTGTCACACACAACTCAACACAGCCAGGCATCAATGTGGGAAAAGGGGGTTAACGTGGGAGAAAAAAAGCATACACAGAAATGTAGGGTGAAGTTCAAAGAGAGAGAGAAAAAAGTGAGAGCATAAAATGGGGAGTAAAAAGAAATGCAAGTTTCAGTCAGGAAAAGAGAGGAAAACAGAATGCGTGAAAGATATCTAGCCGAGAGTTGTTTCCCACTGAACGTTTTTGTGAAAAAAGTGAAACGGAACATCTAATTCTCACAGGACATTCCACAAATCTAGGACAACACGAGACGTAAAATATCATGTAATATATCCTCACCTCTCTGCCCTGCACATGGTAGACACATCTCACCGCTTGAGGGAAGTTCAATAATCAAAAGACCAATCAGATAATTGCAGTGTTTTACCACTATCCCCTGAGCTCCGCTGGGAAATAGCTTTTTTGAACGGTAACTCAATACTCTGGAAAGTCCAGATGGTCCTGATGACAGCACCAGTGGAGACATATTTTTCCAAATATGAAAATCTATTTTAGCAATCAGCGTAAATGAAACTTTATATATGAGGGCAACAGTTGACACAGAACTTGTACATTTTGTCACTTTTTTACACCCTCTGTCCTCGATAGTGGAACAAGGCCTACTTGTGACAATACATTAAGAAACATCCTCTAGAAACCCAACATCTACATCAAATGCACTGTAAGAGGTGCTAACCAATATAAACAATGGACATTTATGTGACTGTTAGCTGGTTTTTTCAGCAGGGTTGAGAAAGGCTTACAAATATCAAAACAAACAAACATTCGTGAACTTGGCCTTACACTGTTTCCTAACCAGCCGTGATGTGATATAACGGCAAGCAAAAGGAAATTTTTGCAGGTGGATTGATTTCTATTTCTGTGATGTCACACTGGTAACCCCGCCCAGAGTAAAATCTCATTTGTCCAAAATCGTGCTCCAAATAAGTGTATTAAAGGAATAGTTCACCCAAAAATGACAATTCTGCCATAATTTACTGACCCTTGTGTCATTCCAAACCCACATGACTTTATGACGAAAACAAAAGGACAAATTTTAATGAATATTCTGGTCTGTCTTTTCAATACATCAACACTTGATAGGGACTCACTTTAAAACTTAAAAAAACAAAAAAACTAAAACAAAAGTATCATAAAAGTAGTCCATGTGACTTGTGCATTATACTCAAAATATTCTGAAGACATACGAAATTTAAACTTTTAAGCTCTGAGATTTCCTGTTTCAGTGGCATGCCCAAAATTGAACAAAGAGGGTCAATTGTGTGGTATTATTTTAATGAAAACTTAAAAGAATGATATAGATTATGATGAATTATGAGACTCTCAGCCTGAGAAACTGAGAAACTTTTTCTGATATTACATTATCTGTAAATATTGTAGCTCTGAAAAACTTCTGTTTTGCTCCAAATCATGTCAACTGTAACTGAGTAAAATGACAAAGCAATCAAAAGTTATAGCATTACAAAAATAATTTATCCTAGTGTCCAAAAACATCTCCAAGTGTCCAAAAGTCTCTCCAAATAAATAAAACATAATAATTGTACATAAGGATAATTACACATACAAATATAAAGATGACTGTATGTTCTCTCTCCAAAGCATGCAGGCATGAGTAACGAGCTCTCATTCAGTCCCATTCTGTGTCATTTGAGCCATCATTGAGTATGTGTCATGTATTTGGTGCCATCTCCTGGTGGCCATATGTAATTAGAGTGAACGATCCTCTCTGCCCATATCTGGATGACTTCCACATCTGGTTGCAGCGATCTGAATCCTAATTCGATTGATTTGGTGTTCCATGGCGCTGGACAAAGTACAACGTCATTTCCGATGAAGTCATCTGATCCAGGAAAGCTAACGTGTTTTAGCCAGATGGCACATTATGTGCTATGTGCACATTGTGCTTCATGTGGATTATCTAATCAACAATGCATCCAATTATGTTGTGTGTGGGATCGTTTTAATGGGACTCCCCTCCTCAAATTAATGGTATGTGATATTTTATTTTCTGTTTATTTTTCGTTAAGTTATAAGCAAAAATGTGGCTTATAAACAACACTGTTTACTGTTTACATGTAACATGTCTGTCAAAGACATGTACTTAGCTATTACCCGCTATGTTTTTGCCTGTGAGTAAAACATTCTACTCTTTGAGAGCTTTCCAATGAAATAAGAGGCATGGCTATTTGATCAATTTGATGTTTTTACAGATTACAATATATATACAGTGCAAAATTATTAATTCATTATCAAACTGGAATACTTTTGATTTGTCTGCAAATTTCAAAGCACTTGTTCAGTTTTAGTCATAATGCCTACATGCATTGTAAGGTACAGCTTCTAAGCTTTAAAAAGATACCTATTTTGTGTTGTTCAAGACTGTAAAGAAAATCTTGACATCCATTTCGTGTTCATCATGAGTGCATGAGAGCTCGTTCACAGTGGCAAGTGTGTTCAAGCGAGTTCTTAGCGCTAAATAACAAGTTCTCACGTGAACATGCAAGCCACTGTAAACGAGCTTCACTCATATATGGACTGGAATATTCATTACATTTTTCTATTGTGTTCAGCATAAGAATGAAAGTCATAGGGGTTTGGAACGAGATGAGGGTGAGTAAATTATGACAGAATTTTCACTTCTGGGTTAACTATTCCTTTAAACTACTAACTATTAAATATACAGTGCATCCGGAAAGTATTCACAGTGCTTCACTTTTTCCACATTTTGTTATGTTACAGCCTTATTCCAAAATGGATTAAATTAATTATTTTCCTCAAAATTCTACAAACAATACCCCATAATGACAACGTGAAAGAAGTTTGTTTGAAATCTTAGCAAATTTATTAAAAAGAAAAAACGTAAAAAAAAAGAAAAAAAAAAAATCACATGTACTTAAGTATTCACAGCCTTTGCTCAATACTTTGTTGAAGCACCTTTGGCACCAATTACAGCCTCAAGTCTTTTTGAGTATGATGCTACAAGCTTGGCACACCTATTTTTGGGCAGTTTCTCCCATTCTTCTTTGCAGGACCTCTCAAGATCCATCAGGTTGGATGGAGAGCGTCGGTGCACAGCCATTTTCGGATCTCTCCAGAGATGTTCAATCGGGTTCAAGTCTGGGCTCTGGCTGGGTCACTCAAGGACATTCACAGAGGTGTCCCGTAGCCACTCCTTTGTTATCTTGGCTGTGTGCTTAGGGTCGTTGTCCTGTTGGAAGATGAACCTTCGCCCCAGTCTGAGGTCCAGAGCGCTCTGAAGCAGGTTTTCATCAAGGATGTCTCTGTATATAGCTGCATTCATCTTTCCCTCGATCCTGACTAGTCTCCCAGTTCCTGCCGCTGAAAACATCCCCACAGCATGATGCTGCCACCACCATGCTTCACTGTAGGGATGGTATTGGCCAGGTGATGAGCGGTGCCTGGTTTTCTCCAGACATGACGCTTGCCATTCAGGCCAAAGAGTTAAAACTTTGTATCATCAGACCAGAGAATTTTGTTTCTCATGGTCTGAGAGTCCTTCAGGTGCCTTTTGGCAAACTCCAGACGGGCTGTCATGTGCCTTTTACTGAGGAGTGGCTTCCGTCTGGCCACTCTACCATACAGGCCTGATTGGTGGAGTGCTGCAGAGATGGCTGTTCTTCTGGAAGGTTCTCCTCGCTCCACAGAGAAACACTGGAGCTCTGTCAGAGTGACCATCGGGTTCTTGGTCACCTCCCTGACTAAGGCCCTTCTCCCCCGATCGCTCAGTTTGGCCGGGCGGCCAGCTCTAGGAAGAGTCCTGGTGGTTCCAAACTTCTTCCATTTACGGATGATGGAGGCCACTGTGCTCATTGGGACCTTCAATGCTGCAGAAATTTTTCTGTACCCTTCCCCAGATCTGTGCCTCGATACAATCCTGTCTCGGAGGTCTACAGACAATTCCTTGGACTTCATGGCTTGGTTTGTGCTCTGACATGCACTGTTAACTGTGGGACCTTATATAGACAGGTGTGTGCCTTTCCAAATCATGTCCAATCAACTGAATTTACCACAGGTGGACTCCAATCAAGTTGCAGAAACATCTCAAGGATGATCAGTGGAAACAGGATGCACCTGAGCTCAATTTTGAGTGTCGTGGCAAAGGCTGTGAATACTTATGCACATGTGATTTTTTTTTGTTTTTTATTTTTAATAAATTTGCAAAGATTTCAAACAAACTTCTTTCATGTTGTCATTATGGGGTATTGTTTGTAGAATTTTGAGGAAAATAATGAATTTAATCCGTTTTGGAATAAGGCTGTAACATAACAAAATGTGGAAAAAGTGAAGCGCTGTGAATACTTTCCGGATGCACTGTAAAATATGTTCAGTTTGGCTTGTCTCGCGTCACACAGCATTTTCATTGTGGACAGTTCGATTGTTGTACAGGGGATTTTTTAAAGTGTCGGTTTAGCCATATGCTGATGACATTTGTCCAGTGAGATTTTAAACATTTATTAAGTTTAATTATTGGCAACAAACTGTAAACAGAGGAGGTTTTGTAGTTTAACTGCTTCCCTCAGAGGAAACAAGCTGACACACAAATTATGAGATGTTCGATTCCTTTATAAACACGGAGAGAAGTGGCAGGCTTTACAGATCAGCACAAGTAAATGTTTGACACTAGCAGGGACAAGTAAATATAAACACATATGAAGACATGTTTAGGGTGTGTACTATGAGCTTCATCTCTGATCATCCCTGCCATTTCCGCTGAGGCAGAAATAGACAACTGATAAACACTAGCATATTATGTGTTTTATCATTCATTTCAGCTGCAGTCAGATTTTATCACTGAAAGTCTACAGAGAACCATCACTGCTCTGTGCTAACTCATATACATTGAGGCCTGAGAGATCTGTCTCTGTCTGAGTCATGTTTAGGCATGCAGATAATATGCTTTGAGCACTCGCTGAGTTGGAATAGCTTGAGACCAAAGTAATTTCTTTTTTCATTTATAGAGGCGAGCTCATTCTAAACTTGGCCCCAAGCAGCTATTACATCAACCGCATTAGGCGTGAGAAAATGGGGTCTGTGAAGCTGAGGGAGAGTAAAGTTTTGTTTTTTGGGTTTTAGTACAGTCCCCGGTGTCTCTGTTTCAGAAGAGGCACAAATCTGAGCCAACAAGCCATCTCTAGTGCCGCTACACTAACACACTTTGGGACATGGGCTTGTCACGCTAGGCCTCGGGAACAGAAATATTTCAAAAGCTGTTAAAACGTTTTAAAAGCCTTATTGCACTATAAAATCGAA